>NW_020897702.1:15959984-16230496 GCF_003984885.1 Neopelma chrysocephalum | reverse complement strand
AGTGAACTACCATTCTCATATTTAAACAGTTAAGCTCCAATTTGCTTAAGACAAATTGACAACATGCTAAACAGAGGCATACTGCAACTCTCCCAAAGCTGTAGGAAATTCAGATAATAGACAGTAATTTTTAATTTCAAAAGTTTTCTAATAATGATTTTTTTGATCCCGATAAAGAGAAAAAGTCACTTAATTAACTCTCTCAGCTTATCTGCCTTCCATCACACTCCAGTATATTGTGTAGGACTCCACAGATTTATATACTGCAGTACAGTTTCATCAATAGCGATCATAGTTCCTTGCCTGCCTTCAGTATCTTTGTTCAGGAATGGATCTGAAACACAGTCAAAGCTGAAACTTCTACCAGCAACGGCACATGAGGACAAAAGAATATGAAAACCTTAAATAAGCTTCAATACCATAACAATGCTTCTAAACAGCGTGACATATCGATATGAAGTCCTTAAAATGTAGTTTAGAATGCTACATAATAGCTTTATCCCCACCAGCAATGTTTATAACAACACTGAACTGAAGCAACTGCTAACTTAAATAGCTTATAATTATAGATGTGTCTTTTCCCATTAAAATCTCTTTTATTTTAATAGATGACTAATTGCTCTCTTCCAAAAAGGTTTTTTTCGACATACTTCTTTGCTTTTCAAAATAGTCCCCACTCCATGCCTAAATTTATTACTCTTCCCTCACCAGAATGAAATTTTATTTGAGAAGTTAAGATTTTTAACAGTCAATTTTAAACTATATTTTTCTATAAGAAAACCATATCCAGACTGTTTTATGTATTTCTGTCTACTGCAAGAAATCCTTGTTCTGAGTTGAAAGTTCCTTGTGTCTGGTTACTATTCCTCCCCATGTATCTGAATGTCATATCCCCTGTGAAATCTTTACTGTTGCTTAAAAATTTTGTGCTTGGTTTTGCACTGGAAATTCTCGATCTTCTTATAAAAGTTGGTCTCCCTCCTGAAGATTTATTTGCTTAGTTAATTTTATGGGGTATGACATGTTCCACTTTCATAACATTTCTCAGAGGTATTTTCAGTACTCTAACCTAAGATGGAATTTGACCAAATTTTGATACCTGCCTGTTAGGGATGGGCCAAAAGGTAAGGGAAAGATGATGACAGAATTACAGGAGGAATTAAATAGAAGGCAAACACAATCCTGAAGGACAGTAGTCAAGTGATCCTTGATACAAGAATCTTTTTGTAAATAAAGACTAAAAGATATTTGGGGGGGGGGGGAAAGGGCATGTAACAAATTCCCTGTAACTACATTAGTTTTCGGGACATTTCTAACAATGCTTAACATCATATGTTTTCCCAGATGATGTTTTCACCTTGCAAGCATTTCCATCACACATCCTTTGCTGGATTAAATGTTGCAAGGGAAGATTCATATCACGTTTCATGTAACAAAATAATCCCTGACAGGCACTAGGAATCAATGTTTCCCGTTTTACCTTGAAATGACACATATACATTCAGTTTCTTTGCTGGCTAGAAAAGTCTTACTGAGGGAACCATGTTTCCTGCTTAGCATGCTGAATAAACTTCCGTCTTGCCATGAGATGCGGAGAAAAACTGCTACCATTGCAGAACTTCAGTGGGGAAAAAAAAGAGTAGCAAGCAAACAGAAACTGAGCCCTCTGAGGGGCAAGGTCATTTGCAGATTGGAAAAATATTTTGTCTTGAAGCTTGTCTTACTTTTTAATTTTCCTTTAAAAAAATATTTAAAAACAGGGGTATAGAATCATAGAATCATAGAATCAGCTGGGTTGGAAGGGACCTCCGAGATCATCAAGTCCAACCCTTGATCCACTACCACTGCAGTTACTAGACCATGGCACTAAGTGACACATCCAGTCTCTTTTTAAAAATCTCCAGGGATGGAGAATCCACTACTTCTCTGGGCAGCCCATTCCAATGTCTGATCACCCTCTCCGTAAAGAAATTCTTTCTAATATCTATCCTAAACCTCCCCTGGCACAACTTGAGACCACGACCTCTTGTCTTGCTGATAGTTGCCTGGAAGAAGAGACCAACCCCACCTGGCTACAACCTCCTTTCAGGAAGTTGTAGAGACTGATGAGGTGCCCCCTGAGCCTCCTCTTCTTCAGGCTGAACAGCCCAAGATCCCTCAGCCTCTCTTCATAGGACTTGTGCTTGATTCCCTTCACCAGCTTAGTTGCCCTCCTCTGGACCTGCTCCAGGACCTCAATATCCTTCCTGAACTGAGGGCCCAGAACTGGACACAGTGCTCGAGGTGTGGCCTCACCAGTGCTGAGTACAGGGGAAGAATCACATCCTTGGTCCTGTTGGCCACACTGTTCCTGATCCAGGCCAGGATGCCATTGGCCTTCTTGGCCACCTGGGCACACTGCTGGCTCATGTTCAGCTTAAGTAAGGCTCATTATCCTATTTCCTATTTAAAGACTCCAGGTACAGAAAAATCAGGAAGCCTTTAGTAGAGTTATTAAGTAATTATAAATTGTGTGTGTTCTATTTCAGTGTCTAGTATATAAGACCTTGTTTCCTCTTAGAAATCTTCCTAAGACTAATGTCCTTGACCACAACTGGAGGATGGGAAGAGAGGGAAGAAGACAAGGGCAAAGAGATTCCAGTTAGTCTCTTTATTCAATGCTGGAGACTCTCCTTTTCCCTTCAGTAAGAGCAAAAAGGTATTCCTAAACATATGTTGAAGACAAAATCAGGCATGGGACATGGTATTTATTTATCTGCTACTTAAAGATAACTGACAGTATGGGAGGTGAATTCTTTCTTATAGTCCTTGGTGAACAGACTGATACAATATAATCCTCCCATTTTGTCCCCCACAAATGCCATCATCATAGGCAGAATAGCAGTGGTCACTGGTCTTTAGACCCTACACTGTTGGGTCTAAAGGAAAAAAAAAAAGAAACCAAATATCATAACAATGTTTAGATAGGAGATACTCTCTTTTATATCCAGACCCCACAGACATCCAGGAAACACATTGAGGAGGGTAATCCTCTCTCACTAAGTCAGGAGACAGGCTGATTTGCTGGCCAGGGAAAGTTTAGACTGCTTCAACACATTGCAAATGACACAACATCATTTGTAAATAATATTATCCCCATGGAGAAATGTCTACCAGTCAAAAACATCTGTCATAGAATGACAGGTGAAGTCAACAAAACTTGTGAAGTAAAATCATCATGAATATAAAGACTGCTACTTCAGCTTTTGGCTGGCATAGCATCGCTCACACCTCTCCCATGTTTACCCCTGCCAGCCCTGTTCCCACATGGGAATGCTGTGATGTTTTCTTTGTACAAACAGCAAAAATGCCTCCTATATTCCAGGAAACTTTTTACTGCATTGTACCATTTCTGTGCTCTGCAAACTGAGTGATAGAACTTGTCTTGGCTTTACTCAGGTTAGAGCAGATATCAAGCCATGCAGTACCTCAGGACATATAGTCAGGGAGAAGATCGAGTTCTTTAAACTTGGCTCATTGTTCTTAAACAGATCTAATGCAGATAAGCCAAAAATGGCTTCCTGCTGTCTGCCACTCACCTTAGTCACACAGTCCTGACTTCCCCTTGGGCTGGCACTGTTTTGGTTGCATGGCAAATTCAGGGTGTTGTGAGCACCAAAGGGACTATTTTCCATTAGATGATAGAGCTGTTTGTGTCACTTTCAGCAGCACAATCCCCAAAGTGAGGCAGGATAGCAGCTGGAGCACAATCCTGTCTGGGAAGTAGGGGAGGAGGAGGGAAAAGTAGGGGTAAGCAGGACCTCTTCATCAGTAGCACAGTGGGATTACATAAAGCATAATGCAAATCCACATTGCTGGTCTCAAGCTGCTCAAAGCACAGGAAAATTTTTAACCACCTTTGCACTCCTGGTATCTAGGGCTTGGTTTACCTCCACTGTAAAACAGTGTAACCCAGAGGAAGAGCTAATTATGCTCATCTGATTGCATTACACATGTTTTATCTTATCAACGTTCCCTTCTTAGCACAGTCTCTCACTGGAATCCCGGAAAGACACCAGAGTTTTTACATTGCATGACACAGCATTCCTTTCCACAGAGAGCACTGTAGCAGTTTTAGAAGAGGGTCTGACTCCGAAAAATTCCTGCCTTTCCCAAAGCAGAAACATTTTGGGAAGCAGTGTTCATATAATATTTAGGAGTCAAATGCACTGAACTCATTATGGGTTATACTCTGTAAGTAATTTTAAATACAGGTCCCATGAACATGTGCAGGGACAAGAACTGTAGTTGTTTTACAATAGCTAAGCATAACAGTGAAAATCAGAGGAGGAAAAACAAAGAAAAAGTTGTGATTTTCTTTTTTAGTGTCTCAGTAACAAGGGGGAAAGAAGCCAGGTGCAAAATCTGTTCTGTTTAAAAATTTTATTTGATAAATTTTAAGGCATCGCTTTTCAAAAGGAGCAAGTCATACAAAACTGAGGAAATTTAATAGCTTTTATATGCATTAAAATTGAGAGCAATTAATTATGTCTAAATGTGCCTCAGTAAATGTTCTCTTTAACCTAAAGGAGGCTTGCAGTGCTGGGCTATAAAGGTCATTGGGGAAAGTAAGAACTAAAAATTCTCCTCTGAGCAACAAGGTCCTTAAGTAATACCATATGCTGCATGAACTGCTGTTAAAGATGAGAAATAACCAAAGAACAGGTGCTATTGCTGGAAGTGTAGGGTTTAGATGAAACAGTTGGAAGCTCTATTAGCTGTAACAGAGCAGATGCAGCTGGTCAGAGTACCTGCTTAAGCAGGAACAAGATCACAGAATTACAGAATGGTGAAGATGGGAAGAGACTTCCTGAGACCCTTGCTCAAAGCAGGGTTAGAGAGAGCAGGTTGGTAAGGACCACATCCATATTTGTTTAAATACCTCAAGAATGAAGACTCTGAAACCTCTCTGGGCAGTTTGTATTAGCTTACAGTAATAAATAAATAAATAAATAAATATCTTAATTTTTAAGTGGAATTTTTTGTATTACTTTGTGCCCATTGATCACCAGTGAGAAGTCTGGCTCCATCTTCTTTACTCCCCACTATCAAGTATGAGTACTTTTGATACTTTTGCTTGCCTTTCTGCACATCAGGATGCTCCATTCGTGAGCTTGGAGGAAGTGATCCTTGAGAATCAAGCAGCTCCCCTTGACCATCTCTTCAGGACCATGTCAAAGGTCCTAGAAAAGGCCAAAGAAGAGCTCCTAGAAAAGTCTGCTCCCTTCAAGTCCACAGCTTTTTCTTGGTTTTCGTCCTGATTGCTGCTCTCGGGATCCCTCACTCCACCATTGAAAGAACCCTCTATCCAAGACTGTATCCAGCTTTGACATCCCTGAATCGTTCTTCCGTGTTTTTAAGTATCAGATCATCATACCATCTTTCATCATGGGCTAATCGTTCAGTTGCACCAGGAAGTTGTCAATCATGCACTCCAGAAACATCCTGCATTGCTTGTGTCCTGTTAGGTTGTCCCTCCATAAGGTTTTTGGTTGATTGTATTTCTCCCATGAGGACCAGGGCCTGTAAACCCCAGGTTTCTTCTGTTTGTCTGAAAAAGGCCTCATCTATTTCTACTCGATCTGGTGGTCTGACCAAACACCAGCAAGTGTTGTCATTGCTGATTTGGGCTGTAATCCTGACCCAAAAATTCTTGACTGGCTCCTCTCCTGAGCCCAGACAGAGCTCCATGTGTTCCTTCTGCTCTCTCAAATAAATGACAAGTCCCCCTCCTTGCCTTCCTAGCCTATCCTTCCTAAAGAGCCTACATTCATCCATCACAGGACTGCAGCTGTGTGAGCTACTCCACCATGTCTCTGTCCACCCACTGAGTGAGATGGCAGCCCTAAAATTGTGCACGGACCTCTAATTTCTCACAATTTTCCCCATGCTGCATGCATTAGTGCTCAAGCATTTCAGAGAGGCATCCAACCATGCTGTCGTTTTCCCAGAAGCGGTATCTGGATTTTACCCCATAATCCTTTCCTGAAGACAATTTTTCCTTTGTGTATGTAAAATTGGGGGCCCTGTTTTATATATATTTTTTTCAGTATCTCTTCTGTCCATCTGTACCCTTTGCTTGCCAACCTGATTTGCCACGTCCTCACATGACTATGGGCTGTCTTCTTCCTCCTCTGTCATTCCTAGCTTACTTGAGGGTTCAATAACTATATGCAAGGTAGTTTATTCAATCAGTAAACTCTTTAATAAAAAAATTAGTGCTCAATCAATGAGTAATTAAGGACCAACCATGCACACAGTATGCCTCTATTGAATTTCACAAATGCCAGATTCAACCACCTGAATCTAAAAGCAGGATTAGAGCCTTTTCTTGTCCTTATTATTTCTTAGTATATTTTGCTCCATTAAGTATTTAAAAAAATTTTTGTTTCCTTTCGTGAAGGCACCTTGCCATTGTGTCTCTACCAAACCATGAAAAACAATGAAACTAAATCACACTAAAAACAGTGTGATACTGTTTTGGAAACACTACTTAATTCATTTAGAGTTTCTGTTCCAAATCTCCGAGGTTTTTCTCTGTTTTTCTTGTTGTGAAGACATACATCCAAAACAGAATCACGTATGTGGTTAGGGATAGAGCTCTTCCTATATGTAGCTTTCTACATGTGGTAAGTTGTGGGAGTATGCTGCAGGCAGTGAAAGATGATTGGAAAACAAGGCAGTGTTCTGGTCCAGTAGCATTCCACTGAGACTGAGGTAATTAATTTTGAACACTAAAAATGTAGAGAAGTTTTGCATGTGGCCTTACAAGCTCTTCTGGATTAGTTAGAAGTCAGTTCTTGCAGTGTCAATTGCAGTTGACTGCTAAAAAGGTCCTTGAAATATATAATACAGTGAAACATCATTGTCACAACAAAGATCTTAGTAAATACGATCACTATGCACAAGAATTAAATTCCAGTTTTCAGGAAATAGAGAAACCTTTTTTTTTTTTTTTTTACAATGAAGGATTAAGAATCAATTCTCCCTAAGATCTTCTAACTGATCCACCTGCACATAGGTGACCTATCCTGAAAATATTTCAGCAAGAGATTGAATTGATCTCTCATGCAGACAAAAGTGCTCAGATGCCTGGATTTCAGCTTGGGTATTTTACCAAAACGGTTTGGTTTTTCAGGGCCTTTATTGATCTTTAAAAAAACCTTGGAAAAATGTTGCTCAAGTCTGAAAAATTTAATGCTTTAGACAGTGCAGAGGTCATAAAGGACCGAGACAGACAGTTTCTCACACTGCATGCTGTTGCATTTGTCAGCTATTGTCAAAACCCTGAAATATTCATAGGTTTATGCTCTGTTAATTATCATCCTTTAATTATTTATGGAAATCTCTATCAATTCCATTTACTGATAGAAATGAGGAAAAGAACTTTGTTGTGCTGTGCTTTTAGCCAAGTTGAACAGACAAAAAAGGGTGCCAAGGGCAGAACAGAAAGGAAGAATTATTTCTCATCAAGTCAGAGGCTGAATGAAACCTGAAAGAAGCACAAGAAAGAGGAGAATCAGGCTACAGGAGAATTAGGACACAGGATTGGCTTCTTCTGGCAGAGGAATTTGGTGGCAGAAATTTAACTTGGAAACAGCTCTAATTGCCGAGATGGTGGGTCATGACTATTGCACTGTTGGTTTCTCTGTCAACAATTTCAGTGTGTGTGGGAAGCTCAAAAATAGGAAATTGAGAAGTTTAACATGTTAAGAACCATTACATTTATGGTTCATGTTCATACAGAATACTCCAGAACCAACCTTACCTGGTTCTGCATTAACCAGATTGTGCCAGGAAGGACAGCCATTCAAAAATGACCCTGAAATACTTTATTCTCTTTATACTCATTCTCCTCCTCCCACTGTTTCACTACAGCAAAGAATTT
Organism: Neopelma chrysocephalum; assembly: GCF_003984885.1. Classification (NCBI taxonomy): domain Eukaryota; kingdom Metazoa; phylum Chordata; class Aves; order Passeriformes; family Pipridae; genus Neopelma; species Neopelma chrysocephalum. The sequence goes on along the minus strand of NW_020897702.1, from coordinate 16,222,569 downwards.
TCTGCCAGAAATCAAGTAAGGATCAATGGCATAAAAGCTCAGAGAAAGAGTCCAGGAAAGCGGCAGGTATAGAGTGATTGTCCCCATGGTTATACCTCCACATCTTTCAGCAGTTTAGGAATTCACTGAGATGGAGATTGCACCTGAGCCAACATTATTGCTTTAAAAGTAGCAATCATTTTTTTATTGCTTTAATCGCTTATGCATTAAAAACCCCGTGGAGTCCTCAGCACCAAGTCAAAGGATGGTAGCAATGCTTGCCCTTTCATGGGGATGCAGAAGCCACAAGGAAGTGCACCTCAGTCCCCAGCAGAAAAGAAACACTTCAAGTTAATATCGATCTGAAGGCTTTTAGGGATGGAAAAAAAAAAAAACCCAACATTTTGTTTTTCACAAATGCTGTGACTGTTCCAGGATATAACACAATGTTTAGGTAGCATATAAAACAATAGCAGGATACAACACATCATTACAGACAAAATATTTGGAACATAATATGAAACTGCAGTAAATCCCCTCCCTCCCATTATGCATTCTGTTCCAATCATCATCATAAAGATGTTGACCATACACAAAGGCAGTCCGTACTTGATTTTATATAAATGTATTAGTAGTTTGCACAATAATCTAGATCACATTTCCTCCCTAACACCGCGGGCTGGAGAAAGGTCTGCAGAAATCCCATTCTGCCTATATCAGACCATCTTGAACTGCTGAGGAAATCAATTTACAGGATTTATCAAGTCAAAAATAGATTCATTAAATAAGTTTCTACAGATTAATTTAAATAACCTTTGTGTTAACTACACCCTTTTTTCTTGAAAATACTCTATGCCATTGTGACTCCAGATTACTAAACCTACCCATGTTAAAGAACATATTTTTAGCTTTTCCTCCCTCCTACCATGAAAAAAGAGGATGATTTCAATATAATCTTGGTGTTCTACTTCAAATCCTTTCTTATACCTCAAAAGTCTTAGCAGTTAAGCCCTTTAGCTGTGTGGTACTAGTAGTGCAAGATTCGGAATGACCAAATGAAAGTTTTTCTCTCTGTGTTTCAAATGTATCTGACCAGGTCCTGCAACAAAATTGTTATAAAGCGATGGATCAATGTTGTACTATACTTCTCGTGACCATTAACTCATAACTATCTCTCTATTCAGTATCTCCAAAGCTATCCACATTGTGCAGGGGAGGCCATGAAGATGATCAGAGGGCTGGAGCACCTCTCCTATGAAGATAGGTTGAGAGACTTGGGTTGTTCAGCCTGGAGAAGAAAAGATGCTGTGGAGATTTTATAGCACCTTCTAGGGAAGAGAAGGCTACGGGGAGACCTTACAGCACCTTCCAGTACATAAAGGGGGCTACGAGAAAGCTGGAGACGAACTTTTAACAGGGACATGTAGTAAGAGGACAAGGGGGAATAGCTTTAAACTAAAAGAAGGGATATTTAGATCAGATAGTAGGAAGAAATTCTTTACTCAAAGGGTAGGGAGACATTGGAAAAGGATTCTCAGAGAAGTTGTGGCTGCCCCAAACCTGGAAACGTTCAAGGCCAGGTTGGATGGTGCTTTGAGCAACCTGTTTTAGTGGAAGATGTCTGTGCCCATGGCAGGGGTGTTGGAACTAGATGATCTTTAAAATGCCTTTCAACCCAAACCATTACATGTTTCTATGATTCTATTTGATTTAGGGAAAGGAGTGTAAAACCCAAATTTCCTGGATTTATGAGAGAATTTAGGTCTTTACTTTTGAAGTACTCATATTTGATGAAATCACTATTTGCAGTGAAGCTGTTCAATAAAACATAAGAGTTGGACCAAAAAGCCAGAATAAAAGTTACCAACCATACCAATCACCACCTCCAAAGCATGATTTTATTTTATTTTTTTTTTAGTTTGGATTAGCAAAATAAATACTTTCCATTAACCAGGTGGGTTTTCTATGCTAATTGAAGCATTGTTTCATAAAGACAGTATTTAAAATTATTTACTTACAGAACTATAGAGCCATAGCTACACAGATTCTTTGATATATAATTCAAATAAAGCTGTTTTTTTATCATCTTAATCTTTTCTTAACTGAGTGTATTGATGATCAGCTTTTTGCCTTTAGCCAGTGTATTTAACGTTGCCAGTTGAGTAATGTGTTAAAAGAAATAAATTATTCCTAGAAAAAATACTGATTTTTTTTTTTTTTTACATTTTGTCAATTGGAGCAAAATTTTTTAATTGAACTTAACAGCAAGAGCTGTTCTAGCAGACTCTTGACTTTTCTTTTCCAGAGGCATGAGATAATACCTCCCCTAGGACTTTGGCTATCTCCCAGAATAAAGGAGCAGAACTGTTCTTAATGATATTTATCTGTGCAAACAGTCTATATTGATTTTTTTTCCAATAAAATCTGGAAGGAGACTTTCAAGTAAAGCTAAACTCCTCCTTCAGAGTTCCTTGCTGATCCAGCTAGGAATTTTACCTAAAACTACCCCATATGAGAATCCTGACAGGATTATTTAAGAGCCCTAAAACAATTAAATATATTTATATTTATAAATGAAATTATTATAGGAGAAAAAGAGAAAAGTATCTTCATAGTGTTTCAAGTTATCTACTGAAAAAGCTCTTCATTGTGCTTTGAAACCATACATGTGTTTGGAACCTTTATGCTAAAATCAGCAGTGCAAATCCCACAGTTCCAGCGTCTTAGGAATTCCTCTTGTAACCTCTGTCCTGTTTGGTTTTTCTTCCCTTTCCACAACATATGGATATATTATATACTACCTTCTGCCTGCACAAACACATGAAGACTGACATCTTCCATGATCATTTCTTATTAATAAACCTTGTTGCTTTTTGACTAAATATTTGTCATAGTAACTGAGTTTAATATTAACAATTCTTATATTCACTTTCTTAGTCCTTGCTTATCAATCGTTTAGTCTCTTCTATTCAGGTTAATACTTTGACTTGGTTCTAGTTAGCAACCTTGTATCCTACATTTCTTTTAGCTAAAATCATTTCCTCTGGGTCACTACATCAAATTCTTATGGAAAGTGCATATTGTTTAAATATAGGTCTTGCATATCTTGCATCTTAGATATTTGTCTTGAAAAGCTATAAATTTAAAATATATATATATATCAAATTAATCTCATGTGATTTATTCCTAAGATTCTTCCTGTTGATTCATCTGAATGAGGTCAACAGGTTTTAGATTTTTAAAAAGTCAGAATATATTAACAAGCTTTCTGTTTTTCCAGAAACCCCACTATACTTACACATCAATTTGTCTCAGACAAATCGGAAACAAGAATTTAGGCCTCAGAAGTATGATGTTCTAGTAATTTTAATGACAACTAGTAAGTGGGAAGGATATACAACACACAAATCTATTAAAAAGTCCCACGTTATTGGATCTGCTTCCCGCAAAGCTATCTCCTCTGTCCATGGTAACACACACCGTTAAACCTCATGTTCTAGCATACCTAATTGCCTCATTGTGCTGTTGTGATTATGCTGCTTTCATGCTCGAGGCAATGACCATATTAAGAACCCTCATCACAAGGAAATACTTGGGTCTTTCCACACCTAACTTCTCCTCAACCAAGCTGCTTCTCAGACTATCCGAACAATGCATTCATCCTCATCTGCCCTTTGAAAGCAAGGACCATACTTTCAGGATAACTTTATTTTTCATTCAGTGAAGTTAGGTGAACTTGCAATCCCATCACTAGCATTGTAGTGCATGATTACTTGATCTATAATCCCATCATTACTGACTGTAAACAATATTATCTTGTCATATTTTATTATGCATTGCCATAGCAATCTCCCTAGAAAAAAATGCCTTCAATAATGTGATCATACATGCTTGACAAAGGCTCTTCCATGTGTAAATAGTCATTTTTATGGATGTGGAAACAAATGTACCTGATTTTCTTTCATGCTGAGGAAAATATCTCCCTTGACCATTTCTTATACAGACAGGGAACTGGACTTAAATAATATTAATTTATTCACCTCTTGTCTTCTAAACTTTCTATATTCTTGGTCCTTCTGAAGGACTGTAATTAGAATTTATAGTCTCTGATCGAAATCAAAATGTTGCATATTATTCAACAGTTGGTTATTGCTTTAAACTAACATTACAAAAAGTTTAGAGAAAGAAGAAAAAGAAAACAAAAAATCCCCTCATGATCCAATTTAATCTGCAAGTGACTTTTAAATAGGCAAAAAGTGAAGATATAATTTGATCAAGATTTAGAGATGATTTATCACTTCTCTTGTGATAAAAGCCAGAGGCTTTCAGCATATGTGAGTGGTCCATTTTGCTAGATGCTTTACATAGCATAACAAAATTTCAGGCCCCTTCACTCTTCTATACAAAGAATTTGTTAGAAGGTAATGTAAGGGTCATTCAGATTCTAACTCCCTGTGCTAGCAACAAATATCTTAAAACTTCACAGACTACTTCAGCTTTAAGACTCCTCTTACTAACAAAGAACTGTAATCTAATAGAACAAAAGACAAAAGGTAGATACTGACAGAGAAAAGAACAAGAAAAAATGAAAGAATCCTATAACAATCTTAGTACACAAGGCAGTGGCATTCATCTTACCTCAATTCAGATAGCTCAAACACCCAAAGTAGAACTCAAAATCTAAGGCTTTCTTCACAACCAATCACAAGGAATCAGCGTGTCTAGACTGAGAATTATGTAAGTAATTTCAATAATTTCAACTCTAGCGGGATGTGTATTATGCCATACATATTTTTTCATAAAGCAAGTCTAAAGTGATTAGCTCTGAATAAGGGTATGTATACATTCACATACAAGTATATTATGCATATTATGCATATAAATAATTTTCTGGGAGGATTTGCATGACTATTACAGCCAAGAAATTGCTTTTGGGCACTTTATTTGGGCAACTCTATCTTGATGCAAAGAAACTCTTCAAACAAGATACATAAAAGTTAAAAAAAAAAAAAGTTTTGCTGTTTGGGCTCAAATAGAGTTGATAACACACTGAAGATGCAGCTATTGCTGAGCAGTGCTTGCACAACCACAAGGCCTCTTCTGCTTCTCACTCTACCCCTCCCAGCAAGTAGGGGCAAGTAGGAGCTGGGAGGAGACAGAGCCAGGACAGCTGACCCCAACTGGCCAAGGAGATATTCCATACCATTAGTGTCATGCCCAGCAATAAAAGCTGGGAGAAGTAGGAAGAAGGGACATTCCAAGTGGTGGCATTTGTCTTCCCAAGTAATCACTATGCATGAAGCAGCCCTGCTTTCCTGGAGATGGCTGAAAACTTGCCTGTTGATGGAAAGTAGTCAATTAACTCCTTATTTTTGCTTTGCTTGTGTGTGCAGCTTTTACCTTTTTCCTTTTAAACCGTTTAGTGAAAACCCACGTTTTTCTCACTTTTGCCCTTTTGATTCTCTCCCACACCCCATTGGAGGCAGGGAGAATAGTGAGCAAGTGGCTGTGTGAGGCTGAGCTGCCTACTGGGGCTAGAAGACAACATAAATATATACGACTTCAATAATAAAGCAGTTATCTATTGGTTAACAAATAACAATGGCTAGAATGTGAAGAGCTCCTAGCATAAGTTTTGATCCATCATCCTAGTAAGCCACCTGAATACTCTTTGATCACCAGGCAGGCATGAATCAGGAGCAGAAGGGATGGCAGAAGGATGCTCACTAAAATATATACCTCGTGTTGCTGAGTTGCCATCTTCCACCAGGTTTGTGAGCTCCTCATATTTTGCTTTGGGACCTTATATTTTTCAATGCTGATGTTTTATCTCTTGAATTCTGCAATCTCCTTCTCTTGAATTCTATCTCTAGTTTTACCTTTGTTATCTTCCATGGGTCAGCTCTAGAACCTTTGTCACAGCTTTTTGTCACAGCTTAGCAATTTCCCCTGATATCTGAGACAAGATTGCACAGCTGGGCCATCTCAGACCCCGGCCTTGGATCCTTGAAACATAGAAACAAAACCATGGGAAAAAGGAAAAGGTTACAGAGTGAAGAGGGTTTACAGAGTGAAGAATATAGAGCATTTGTAGGAGAAAATTGAAGGGGAAAATGGAGAAGCTTTGTAGATGTACATGTGGTGTTTGTCCTACCTGGACATAGCTTTGGTGAGAGTAAAAATTAAAGAATTAGAAAATGTAATTTGCTGAGGATGAAGAATAGCATCTTAGATAGTTTGGGATGGGACAAAAAATCATCTGATGATACTTTCTACCATGGTAAGAGATACTAAGAGACAAGAAGAAAAAATACATAAAAGGATTTGAAAATTGAGACCAAAAGCAATTGCGTTTTCTATGATGATGAATGGGAAATGACAGAAAAGAGACAAAGAAAAATATGGTCTGGGTAGAATATGACCTTTACTTCAATATATTGAAGGTAGGAGGGTTCAGTGGAAAGTCTGTTCCAGTGCAGAAATGCAAATGCAAATTATATAGATGAGAGATTTTGCCTACAAACAAAACCTATATCTTTCAGATGCCATGGAAAAAAGTCATCAGCATTGAGAGGCCTTTCCAAAGAGAAGGCCAACATACCAGAATCATTGGCAGTGGAAAGTATATTTTAAAAATTTCTGCATTGCTGACAAGAAAAAGTAAGTAAGAGAAAAGATCAGTAAGATAAACAATATTCAGATACTTCAGTTGTCATGATTTTATACCAGGAGATAATATTTGTGAGGAGATACCACAGTGACAGCCTGAAAACAAGCACTTTTCCTTAGGATTCATTGAATTATAATGTTGATGTTTGATGAGAGTTGTATTTCTGCCCTTATACAGGAAAATTCTTATGAACCTGAACTAAAACCTGTCCTCACAAATCCCTGGACACTATTGTCAACAATCTGCAGCAACTCGTCTTGTGGTCCAGATTTGGGATTAAATGTCTTAGAGGGGGCAATTCCTTATTCATTTAAATAGGGTATGCTGGGAGGATGGTGGCAGAAATAAGCAAAAAACTGTGGAAAGAATGGACAAAATCAGGGTTTTCAATCGAACAAAAACTTAATATTCTCCATCCATTCCCCAGGTAATAGCTCTGTATCATACTTTATTACTGCCTGATTAGTATTCTTTTATCATGCTTTACAGGAGAGACTAATATGATTATACTTTCACTGCATTACTAAAAACAAAAAAGAAAGGAATATTATAAGATTCAATTAAAAATTATGCTAATTTGATAGGAGGGAAGATTGCTTATTTAGGGTACAAACTTATTTACTAAGGTATATTGGCTGTCCTTAGGAAAAGCTTCACAGTGCTAGTGAGTATTTTACAGTAGCTCATTCTGCAAAGGCAGTGCCTTTGGAAAGCTTCATAAAAGAGTTTGGCGAAATAAACACCTGAAGAAAAGTACAAAGATCAGTGTTTACAGAGCCATTGTGCTGTCTACTCTCTTATATGGATCTGAATCATGGGTCACCTATCGCCACCACCTCAACACCTAGAATGCTTCCATCAACGCTGCCTCCGTACAATCCTAAAAATCCACTGGTCAGATTATGTGACCAATATGTCTGTTCTAGAACAAGCAGCAGTCACAAGCATTGAGGTCATGTTGCTGAGAACACAGCTGCGTTGGGCAGAGCACGTCTCCAGGATGAAGGACCATCGCCTCCATAAGATCTTGCTTTATGGTGAACTTGCCACCGGCTGCCCCATGAGAGGAGCCCCGAAGAGAAGATACAAGGACTCCCTGAAACAACATCTCAGCCTTGGCCATATTGATCAACATAACTGGTCTACTCTGGTGCTTTTTGCAACCGGACATGCCTGTCTCGCATTGGCCTTTTTAGCCACCGACGCGCTTGTAACAAATGTGGGTAGAGCCCTCCTCAAATCTTTGTTCACAAAGCCTGGCCATGATGATGATCATTCTGCAAAAAGGAACAGACAAGGGAAAGAAGTCTCTTGTAAAAGATAACACCTCTCTCAATCTATTATCAAATTCAACAGCCTTAACTTCTAAGTTACATTCCAAATTTTGGTTTATAAAACCTCACTCTTCACATGAAATTATCTGCAGAGTGCAAACAAATTTGGGCATAATCTTCAGAGAAAGAAAATACCTTTAATTGACAAATGGAATAATTTATACAAAAAAAAAAAAAACCAATACTGGTCCAACTGTGTAGGGTATAATTCATTTAGCTCAAGCCACCTGAGAGCTTGATGTTTAATTTGAATAAATCCCCCTCTAGGGTTAGTGGTGAGAGTATTAATTTCAGAGGGCAATTTTTCCTGTCCAGTTCAGAGACCTGTTTTAAACACTGTAAATCATACTCTTGAAGTTCTTATCAAAGAGCAGAGAGGTGTTTGTACATGTCTCTTGTTGTTGTCTTATGATAAGAAAGACTAATACCATATAATGGTTCTTATCACTGTCTACTTTTAATACTAGAAGCAGTAGTTTATTTGTCTTTCAGGCTCCTTCTCCACCTGCAGAGCTGCAATTCTTGGATTTGCAGGAACATGAAGGAACAAGACCATCAGAACCAGAAATAGCTGAGCCTGAATCTCATTCACACTGAGAGAGAAAAGCTGAGGTGACAGTTCTGGAAAAGGATGGAAGCACCCATCTACAAACCTGCCCTGATCTCTCAAGGGGAGTATTGTTGATTGCCAGGCTGTCAGTTCTTGCTACTCATCCACAAGATTGACAACAATGACACTGCCAGGTATGACCTCGAGAATACCAGGAGTGACTACTCATGTCTGGAGATGACAGCAAAGCATCTCCAGTTTCTCTGAATTGGTTTTCATTCTTTCTCTCTCATACACCCTGTGCTAGTAGGAAGGATAATTCCCTTCAACATTGTCATCTGTTTGGCAAATATTTGTTTCAGTTTCTGATTGAGTCCAAAGGAAAAGCTATTTCTGACAAACAGATGAAACTGGCACTGCAAATGGTTGTTCTGGTGGAGCTGCCAGGTGTGGCCATCACCCCAGTATTAAGTATTGAAGATCTCAAGTCAGTCCAAGAATTAAAATAATGACCTTATAAAAGAATTGCTATAATTTGCCTCCAACTGCTAAGTCTGTATCTCTGTTTGAAAGGTGGACAACAATGGACACTGATTTCTACATGATCAGCAGGATTAAAATTTGTCAATATGTTCCTTTCTATCAAATTAAATGTAAAAATATGATAAGGTTACTGAGTTTTTTCTTGTCAACATCATTCTCAACAGGAAGGATTTCACTCATTATTTGTAGATTGCTGCTTTACAATAATATCTTAATTGACTTGATCACCAACTTGAACACTTAATATTACAGTATCATTAGTCCATTTATTATTCATCTAAATCATACAATTACAGCAATTAAATTGGTTGCCTTTTAAACACTTGGTTCAGTGATCTTTAATTAGACGTCTATGAACTGAATTACATGGAAAAGGTGCTAAATGTTACAACTGTCATGAAGGGGTTTATTTGCCATATTATACAGGACTGATTTAAATAAATGTCATATGTACTACAGCGTGCCACCTCCTTGATACTTCCTGGTTACCTAGTGATTCAGAGACTACCTACTAAATATCAGGGTAGGAAGCTTCATCTTTTTTTAACCCAGTATAGTTTACATGTAAAAGGAGCACGAACATAATGAAGCAATTCAAATCCAGAGCTTAACCTGCAATATAGTAAATGTTTGGTGGGTTCTTTCTGTCATTCATTTTCACAGAAGAGAAGATCCTGTTTTCATGTTCACAGGCTATATGCGCATCTTCAGTCCCTACCTTCATCCTCCTGGCTGTTCATTGCCATGTGTACTACTCTCCTGTTTTAAGAAATTAAATTTCTAGTGTGGTAGGCAAAAATTTTAGCTTTAAATAGTATAAATAGTTTAGTCAGAACCTTTCTTTTTCCACAAATACACCAGTTCAGTATTTCCTCTCAGTAAAAAGGCCAAGTTCAAGGTACAGAGAATGAATCAGGAAATATAATTATGCCTCTGTAGAAATCCACGGGTTTTTTTTAATTTGTCTTAAACTCTGAGTACAGCTGTAATCCCCTCATCTTTAAGAAAACAGTAGAAATACAAAACATTGGGGGGGAAATGCTCAAAGATAGATAGCTTTGTTTCCTCTGATATGAGGAAGAACTGAGACACTTAGGATCACTGGAAAATAGATGATCCAGGGGAGACATACTACAAATCTATAAAATCCTGAAAAGCATGAAGAGTCTGAATAAAAATTCACTATTCATTTTGTCTTCTAATACAAGAAGAATAGTAGGAGCTATTAGTCAAAGTTACTTAAGTTAGTTGAAGCAAGGTGCAGAACAAACTGGAGGAAATGGTTATTCATGAAAGGCCAGCAGCCATATGGAACCCCTTGCCAATGAATACAATAAAAATGAAAGGCTTCAGAGGAAACTGGAGAAACAGTTGGAAGAGGGATCCATTATTATGCAGTGTAGAAAGCTGAATGTTTTTAGTGGACAATTTTTAAAAGATTTTTTTTTTTTCCACAAAATCTGTTTTCACACACAATCTAAACCAAAACAAAGACAAAACAAAACCAAAAACCCAACAAGTAAACAAAGGCAAACATTTTTGCTAAGAAGCACTAGAATACATTTTGGATGCCATTTTCTCTGTCATCTTTGAAGCAATCTGTTTGAACAAAGTAGGAAGTCTGTGATGCATCCTGACTTCTGTCTTGAATGGTTATGTGGCTATCTAGTTTGAAACAGTCTGACTATGGAAACAGTCAGAAAAGGGACTCAGGACATCTGAACTGCATTCCCTGTAAACATTTCTTACAATATTTCTCAGCACAGTACTTTTTGTTTCTCTGATGAAATCTTATCTAGTGTTGAAAAAGTGATTGAGAATATTAATATGCCTTCCATCAGAATCTATATTTTATGATATTTTGCTGCAAATTCAGCATTTCCAAAGCTTCAGAAATCTGAAGAGGTATAGTCAGAAGCTTCAGCTAAGTCTTGAAATGCTCAATAACATGATAGTCAAGAGACATAACGTCAACCACAAGCTAAGATAGTCTTTTTTTTTTCTTTCCATGTTATTTTGAACAGTCTGGTCAGATTATGTGACCAGTACATCTGTTCTTGAACAAGCAGCAGTCACAAGCATTGAGGTCATGTTGCTGAGAACACAGCTGCGTTGGGCAGGGCACGTCTCCAGGATGAAGAACCATCGCCTCCATAAGATCTTGCTTTATGGTGAACCGGCTTGCCACCGGCTACCGCATGAGAGGAGCCCCGAAGAAAAGATACAAGGACTCCCTGAAACAACATCTCAGCCTTGGCCATATTGATCAACATAACTGGTCTACTCTGGCCTCCAATCGGGAGGCCTGGAGGCACACTATCTATAATGCTGCTGATGCCTTTGAGAAAGCATGCAGGATCACTCTTGAGGAGAAAAGACAATGCAGAAAGAATCGTGCCTTGCAGTATATACCACCTAAGGAGTCTTTCTGCTGTGCCTTTTGCAACCGGACTTGCCTGTCTCGTATTGGCCTTTTTAGCCACCAACGCGCTTGTAACAAACATGGGTAGAGCCCTTCCCAAATCTTTGTTCGCAAAGCCTAGCCATGATTTTGAACAGTCTACTTAATCTATTCCATTTCATCTCCCCTTAAATTGAGTAGGGATAATATTTCACTATTTCCCATGGATATGAGAAGACAAAAATCATTATGACTAAGAAGTGTTCAGGTCTTATGTTGATGGAGATCATACAAGTGCTTAGCAGGATAATACAGTATTCTGGCTGTGCTCTCTTAATGGAGCCATTAACAATTCAAAAAGCCAATGATGAATTTTAAGCAATGAATTATACTAATAATAATTGATTTCACAAAACCTTTGATAACATTCTCAAACTGCAAAAGAAAGAATATCAAATCATTAACAGGGGAGTTAATTAGAAGTGATGCAATAATACAGGAAACGTGATAGGTGAGATCGTTATATGGAGTCTAGTGATACAAAGGTTTTAAAAATCAGGTTAATCTTTCTACTATTGACTGATAAAAGGGAAAAATCTGCTTCATTAAATTTCTTAATTGAGACTTACCAGCAATATAACAAAAACTGAAAGATCGTAAGACTGATAGTTAAGACTAGGAGTACCTTAGGGTACTTCAAGCTTTATCTCAACTGATGACACATTTTTCCACCTCTTTTTTCCCCAACACCTGTAACGTTCTTATTCTATGACTTAGGATGATATTCCCTACTGATGTCCCTACTGTGTCATTTCAGAAAGATCTTTATTTTTCGACTTTCATTTTGCACTGCAGTCTTTCCACCATGACTTATAGACCATGCTACCAATGAAAAGGGCCTATGAACCAAATCCTGGCCTCAAGGGCAAGTGGTACTAATTATCTTGCATTTACTTTATTTTGCTCTGTCTATGGAGGGTTTGTCTTGCAGACAGAAAAAGTGAAGATCTCTTACTGAATCTCCTCCACCTAACAGCGAAGATGTATCCTCTGCCTAAACATACTATTGTTTATTTTCAATAGTTCTTTTCAGAAAAAGAAAAGAAAAAGGACCTTTTATGAGCACATTCACTGCGATAAGTGCCTACCCAAATTTAGTGAAGTATATGCATGACCAAGTTTATAAGATATATCTAAACTGAAGAATATTCTTGTCATAAGGTTTCTTTAATGAGTCGACTGTATATATATAAAAGCAACTGTTTAATTACTTTAAAAAAATCAAGTCACACAGCATAAAGATTTTAATTCCTTCCATGGTTTCATGCACTTCGGCACTTCCAACTTCTTTTGTCTTACCTCCACAAATTTTGGTCTGATTCAGATATATGTGTGATTTTATTCAGGTAGACCACTATCATTCAAACAGTCATGTGATGAAAAGCTCTTAAACATATTAAAAAAATAAATTGGCAGTTTTGAATGCATCAGCTTCTATCTTTCCTTATATTTAGACTTTTTTCCAGTTATAAAAATTTTCTTCAAACAACACCGCATCAATTACTTCAGAATCTGTAGAATAATCCAAGAAAATACTAAAATATCAGCAGGACTGAGGTGGTTATGTGTTCTTAAAATTTTCTTCATAACCCATACCCTTTAATTACCCACTTCTTTAGCTACCCTACTGATATTTCTTGCCTTCTGGCCTGCCTAGATATTGAAACTGTCCTGCAGAAGTGTCTTTCTCTCTATCCCAAGCTCCCTTCTGAGATATGGATGATTCCATCCTAACTTTAGATACCTTTTTTATACCTGTATTGTCACCTGGAAGGAATAGAAACCTGCCTTTTCTTTACCTAGAATACATCAATGAATGACTTGCTTGGACATTTGCTCATGTAAACTTTGTTTTCTCTAGATCTCTGCTGCAGCTCTAACCATGCAAAGGTATATACTTCCTTAAGTAGTTTCTCTGTGCAGCACGGTTTTCTGTGAATTGAGTCATCAATGCAAGGATTAGTATAGATGAACTGATAAGAGCACTGGTGCACTCCTATTTGAAAACAAAATGTGTATGCGGGCTTATTTCCAGTACACAGCATTTTGGCAGTGATCCTGCCATCATTCTGAGCTGCTTTGTGTTCTATCTAGGACCAACAGCTGTGTTTATTCATTTGCCTTCTCCCGTCCAGGGATCACCATGACAGGATGGTATTTCCATCTTTAAATATTGATTCAGAGTTGAGCTACACAAGTAAAGGTTTCAAATCTCTTACTTCCTTCAGTGAGCAAACTTTTAGGAAGCTCTGAAGATGAAGGACAATTTTGAGGCTATCCTTAAAGGGTTTGGCCTGAAAAAGCACAACCTGAAGCTAAGTAATGAGCAGAACCAGAAATATTCTCCTAAGAAAGTAAGAATGTGGTGTACAGTAGTCCAGTGGTTTTCCTGCCAGCTGTCCATAGTGTGAACCAGCAAGCACAACTTCAGCATGTAAACTGGTGTCCCTCATTAAAGGATAATCCCTGAGGGCAGTGCTAATGCAGATTTCCTCAGAGATCTACTCAAACCCAATGCTCATGCATTATGCAAACATCTGGACATATACCACAGGGTTCCCTAAAAAATCTGAACTCTACTCAGTCACCCTCCTCCCATGCTTCTTAAAATGCAGAGTTTTCAGTCTCCCATGGGGGTTTCAGTTAATATTTCTTTTCTGGTCTCATTAGATTTGACCTTATAATGCATATTTTTATTTCCTACTATGATATATGGGAAGTATTTACACTTCACTTGTTGCATTTTCATGTTCAGTGTATAAAAACTGGCATCCGTTGTGTGACCTCTTGTCTTCTCTACCCTGCCTCCAAGCGACAAAAACACCTACCAACTATGTTGGACTTGCAGAACTGGATGAGAAGTTTGCTCCTAGCAAGCTACTCATCTTTCACTGGCCTTCCCACCCTCCATTTTACAGCTTCCACTCTCATACTGTCTGAATAAGACAGGACTGATTTCTTGCCTCAGTCAGAAAAAGTAGGTATCCCCTTCCTGCAGTGCACAGACATATGCATAGTTTCCCCATTCTTAACTTGAAGTCCTATTTTTCTGTACCTCCTGAACTCTCATAGTGATGAAATTACTCAGTGTAATAATGGTTTGAAAAGCAAAATGGAACCACTAATCTGCCCATTCCAAGCTACTTCCTCTAATGAATGCCTGAAGTCTTGTCCTCCAACTAATTGCAATACAGAACACCTCCAAAACGGCGGTCCAGGACACTTCTCACTGCCTACAACCACTGCTAAAGAGACTGACGCATGTAGACTCCTTGCGCACATGAATACAAAGTGTAAAGTTACTGGTCGAAGGGTTCCTCACTCCTGTGTGAAAGATGTGCCAACCTATCATCAGGTTGACTGGCAATTCCTGCCCCTGCAATAGCCTGCTATGGTGTTTAGTGGTATGTGCAATGGACAATAGAAAAAACTGACTTTATCTCCCTTGCTTTGCACAGCATGTCTAACAGCATTACAGCTCTCTGAGGACATCTGAGCTAGCCATCAATCAATATCTCTGCGTGGTCCAACAAGGTAGAGGGAGAAATCAAAAGGAAAAATATATGGCAAACTCTTCACCTCTTGAAATTTGAAAATGGAGGGGATGAGACCTTTGTCAAGAATGAGAAAGAGAAGAACATTAGAGATTAAGTCTATCTTGAGGACCTGTAGACATGGTCTTTGCCATAGTCACCAAGCTGTCCAAGAAGGAGCAAATAAGGATCTTGAAGTGGTGCTGGTGACCACATGAAAAGAATATTTGGAGAAATTTTCAATATAATGAAAAACACTTAATCAGAATACCTTCTTTTAAGTCCTCTTTCCTTTTCACACCACAGCTTGGAGTAGCTACAGCTCCAACAATCTCAAAGATACTTTCTACACGATCCACCAACTGTGAGGGCACCATTTCTTTGACACATGGTATTAGATAGAGCAGCTTCTGCCCTTCCAATTTTGAATTTTTTTTGCTGGTGAAACCAATGTTTTCTGTCAAGGTTTTACAATCCCCATGGTTCCTCAACAGTGGCTTGGCAAAACAAAACAAACTGGAAAAACAACAGGTAGATGAATAAATAAAAATTAACAGAACAACTACAAAGTGATATTAAAGAATTATTGCAATCAAATTCAAGGTTGACCTCAGGCATCTCCTTTCAGAGTCTTTGCAATATATTCCACACTGCATCACAGAAAAATCTCACAATGCCCACAGCCCAATAGGAGGGGAAAAAAAGACACTGCTACCCTATCTACCTGCCAGACAATCCATGTAACAAAAGTCTCCATATCCTTTGAGGAAAATCATTGTAAAATAATACCCTTCTTTTTTGTCACAATAGAATAATTCCTAGGACTATGTTCTAAAACTCTTTGTTAGGTTTATTTTGTTGGTATGTTTCACACAGTAGTTATCTTTAGCAAGCCAAGACTGCCTGTAAGCACAAGATATAAATGGCCATAAGCCCACCTGCCAAAGTAGCAATTTTTGAAAGTTTTTGTTGACAAAGGTTTCAGAGTGTGTTAAAGACTACTCAAATAGCATTTGGCTGTCTACTTACAAAACCAGCTCTCCTCTATCTATTTTTCAATAGGAAGATGATCAATAGGGTTTTTTTCACTCAAATATCTGCAGATATATGAAGAAAAAGAGACCATCATCTGCACAGTAAGAAATGTCTAATGGACAGTTCAAAGAAAACTACTGTGCCTGATCATCTGTGTGACCTTCATGCTCTCAGTTCAGCCCTCTAACCCTCCATTTTCCCTCCCACGTTTTATTTCATCTCTCAGTCTGAAGAGATCTTTGTGGTGGACTGACAGTGTGACTAAATAATGCCTAGTAAAACAAATTTCCTGTCTTGTGGTAAGTCCCACTATTTTAATATACCAAGCAATAACTATGGCATTCGTTATTAACAATGGAAATTCTTCTTCTACTTTTCTTATTTCCCATGATAAAAGTTGTTTGTAAGTACTTCAGTGATTTTCCACCTAAAACCAGAAGAATAATATCTAGGCCCCTACATGACATACATGTTTTTGAAGAATTATCCTAATTCCATTAATTCAGCTTCATTGTCAAATTCTAAAACACACTACCAGAATTGCTTTCATTCTTCATTCTATGCACTCTTGAAAAAAAAGGTCTGTGCACTTAAATACTCTAGAATAATTTTTCAGGAGAGTTTTACAGGTTCTTTTAAAAATGTGGCCTTTAATGCTGCTGCACTTTGGAGAAAAATGTCAAGTTTTATTATTCATTTTTAGATGGAAAGATACACTTCGACTGAACAAAAAAAGTTAAACTTCCAAGCAAAACATGTGAACTTTTGCCTAAATGAAGGGGCTGCCAAGCTTTAAAGAACAAAAACTCATCTGAGGGATGAAAGAAAGACACAGACTATCTCATGTGATACTGCAGTAAGCTGTAAATCACATATGCCAGAGGTGCAGATGGTTGGTTGATTTTAGCCTGTTTCTACCAAAATAACCTTTCCAACACTTCCATTTTACAGAGAGGAGTTAAATAGTTGACTATTAGGTTGTACATGCTAAGGATAAATAAAATCACCACAGATATACAGATATTGATGTAGAGATATAGAGTGGGGAATAAATACTGGACCATTGTTCCTTACAGACACAGTATGTTCATAAATGACAAAAATAACCATCAAGCACTGAAGATCAAAATTACTGCTTTGGTCAAAATAGATGGTACATTTAGGCTTTTGAAACTTAAAAAGTAACTGCAGGAAGAATTCCATACAGAGCAATTGGTGAGACATGTGTCTAATACAGAAAAAAAACCACCTCAAGCCTGAGGAAATCTAATGCCCTGAAGCACGAAGACATATTTCTTATACATTTTTATTAAATCAGATTTTGTGCCAAAAGAGACACAGTATAAAGTAAAAAATAAAATATGTTCTAATACATCACTTTATTACCCTGCAGGGGTGTTTACTGAGAGGTGCTGTTGCACTTCTCTGTGATTTCGTTGGTCACAACATGCCTTCAACATGTTAAAGAGACACAGAAATTGATGGCCAGATCGATACTCTCACTACCATTGAAACTATCAGTTTGTGTAATGTGTATTTTGAGAGTGATAACATCTGTCTAGAAGTATTCCTCAATGCTCAAAATGTGTGCCACAATGAAAGGCAACCAAGAACCCCTGACAGTCCTTATCCCTCCCATGAATACTTCTGTGGATGTCTCTGCAGCACAAACACAAGGATTCTGAACGGTACTCCACTTGACCATGTAATAGACGCTCATTTAGTCCGAAGTGTCTGATATAGTATTTACCATACATTTGTGGTTGGCCCTGAGAGCCTAAAAACGTGGTACAGGCACAAATCTTGGCCTGTCATTAATTCACACAATGGAGACAATAAAATGGATCCTATAGAAATTCTCTAAATATGTTGAGAAGTGAAGAAAAAAATGTTCTATCATACAGTGTAACATATCAAGACAAGGTGTACTGGCTGTAACCTCAGGTTTTTTATGCTTGGTTCCACACCAGCATAAGTTTTCTCCAGGACAGTGGGCTGGATTTATGTGTAGTTCCTCAAAGCCGTTACGTGTAAGCTACTGTTTCAGTGACTCATCCCGTGGGTTGCTCTGTTCACACAGTGATTAATTTACCCTTGTTGTACCTTAAACACTGTGTGAGGCCAATTCTTCAAGTCTATGAAGGATATTAGCCAGGACATCTCTATATGTGACGGCATGCATATGTATATTTTGATCACATTGTAAGGATGGAGAAAAAGTATCTCACTCTCATCAGTAAGAATAACAACAATAGTTCCTATTCAGACCATCTGACATTTTCTACCAAAGAAAGTGTCAGTGCAATGATCCAGAAACATTGAGTTCAAAGTGACTCAGATTTGAGGAACTTTCAGTGGATTCATGGCAATATTTCAAAGAAACTATTGTTGAAGTCATGGAAAAAATGACCTGGTTACAAAATGTCAAAACCTAAAAGCTAGGACCTACACGTAGATCTGACAAGCAACAGTTAGGTTTACCTTTCAGTTGCTTTTTAGATCCGAGAAGGCTATTGTATGCAGAGGCAGGATAACCTATATTTTAAAAGAGAAGAAAAAATTATATTGCTACAGAACTAGAAGTTTCATCTTAGCTATGTCTAGTCTGCCATTAAAATGCTACTACATGAGAACGCACAAGTTCTTACTGGAAACAACCAATTTTTGAAGAAAAACATGAGTAAAAAACAAAGATGTTACAGTGAATTCCTCCAGACCACTAGATTTACCCTTTGTGTCACTTGGTTCAACCTATCCTAATATTATTTGTTATGAAACCTGCACAAATAATGAAATATAATATTTCTTTAATTATTAATGCCAGGAACAACCTAGCAGGAGTCATGTGAATGGAGGGAATTGCGCTGTCCTCCTCCTTCCTTTAAGTTTCTAAGAAAAGCTTGAACACATACCCTGAACACATCTCGCTAACTCAGATGAAAAAGAAACTAGAAAGAAAGAAAGGATAAAATGTTGTAACATACCCGAAAAAAAAATAAAAAAAACCAAAACCAAAAAACCCTAGTTGCATTGCAATTTCTGTAGCATTCGTATAAATGGGGTGTGGAGGATGGAAGGTAACTATTGATTTTTAAACGGCCAAGAATACTGCAGCTCAAAAAAGAGGAGAAGCGGGAGGTTAAATTCACCTAATAAATTCATGGTGAGTTTGGAACAAGGCAAATGGGCACAAACTAGCCAGTAATACATTTCGGTTGAGAACTCAAAGATGTATTCTGTATAGAAAAAGAGTGAAGCTCTGAAACTTTCTTGTCAGAGTATTAGGAGATAGAAATCGACATGCTTTTGAGGTAGGGTGCAATTGGCTTGTAAATGCAATACTGCAGCATGACTGCCTGGGATAACAGCAAGCTGCCTCATGTACAGACCTTCTACCTGTGACCTCATGCTGGCTCTTATATTTCTAGGATTACATCATCTTTTTCGACTATATGAGGCTCATCATGAAAGGTTTTAGTTTTGTTTTTTTTATTAAAAATGGAGACCAGAATTTATATGTAGAGAATAGGAATTGTTGCACATTTCTGCGTCTATCCACAGATACTTGTGTGTGGACACACTAGATTTTTGCATCTTTTACAGTATTTGTCATAATGAATTTCTTTATTTTTCATTGTGTTTATATTTACAGTATACTTATTCTAGAATTGTTTAGCTGATTCATGGGGGGAAAAAAAGGAGAAGCAATCTTTTAAGTGATACAGCAAGTATCATCCTGTTAGCTGCAATAAAATAAATGAAACAGAGGGGGAAAAAGCTTCCTTATTGCCTCCAATTCAGGTCAATCCAAGCAGTATGAGATACTTTTCTTACAGTGGATGATGTAGGGACATTGTCATAGGAGGCATAGACATAAAATTAATATTTATTATACTTTGATATTTTTATCAGTTGTCCGTAAAGGACAGGAAGTTTTCTTTCTACGCTACAGGCAGAGAAGTTTTGTTTTGTATTTCCAACAGAAAGCTGTGAACATTAGGTCCACAAGCTTAGGGCAAGCACATGGATTGAGTCTGACTTTGTGTGCAAAAGATGCTGTAGAACTGGACAACATCCAGCCAGATCTGGTTGCTCTGAATAATCTCTGGCTGAGAGTTATATGCAAAAAGAAGCAGACATGAGTAGTACAGATCCCATCTAAATGTTAGCATCAAGAACACAAACAGGTGCACAAGACTCCTTCACTCAGTAGTGATAAATCTTGTGATAAGTAACAGAGCAAGGAATTTGCTATGGATTCATCATTCACATTTAAGGAAAAGTTACAAGCAATCATGCAGTTGTGCAAAAGACATCTGCTTCACACTGTCATCGCAGTCCTTGCACTAGGATTATGAGAATAGTTAAAAGCTAATATGAACGCTAATCAGGGAAAGGAAATTGGGGGGGATTTCATTGTCTGTTGTCCTTTTTCTCTTTTATTTGCCCTGTGTACTGTAAGTACTTCTCTCCTGGAGAGAAGCACATTCAGATCTTACAGTACATCCTGATTAATATAACCACTTTTTCAAACAAGTGAAAAATAGAAAAAAAGATCCATAAAAAGTAGGGGGTAGAAGGAATCCACTGCTATCCAGTGCTCTCTCCTGAAAAGAAACTCATGAATCACATTCAAAACAAAATCACTGGGTCCGAGCAAACCCCACCATATCACACTCCTCTTCTCCTACAGAGCACCAGTCCCACAGCCCCACACCAAACCTCCCTTGTCTCAAAATTACCAGATCCCAGGCTTTCTAGCCTAGAGCCTCTCATTCTTTCCAAATCTAATACAGACTCCCAGTACTCCTATCTTCATTGATCCCAAGATCTCCACTGCCAACCCAAACACCTCCCCATCTAACCCTCATTACATAGCTCTAATACCCCTACAGCCCCCTGCTCCCTTAACCCTGACCTAAATCCCTTGCTGTAATGAACTCCCACTTCTCCATCTCCAGCTTTGCTCTCCCCTAGCCCCAGCCTTGGTCACATCTGGGCCTCTGGGGACCCAGGCTAAGCACAGCAGCTACCAGCACTTCGGATCTAAAGCTGCATGAATATCTCCTTCCTTCTCCCGTTGCCTGACTACACTCACCTGTCATCACCCGCTGCAGCCTGCCAAGCTCCTTGTAAAGCTTCTGCTGGAAATTCCCAAAATCCAGGCACAGTCTGCACTTGTTCAAAATTCTTCTTAGATGGTGCTCCAAGGACAGAAAAGGAAGATGTAGCAGGGAAACCCAGGCAGCTGATAGCTCTGCTCCTGCGGGGAGGCATCTCTGTTTAGTAGCAATAAGAACTCTTGTTTTAATAATAGAACACAGCCCTGAGATTTAATTAGCACTTATAGCAACATATGTCAGATAGCAATAGCTTTCAGTAGGCACTTGTGATAATTGTCAAGACTGCAGACTTGGTGCCAGGGTGATTCTCTGCTTCTGCATGTGGTGATGTAAGTCCCATGTAACTCTCATTGTTGATCTTGTTTTTCACTCCTTTCACTGAGAAAAAGAAAAAATATCTGGGATGACTGTTTATCTATTCAAAGCATATTGTCTGTCAGTTTGTTATCTCTTCTTGTTTTAGGTGACAACTTTTAGATTTCCACCCCAGTCTTGGCTGGTTGAATGATGAGTAAGCAGTAATACTGATGTTAATCAATTACAGCTCTTGAATTAAGATTTTACGGCTGTCTGTGTCAAACGGTGTTCTGCCTTACAGCAGAAAATAGCATCACATCATTTTTTCATTTGTTCAGATGTATTCACTATCAGAAGGTATAATTAAATTGAAATATACCATCTGTGAGACCCCAGATTGGTTTTAATCACCAGTAACATGAATGACATGAAGCTTATCTGTGCTGTACCATTGATAAGAAAACACTGGGCACACAACAAATCAGGTGTGATATTCATTAAATCCTGGAATGGTCTAGCTTGGAAGGGACCTTAAAGATCAGCTAGTAACAACCCCACTGCCATGGTGTGCAAGTTTGGAGCTGGCTTCAAGTCTCCGAAACTTGACAACAGGGACTGCTTCCCCGAGAGGGAAGAAAAAAAAACCAAGCAGCCAAAGTTCTAGCAAAAATATATATTTTACATAAAAAATAGATATATACTGTGAGAGTATTATATATATATATATATAACCCCAGAAACCCTAAATAGCTTCCCGAAGGGAAAAGGGGAAGGGAGAAGGGAAAAAGGACAAATAGGATGAAAAAGGGACAAGACAAAACAGGTCTACACGATCTAAAAACCTGGTAACCAGCAAACTGAAGAATTGACAAGAGCTCACCACTTCCCTTGAGAGAAGCAGGACGCCTGGACGCGGCCCAGCACTCTCCCCTCACACGTGGCAGATAACAGCAGTCACTGTAGGCCTCAGCTCCAGATAAGCCAGACCAAGACAGGGACCACCGTTCTCCAACCTCGCCGGAAAGGAAGAGAGCGAACTCTCTTATCTATGCCTTATTTATACCCCAGGTTACGTAAAGGAATAGCATGGAATACTTCCTTTGTCACTTTCCTAGTTCCTTCCTGGTTACAAGCTGGTTTCCAGGAAGGCCTAGACTGAAACCATCACACATGGGCAGGGACATCTTCTACTAGAAGGTAGCTTTGTTATGAAAGAGATACAAGAAAAGTAGTCAGGGGATATTTGTTTCTCAATCTACTTTTCTAACCTGTATCTTCACTGCTGGGCTACAGGATACAAAGAAAACACCCAATTATGAATCTCACTTCAGAAGCCACTGCAGGCCACTGTAAATGCCCTGCCAGACACTGAGAACTCAGTGTGTGAAGGACATGAAAAAAGAGTGAAAAGACTTTTGTGTGGCTCACTGAAGCCTGATTTTTATCTCTGTTGGTGACTGTCAGAGAGGGAATGTGATCAAGTGTGCAGCAAAGTTCTTGTCTTCAAAGTGAGTATGTTGATCTTCATGTCTTTTTATTTATTTTACACAGAAAAGTGCAAAACGTTCAACTTTCATTACTACCTGGATCCAAGATTCTGATTCAGGTCTTATAACTAATTCCATTTTTCTTCCTTGACCTGTACAAAGACCTCGAAGTAGGTTGAGAAATTCTATTACAAGCACATCTTCAGAAAAAAACTGTTTTGAAATGTTTTAGAAAGCCACCCTTTTTGTTTTATATCAAATTCTCATTCTGATCAGAATAAAGTATCCTTTTTCTTCTATTTTCATCTAATTCTCAGACTTGTAAATAGACAGGATCATTGTGTGTGAGTCACTCACTAGATTTTGTTCCCTTTAGAGCACATGCATAAAAGGGGTGCTTTTTCCTCCCATTTTAATTTAATTAAAAGCCAAGATACATCTGAAGCTTTGAACTGATCTAGTGAGAAGATGACTGATTGAGGATATGTTAGCACAGCTGTGGGTAGCAAGGTTACAGCCCTTCCCTCAGTGAAAAAAAGCCCAGACAAAAGGTTAAAAAGCAGTCTACTGATCTTCACAAAATATATTTATTAAAACTAGTCAGAAAGGAGAAGATAAATAACAGTTTGAAGACAATGAGGTCTTTACAGTATTTGAATCTCGAGAGCTGAGCGAACTTGAATGGCCTGCAATCATGCAGACAAAGGAGAAGGTTGTGATGCTTACAATAGTATTAAGGGAAAAACATATTACATAGGTTCCTTCATCATTATTTCATACACCTTTCAAGATATTCCCCTCTTAGGAATAGTCTATCTCAGAGATTTCTAGAGCAATCTTAAACTACTCTGACTCTTCCATATCCATTTACATCTCCTCTGCAAACTGCACAATATTACAGCTTCTAAAGAAGTTGTCAATGATTGTTGTGTGAAGTTGTTAATGATTGTTGTGTTTATTTTTCCAACTTCTGGGATGTATTTGCTCTGTTAACCATAGAAATGTTGCTTTATTTATTTATCTATTTACTTCATGTTTATACCTTGGATTTTTGTTAACAAGATAATGTAGTCAACCTGAGTTCCAAAAAAACTTGTACATTCTTACAGGTAGAATATTTAGGTCTCTTCTCCTTTCCTAAGACAACTGTAGTTTCATCACCTTCAGTAGGACTGTAGAACTCTCAGCAAAGAGAGGTAGAGGTAGTCACACAGTCTAAGTTTGGGTATTCCTCTTTGGACAGCTAAGCTGGGCACCCAGGCTTACTGTCTAGTGAACAGAGAGAGGAAAGTTCTTCCAGAGGGCTATGCAGACCATGTCCAGACTCACATCAGGGCATATTCTGAATTTCCAGTTCTATTGCAGCATACTTTTCCTATCAGATCTGACCTTTCTCCTTTAATTTTATCTTTATAGAAACCAAGGCACCAAAAGGGAGAAATTAAGAAGATTAAGAAATTAAGAAGAAAAAGATATTCTTGTATCCATTACAGCAGTCAGGTCCATCTGGGGTGCACACAGGATTAGAGAATATTGTCAGATTTCATAACATAGGCTTTCTCGCTAAAATTCCTGTGGATAAGTCTAGTGTCTGCCTCCTAATATTGTTTTTCTTGATAGAAACTAAATTGTCAATATTATGTAAAGTTTCACAGTAGGTCTGTGTCCTACTATTTATCTTTTCTATTGGAAATATTCATTAACACTAAAATAAATATTCATTTTTTATATATTTTTCATAGTCAAAATAAGCATTCATATCTATGCACGGGACTTGCAATTTACTTCATATGCTTTGGGCACTTGTTCAGATCATTAGAAAAAATTCACCAGACAGAAGTTCTGCACTCATTACATCTATTAGTGTCTTACAACCACTTTGAACAGGTGCTGTGTTCAGCAGCTGTGCTATGTAAATTAGTTTACAAGCATTTTAATTCCATTGCTCACTGACGTATCCGCTAAGCCATGCTCTTTCAGCTAATATGCCATTATCCTCCATAATTTACCTCAATCCTGTTCTTAGCATAGATTTTACCCCTGCTGCACATCAGTATAGTGTTCAGGTTGTACTCTACCAGCCATCTGGATTCACAGCAGTGGTAAACATGAACCAGTTTCCAGACTGACAGCTGCTTGTCTAAGATATTGTCTAAAACAGACCTGAGTTAAAACCCCCTCTTGAATATCCTCACTCAAGCTATGCAGTCTCTACTTTGCAGTTGATGTTGATTTGTCAGGATTAATTGCAAACACCATCCTGCTTTTCAATGGGCTGTGACTCCCAAAACACATCCCAGGTTTGAACATCAGATTAGAAAGGTATCCCACTGCCAACTCACACTAAGACTTTTTCTTTGGGAGAGGTTCCCATAAGCAGTAGGTTGCTTTTGTTAATGGAGATGTCAGTAAAAATGTTAAAATCACATGAAACTTGTACTTACTATCAGCTGCTGAGATATTTAAAAAACAGTGTCTAAGTACTCTTGAGATTTTATTTCCAAGAATATAGATATTCTATCTTGGGGAACTGTATTCAGCACATGTAAAGACAGCTACAAACCCACAGGACCATGCAACAGAAAAGCCCTGGGCTGAGATGCAAGCATCCTTCATTTTCTGAGCATTTATCTTATTCAGAAGTCTCCTCCATGTCCCCAAATCATCACAGTGTAAACAGTTTATTAAACACATCCATGCAGTTTGAAGTCAATTGCTTTTTCCAGTCATCTCAGCAGCAACCATACAGTTTCAGTTTTCTACAAAACCTCTGGGATATCCATAGTGTGCTTTACATGGCTGTCATTCCAACTCCTTTTCTGTCAGCAGCACCTTCACACTGTGAGTGCTATTTATGAAGTTTCCTGAATTTTATATGGGGACCCATGCCTCTACGTTGGCAGCAGAATTGCATCCTGAAAATTAGCAGTATCACAGCCGCCTTTACCAAATCAGTATATAATTTGCACAGGTGCTTTACTTTGAAACAACTTGCCTTAAACATCAGATTGCAGCCTATTTGAACGTACTAAAAAAAAAAAAAAAAAAAATGGTATCTCAACATCTGTGATTTTGAAAGGGAAATTTTTCTCCC
This sequence comes from Neopelma chrysocephalum, assembly GCF_003984885.1. Lineage (NCBI taxonomy): Eukaryota > Metazoa > Chordata > Aves > Passeriformes > Pipridae > Neopelma > Neopelma chrysocephalum. The sequence goes on along the minus strand of NW_020897702.1, from coordinate 16,196,463 downwards.
CTTCCTTTTGGTTTTTTTGCTTCCATGGTTGCTTCCATGCTCTTTCCCTGCCCATGGAATAATCTTTATGGGTAGAAACAACAACTAGTTCAGAATAAGGTTACAGGGAGACATTTACAGTGTGCATAATTCTGGAGCCCTTAAAATCTTTAAATCTACAAAGTTAAGCAATTTTCAAACTGTTTCTGAAAGGAAATCTGTTCATGAGCAGAAATAACCTTGTGTGGACAGCTAGATTCTTAGAATTCCATTTAATAGCATAAATATAGGTTTCTAGTGTGCTTTTCAATTGACAAACATGCACAGTGTATCCACTAAAGGCGATCAAATACGATTTAGGACACTACGTGAGAGGAGAAAGTTGAAGTTGCAGGGGAACCTTCAGTATTGCAAATGCCACTTGGTGTCTTGGTTAGACAACTGAAACAAGTCCTAAGATTTAAAATTCATCACATCTGATTTTAGATGTCAACAGTGATTACATCATATCTGAGTGATCAACTGAGAGAAAGATGAACTTTTAGAGCAAAAGTCCTCTGACTTGTCTTAGGTATCTAAATTAAAGTGAGGTGAATCATATACTACAAATGACTACTTTTTCTGTGATTTCATGTGGTTACTTAAGATGGCTTATAAGGCCAAGTCAGGTATGATCCTGACACTGTAATCTTCTAATTTAAGTGAAATTAAGCTAATATGTTACATGTTTACTTGCAATGCAGAGAGGAGGAAGATAAAGAACAAAGTTCCATCTATGCTCTGGGAGAGGACTGATGTGTCAGGATTGCAGACAGGGAAAAGACAAAAAGAGGATACATCTGTTCTCCATTCTTCCTACTTTGAATTTAAAATTTTTTGTTAATTTTTAGCATTATTTTTGTGGTGACTTCTGATCTGTAGATAATTTTGTAATTACCCCTTTTGTTGTTCAGTACCGTGAGATACTGCATTATTAATTGTTGGCTTGGATCAACTCAAATGTGTGTGTACGTGGGGAAGGGATTGGTCAAATTTCACAGGGTGAGGTGATGCCTGTCCCTTACTCCAGCCCCCTAGGACCTCCTTAAGCAGCCCTGGACCAGCTGTCAGCCACTGGCACACTGGGAGCACTGCCCCACACCACATCCCAGAGCCCCTGACCCAGCCCCAGACTGGCTGGCACACCAGAGGTCCTGCCTGGGGGTGGGAGATGTGGCCACAGAGGGACCAAAACAAATAAAAGCAGCAACACGTGCTCTCCATGTGTTTTGGACCCTGGCTTTTGGATATGTGGAGGCTAGACTTGCACACAACTCCAAGTGGTAACTATAGTTCTCTGTTTTTATCTCTCTTTCTTTACTTCTTCTTCCTCTTCTCTCAGTCTTCTTTTTAATATTTTGGGTAATCTAAAGCTGGATTGGATTTTGCTAAGTTGTATGGGTTAGCATGTGCTAAGTCAATGCTTTGTGAAATGCTTTATTTTGGTTGAATGTTGCCCTTTATACTTTTGCCAAGTTCCCTTATTTTCTGAAGTTTGCCACTAAAAGCATGTTATTTTAGACCTCCTGAGAAATGTGTGCAGGGTCTTCTCCTTTGCGCTCTCCTTTAAGGTATTAAAAGAACTGAAGGCCCTTATGACAAATTCAGCAGGTGAATTTTTGGAGCCTTGTATATTTTTAAAGTAAAACCCCTTCAATGAGCTTGTAGCTCGGAGCGTGGGGTCTTACAAGTACTAAAAATCAAAACTGTTTCCATGTTGCATATTATATTTCTGATCTTTCAAAGCTAAAGTTTAAGGTTTCTGATGGGGAAAATTCCTGAATAAAACCTCAGTGTTTGAGAATGTCCTCTGGTATTTTCTTAACATTCCTTAACTAGGCAAACTACATACCATACTCAAAGTGAGTATGAAGTTTCTAACTGATAATCTAAAGGATTTACCACCTTGTTTGACATTTTGCCGACACTGCCTGGTGCAGTTCAGGAGCCTGTGGATTTTCTTAGCCATGAGGGCTCATTGCTGACTCATTGTCAACTTGTCTATCAGGATGCCCAGATCCTCCTTGGTAAAACTACTTTCCAGTTGTCTGGTGTCAGCCTGTTGGTGCCTGGGGTTATTGCTCCTCTGGTGCCTGACTTGGCATTTTGCATTGCTGAATTTCATGATGTTTTCTTTAGCCAAAATCTCCATCCAGTCCAGGTCCTCTGAAAGGCAGTACAACCACCCAATGTATCACTCTCTCTTCCCAGTTTTGCAACACTTGCAAACTCACTGTGTATTATCTTCTAGGTGTTTAATGAAATGGTTAAACAGTATTGGCATCAGTATATAGCCTTGGGGTACACAGCTACTGACTGACCTACAGGTGGACTTTGTGCAACTCATCATAATGCTTTAAGCCACTTTTCAGTCCAACTTCCTGCAAGCCTATTTAGTCTATTCTTCATCACTTTGTTAATGAGGATGTTGTGGGAGAAAGCTTTGAAAGCCTTACTAAAGTCAAAATAGAGGATATCAGCTGCTCTTCCCTCATTCACCCAGCTATTCATTATAGAAGGGTGTCAGGTTGCTCAGGAATGATTTCCTCTTCATGCTTTTGGAAAAGGGGGAGAGGAGAGGAAGGTGCTGATTTGTCTTCTCCCTTGCATCCAGTGATAGAACACATGGGAATAGTTCAAAGTTGCTCCAGAAGAGGTTCAGACTCTGTATTAAGAAGCATTTCTTTACTCAGAGGGTGATCAAACAGTGGAACAGGCTTTCTAGAGAAAGGAAACGAGGCCCCAAGCCTGTCAACATTTACAAGGCATTGGACAATGCACTTAATAGCATGCTTTAACATGATTCACCCTGAATTGGTCAGGCAGTTAGACTAAATGATCATTGTAAGTCCCTTCCAAATGAAATATTCTACTCTATTCTATTCTGTTTTAAATTGCTTCCAGGATTATTTGTTCTGTCATTTTTCCAGGGGTATAGGTGAGGCTGACCAGCCTGTAGTTCCCTAGGTCATTCTTTTTGCCTTTCTTGAAGATAGAAGTGACATTTACTTTCTTCCAGTCTTACATTGGAAATTCAAGAATTAAACTGAAATGATGGATTTATCTATAGTGACTAGATCACTAGCATGTGTTCAAAGAGAAATCCCTGGCACAGAGATGGAGTGGACAGAGATATCAGTAAAGTCTCAAGCCATCTGCAGTAATTGTGTGTTAGGGTCCCATTGCTGTTACTACTTATCATAAAGCATATGGTTAGAGAAAGTCAGGGCAGGGAGAGTAAAGTTCAACATAAAAAGTTTGCAAGGTTAATCTCTTAAGTAGAAAAATGGCATGTCACCCAGCTCTGCTAATTACCAGCCTTGTTAAGATGCTTAACTAAGACTAGATGAGAATGCAAAAGAAATGGCGGCCTAGCTTTAGTCATCTTTTTTAACTGGAAACAAACAAACCAAAAATCCAAAGGGCACTTTTGAATTGGAGCTCACAACTGTCACCGATGCTTTCACAGAGAAATCTCACTGAATCTGTAAAAGGGATGTTAATGCTGCCATCCTCTCTTTCATGCTATTTGTTCCCTCTGTTCTTTTCACTGTAGTTGTCCAGCAGAAAATTCAGCCCTTGAATCAATAGCGTACTCCTACATTCATGAAAATGTTCATTTATAGCGCAAGTGCACCTTTAATTAACCTAATTATTTAATGAGTTTCTGCTACTAGTACAGTGATGACAATTTAGAGCGACAAAATACCCTGTTAAAGTATTTCTTAGCATAGAAAGCAATTCCAGAGGAACAGGGAATCTTCCTCTGGGAATGTTAAACTATACAAATCATAGACATTTTAAGGGTTATCACCGTAAACAATCCTCTCACTTTTCACCAGACACGTAGAGATTTAAACACTTAAACCTATACAAAATCCTATGACTTTCAAATCTGCTGAATATCTGTTTTCCCTCTTTATATCTGGTGCCAATCCTCTGAAAACAAGTCTTTTTTAGTAAGTCCTTTAAATCAGAAAGTAGAAGTGGGATATATCTCCCCAAACATCTGGAGGTAGATATAGTTGACAATGTACAGTAATTTAGTAACATGTGAAGGGTACTCAGGTATCAAACACTTCTGCATAGGGACTGGCAGAAATGACACAAGAGCTAGATCTGTGCCCTACTAGACTGATAACTGAAGGCAAAGAAGGGTACACTTGTGCCTCTCAAATGTCAGTAGGTATGTGGGCAAGTGAGTTCAGCTCCAGTTGTCCATATATGAAAATAATGCTGATTGTCAATGCTTCTCTGAAGACAAAGTCTGCTTCAGAAGGAGATTCATCTTGTCCTGCAACAGACCTAAAAGAGGTGGAATGAACCACAGTGTAAGGCATATCTCTCTTCTTCAGAAAATTGGATTACTAATTCAGACTGCATAATTGCCGTTCAGCCAACTAAATTTGGTGACATTAATGCCATTCAGTCAGTTATTCAGGGCTTGATTCAGTTTCCCTAGCAAAAGTGTTTCTTGTTTGACAAACCCCAAGGAATTTGCCTGTTGCTTAAGAAGGACATGATCTTCCTCAGACCTCATCTGCCATTCAGATGCAGCTACCTGGTATATCTCAGACTCTTGCAAATGGCACAGGTACCTGTGTTTAAGCAACTGAATTTGGCCTCGTTTAGTAGTGCAATGGGAAAACAATGCTCACCATCAGGGTAAAGAGAATTCTTCACCCAGGCACCTGACGTCAGCACAATAAAAGGAGACAGGAGGTATTGCAAGACTCTGAAAGGGTCACATGACCTTGGACTTCCAGGTCTAATCAACTCTCTCAGATCAGAAAATTATGCATGACATATTGAGTTCTATCCAAGGAGTCAGAAATCTAAGCAGACCCAGAATTCAGAAGTCATGACTTCCAAATGGTTGTTAAATATAAGCAGCACTATTTGACACGGACCAGATGCACTACTGGTTAAAGGTCTATGCAGAGAAGATTTCTATTGATTTCAGCTATAGGTTGGACTCAGTATGAGCTATCCCTTCAAATATAAATACTTGTGTTGTACCTTCAAAGGTCCATGAGGCAGCCTGGGAAATACTCCACACTGTGTGATGATTGCTCTCTCTTTATGCTGTTTGCCTCTTATTCTGGACATCAATGTTAAAGATTTGCTCTTACAAGAATTAAGGGCCTGTTCTTAGTGATTGAATTATGCCATGATAATCTACTCCCTTGAGCTATTATAAAAACTGACTTAATAGTGTTGCCTTAATGACATTTGATTATGATGCAGCTGTCTGAATCATACTGTTATAACTACTTTTTTATTGCCAGAAAACAATTCTAATAATTCCTCTACTATTCCCATTACTGTGATGAAAATGCACCTCTGAAAAAAAAAACACAAAAAAACCAAACAAACAAAAAATCCCAAACTAAAACAACAACAAAAAAAGCCAAGAAAAGTGATGCTTCTGAAAATTTTTTTCTTAAAAAAATTGAATTACCATACCCTTTGAATACCATTTTTTGTCTTTCTTAAGTGAAGTTCTTGAATACCTTGACAACATTGTTTGAAAATTCTCATCTCCTAGTCAGATCCAAATCCAGACCACTGATGAGGGAAATCACCAGTAGTGTCCAAATCATGAGGGGAGCATGCATTCCCAAATTAACATAATAAAAGCATGAATACTAAGAGTAACAACTTGAAGAGACTTTTATCCAACTATTTCTGATTAGGAAAAATAGGCCAGACAGTGGACTGTAGATGTATCCACCCTGTACATGCTGAGTTGAGACAAGTCTTCTGGAGATATTTGCACTTGCCCCTGAGGACAGTATGAACGACATCTTCGTGACCAGAGCGAAAGCTGCACACACAGACACCCATTCAGGGCGCTGTCTAAGCTTGCAGCCCTGAAATGGTTTGTCTCCCTGTTTTTAGCCTGTTCAAATGAAATCACACATTGCAGCATACCCCAATGGGCTATTTGTCTGTCAGCACTCTTCAGGAAGCCCATAAGGCTAGTGTGGACGGGATGCTAGTGGCAGGCGTAACATACCATCTGCACAACCATCTGGAGATCATCCTTCCTCAGGGTACAGGGTAACACCAAGGCCTCATTCTTCTTTCACTGACATGAAAGGAAATTTCATAGACTCATAGGATCCTAGACCAGTTTGGGTTGGAAAGGATCTTAAAGATCACCTAGTTCCAAGCCCCACTGCCATGGACAGGAACACATTCCACTAGACCAGGTTGCTCAAAGCCCTGCCCAATCTGGCCTTGAACACTTCCAGGGATGGGGTGTCCTCAGTTTCCCTGGACAACATGTTCCAATGCCTCATAACCCTCACAGTAAAGAATTTCTTCCTAATGTCTAATGTAAAATTGTTTTCTTTCAGTTTAAAGCCATTCCTCCTTGTCCTCTCATTACATGTTGTAGGAATGAGGCCTACAGCCATGAGATATGACATGAGGTTATGCAGTGGAGGGATTTCCATGGGGTATGGCATGAGATTGTGGCTACGGATTACCGTGGGCATGATGGCTTGCTGAGGGAGTGATAGGTTATAAGGCAGAGGTCAGATAACCCTTATCACTGCAATTGGTCAGGTGGAAGAAGGAGTGATACTAATGTGCCACGGTTCTGTTCCACCTCATTCAAGACCCACAGTTTTTATAATCATCTCTTTCTCTGTAACTCTCAATATGTCCCATTTACATATAAAGTATCTGCCTCCCCATTTATGACAGCAGTAACAGGATATTTGACTGCAGTCTCACCTCCACTTCTCCCAAAAGTATAAATTGGCATTTGAAATCCTCCATGACAGAGAATGAGAATATGACCACCTTGCAGACAAGTTGACAGACTTGCTCCTCTCTCCATCCCAAAACAGGGACATTTCTTTGGTAAGATTTATGCCTCCAACTGCATTGAAATGTACCCAGAAATACTTGTACACAGAGGTATACGCTTATATTTTCTAGATTTAGTGCACTTATCACTGGCAATCTCACAAAAATCTATAACTTGTTTCTTCAATAAACCACATTATTTGTGAATATGTGATCAAGAAAGTTTTTAATGAACTCTATTTGACTTACAGTGATGAATCAGTAAATCACACTATTCATGAATCTATGATCCTAAATGTGACTGGAATTGTAGTGTAACCCACACTATCGATGCCTCTGATATCTTACTGAATGTGACCTGGTTTATAGTGCCAAATTGGTTATAATCAGAAATTAAACTTAATTGCAGCCAGCCCCTCTGATCTGTGAGGATGATCTGCAAGGCAATGGGGTTTGTTTTCTGCCAAATTTCTATGCCTTTAATGCAACACATTCCCTGGTAAAAATTCCCTCTCCAGCTTTCTTGTAATGCCCATTAGGTGCTATAAGGCTGCTATAAGCTCTCCCCAAGGCCTTCATTTCTCCAGTCTGAACAAACCAGACTCTCTCTGCCTGTCTTTATAGGAGAGGTGCTCCAGTCCTCCAATCACCTTAATGGCCCATCTCTGGACCTACTCTGATAGGTCCATGTACTTCTTATGGGGTCTGCAGAGCTGAAAGCAATACTCCAGGTTGGATCTCACAAGTGAAGTAGAGGAGGAGAATCACCTCCCTCTACCTGCTGGTCACTCGTATTTTGTTGCAACCCAGGACATGGTTGGCTTTCTGGGCTGCAAGTTCACATTGCCAGGTCATGTTGAGCTTCTTGTCGATCAACACCCTAAGTACTTCTCCTCAGGGTTGCTTTCAATCTGTTCTCTGCCCAGCATGTTTTTGTGCTTGGGATTGCCCCAAACCAGGTGCAGGACCTTGCACTTGGCCTTCTCGAACTTTATGAGGTTTGCACAGGCACACCTCTCAAGCCTGTCCAGGTCCCTCTGGATGGCATCCCTTCCCTCCAGCATTTCAATTGCACCACGCCTTGGTGTCGTCAGCAAACTTGCTAAGGACGCACTTGATCCCACTGTCTATGTCACTGACATGGTATTAAATAGTGCTGGTCCCAATACTGACGCCTGAGGAAGGTCAGTTGTCTGCACTGGGACATTGAGCCTTTGACCACAATTCTTAGAGTGTGACCATTCAGACAATTCGTTATCCACTGAGTGGTCCATCCATCTCCAATTTAGAGAGAAGGATGTCATGGGGGACACTGTTAAAATTTCAAACACACTATCAAACTCACTGTCCACCTCCCTACCATGAAGGTATCATTAAGGAAAGCCGAATCAGGGTTTGATCTAGGCTAGAGAGAAAGTTGTTCAGCCCTTGGCTGATTTTTCACTTTTCCCTGATAGAGGTTGTGATACAGCAGCAAAGAAATAAAACCTAGCTGACAAAAGAATTTGCTGAACCTATTAATAGATATTTAGTATAACCAGGCAAGTTGCCTGGAAAATACACCTACAACGCAAAGCATATATTCATAGTAGACCCTTATTTCTAGAAATCCTTTTCCTGTGAAGGCAATTTACAGAATATCAACTTTCATTGGATCCAAAACAGCCCCAGACATCTTTGTTTCTATTCTGGTCTATCTTTGACAGGCATTAATTACTATGGGATCACAGGACACAGTGATCTCAAAACCAAGGAAATTTTCATGGAAAATAACTCTGATGCTCGAACAAGAATAGCGGTATTTTAGGAACACGGTTTTATTTCCTTTCTATAATAAAGTCCAACCTACAAATCCTTTCTTCTGAATTCAACTCCTTTTAAAATTTCTCTGTGATGCCAGCACAGGAAGAAAATGTAAGTAAAAAATCTTGCCTACAAACCCAAGAAAAATCATAATAAATCAAAAGATTGTGAACCCACTTTTTTTCCATATCATGTCTTTTCAGTGAGGTCATCTCATGGCATTTATGCTGCTTCTATGGCATGAATGATGACAGTGTTCCTGGCTCTGCAGTAGAAGGTCGATGACTTTAAGCATTCATTGGACCTATCAGTAAATATTTTAATATAACCAGGAAAGTACACCTCCAAAGCAAAATATATCTAGGGGAATATATTTTATTATAGGGAATATATTTATTTCTATAAATACCTTTCCCAGAATGCATCTTTAATCAGACTCAAAAAATGCCAAAACATTTTCCTTTCCTTTATTCTGGGGCTATTGGGGCAGCTGCATCCCATAGGGCATCCCAGAGACTTAATCCACATATCATGAAAGTCTGAGGAGCACCTTACAGAGTTCTGGTTTCTGCTCCCCATCCTGGTCACCTGCTGAAATTTTGCCCCCCTGGGGCAAATACCCAGATCTCAAAGGTTCACCAAAAATTAATGTGATGAACATGTATATTTCTAAAAGTTTGGCTTCAAGTGAAAGCAAGCACTTCTACTTCCTCTGTGTTCAACCAAGAGAGACTGGCATTTTCATATGACTGTTCAACCCACCTCTCAGTTTTCTGTCACAGGATGACTTCTTTTCAGGAGAGGTTCTCTCATTGCACCCACTAGTGACTTCAAAGGAATAGTAAATAACCAGACAGGGGCAGGTGTCTAGTTTCTCAATACATCATGCTCTGTGAGATGATTCTCCAGTTACTAGTCAAAATAATTTTTTCTAGGGAGCTCAGTAATTACTTTCAGGTTTGCCCCTCTGCTAAGTATAAAGAGAGAGCAGTCATTCTTCACCCACCTAATATATTTATATTAGATAGTAAACACATAATGATGCAATCTTCCCCCTCCTTGTTGATATTCTAAACCATCCTTAATTTTCTGAACCACTTAGTTGTATCAAATAGCTTGCCAGGTCTCTCTTTCTCACCACAGTTCATCCAGAATTACTTCTGCACAATGTGGGACCAGTCTCACAATTTTAAAAACATTGAGTATTCCTCTAATAGAATATTCTTTTCTCCCTTAGTTAACTGCTTCACTATCTCACAAAATGTTTGAAAACCTGAAACTATGGAAGATAATTCCCCACTTAAAAGCATTTTATTTATCATTAAGGTCTTGGTACATGACAACCATAAAATCCTTCTAACCTATGCTAATCTATATCACCAAATCTGAATGCTGGCTCCTTTATTCCATGTTTTATTGGTGAAATAAGCTACATGGGAAAAAAAAAAAGAGACATTTTTGTAATTATAACTGCAACTACATTGAGGGGTTTAGTGCCTTGGCCAAAGATCACACCTCATCACATGCCTGTTTCTAATAGCTGAACAAGTAGGAGGTTACAATGCAGATATACATAAGCAGATAATGTACAGATGTTATGCTAAAAGACCAAATGTTAAGATAGTGAGCATCCTCAGTTCCCAAGATCAATAAAGAGATCTTGCCAATTTATACAATGCATCTTTGTTTCAGCAAACTCTATGTGCTAACTTCAAGCATGTAGTTAAATCACACTGAAAACAATAAGAGTTAAAAAGGTACTTAAACACATTATTGTAAGAAGACTGTATGACTCACATACTTAAGGGCTTTCTTGTATCAGAACTTTTGGCCACCACAGAATTCCCAATTTCATTTGTTGCATATCTGGATCCAACATTAAAACTGTCTGGCTAAATATTCACACAAGGTAGTACAGCATATTAATACCTCATCTACACCCAGAGGATAGGCTACACTAATTTTGTTTCAAAGGGCAATACTTGTAATTCTTTCAGAAGTTTTATCACAATAGCTTGTGATACTGACACTAAGAAATTAAAACCTATAAATTTGTTCTCTGGTTAGATGCAAACCACCACAAACACACACACACTCTACTTGATTTATCCATATGCAAATGTTACAGTTAGGGAGTATGGCTCTGGAAAGTCAATAATTTAATCAGTGTATCAGAAGGCTAATGACATGTTCTTCCCGTTTTCTCAAAAATGCATTTCAGGGATATTATAATGTTATTTCCGGACTGATAAATAAGCTTTATCCTCTGAGCTCATATGAAAGGGGGGAAGTAGAGGAGTAGAAGAATGATTGTATTTGTTTTATACACAGGGGGAATCAGGGACTGTGCCATGGTTCCCCTTGACATAAATTGTATTTGCTCTTTTTCCCACTTTTGGTATTTCCAGCTGCCTGTCTTTTTTTAACCTCTTCTTCAGCCTCAATAAAGTTGTTGAAACAAGACTGTCATACATTCAGTGAGCCACAGCTGAGAAATAAAAGTAATCCCTCAGTGGGATAAATGCACTTGAGCTGGAGACTAGGAAAAAAATGTGTTGGTTTTGAAAATTGATGGTGATACACTTTACATTTTTTTCCAAGCTTGTTTTGTTTTGAAACTGTCAGAAAACGTTCACTGAATGCTTTATAAACAAAACAACTCTCTCCTAAGGCTATACAAGCAGTACTTTAGAAAAAAGATATTTTCCTAATATTGATTAAAAGAGTATGTGAACTCAGATCAAGGTCTCAGGCCAGAGGAGGTATAAACTATTTATTGTCCTGGTTGCCTGAACCACCTCCTGACCAGGAGACAGACATGGGACGTCAGGCAGAAATGGCATTATCTACTTATGGAGGCAAACACAGGACTTAGGTATGAGCATTTCTTGTACACATTTCTTTTTTTCGTGTTCATGTTAATTCCTTGCAGTCCCTCAGAATACCTGAATCAACCTCTCTTCATATGAACTCTTACTGTTGTATTTTTATCTGCATTTATCGGACATTTGAGAAGACAGCATGTGAACCGCACAGATAGCAATGAACAGTGTATCTTTGCAAATCTGGTGTAGAACTTCTTGAACTGAAGAGAGTCAATGATGAAACAGATTTGACAATTTGTCTAAGAAGAATCCTGAGGAATGCCGGTTCTGCAAACATGTCAGACTAGGCTGGGCCTTGGCACACAGCACAGTACATCTGAAAACCCAGACTGCCATGATTATTTGCTCAATACTCTGATAAGTTTCAATGGAAATGCTGTTTCAGCAATGTTGGTACCATCATGTCATGATTTTAACCCAGCCGGAAACCGAGTCCTATAAAACCGCTCACTGACTTCCCCCACCCCCTCAGTGGGATGCGGTAGAGAATTGAAAGGGTAAAAGGGAGAAAAGTCATGGGTTGAGATAAATACAGTTTAATGGGTAAAGTAAAAGCCACACACACAAGCAAAGTAGAATGAAGAATTCATTCTCCACTTCCCATGGGCAAGCAGGTGTTCAGACATCTCCAGGACAGGGCTTCATCACACATAATGGTGACTTGGGAAGAGAAACACCATCACTCTGAACATCCCCTCTTCATTCTTCTTCTCCCCAGTTTATATACTAAGCATGATGCCATATAGTATGGAAAATTCCTTGGGTCAGCTGAGGTCCCTCCCAACTCCTTGTGCACCCCCAACCTCCTCTCTGGTGGGACGGGGTGAAGAGTAGAAAAGGCCTTGGCTCTGTGTAAGCACTGCCCAGCAGTGCTGTATTATCAACACTGTTTCCAGCACAAATCCAAAACACAGCCATGCACCAGCTACTGTGATAGATCATTAATGCTACCCCAGCCAAAACCAGCATAGGTCAACTCTTAGTACTGGATTTAATCAGGAGTGCTTTATTGTAAAGCTGGAGATGGTTTGATGATTTGTATTCCAGACGTGAGCCTCCAGAAACCTGACAAAATCTCTCTTTCTGCTTCTCTATTTCTAGTCTTTCTTGCCGTCATTTGCAGATTTTTTTTAACATATCACTCATAGGTAATAGTAAGCTGGTCTTTTTCATAATCTCTCTTCTGTTTTATTAACTTTAAATACTAAGTCTTATTATTTGTTTCACCCTGCAGTGCCACTCACATATTCATCTGCTCCAGTACTTTCTAGAGTTGCTTCCTCTGTTGCAACATTGCACAAGTTTACTTTCCATTCTTTTCTTTTACTAACTTAGCAAAAAAAAAAATTATATTAGAAAAGATTAATTTCTTATGTTCTCGATATACCACAACAGATCCTTAGAGGATCACTGAATGCATCCAAGACACTTATGTAAAGCAATACAGTCAGTAGTAACATCAACTATTTGAAAGGACAGAATCTCCCATTGTACACCCTGTGTAGCATTGGTAAGATAGAGTTTTGCAAAACAGTGATTAAAAAAAAAATAATAAAAATGCTTTGTGTCTTTATAGTAATTTATTATAAAATATGGATGTTCATAGCAGTATCCCCAACAAAGAGTGAATACAACAATATTCAACAGAAAAATTAGTTTAAAAACCACATAATAACAACATTTTATATCTTCCATAAGAGCATCATAACCTGTTAAGAAGCTCCCAGTCGCTCAGATGTCCTCTTGTCTCTCTTCAATCATGTAGTTATTATTGTGTAATACTTCTGTTCCAGCTGGAGCTCCTGATGGAACTCTCTCCTTAATGAGGCCAGCTCCAAAAAATCAGCTTCAGTGGGTCATGTACATATATTTACTTTCTGCAGATGCTAAAGAGCTTTTGTCAGAAGCCTTTCACTCAAGTACAGCCAAATTCACCCTCTTGGTATTTCTGACCTAGATTGGTGTCAAATCTGAGAAGAGATTTGAATTCTCTTCTTGGAAGAATTAATCTCATGTAGCTTTAAAAATGAGATTCCACACTGGAACACGCAGTTGACTTCAGACGTCTACATTGTTTTATTTTACCTGTTAGCTCCAACTACCATCAATATAGACACCTATACCTGATCAGATAGATCGATCACTTTCTAGGCTCCATTGACTGTATTGACTAGAGATGCAAAACAACTGCCTAAACATGTGTTCCTAGCACTGTTTAACCCTCCATAGAGGCTTACCAACATCAGTACAATCCTGGCAGCTATGCCACAAGATCTGTGGGAGCCATCTGTCATTGTGGAGTAAAACACAGGGGCCAACTGGTACCCTTAGTGTGTTTCAACTGATATTATATGCCTATGTGCAGATAACTGAATCAAGACTTCCATTGAACATACCCACTGGAGGGTTTAGGCAAGTGTATATCCCTACATATGGAACACTTCAGTTTAGGTTTCTTAATCTTGTGCTGAAAGCCAGCTTTTCGTCTCCAACTCAGAATGAGACATCCAGAACTGGTGTTTTGCATTGATCAGGTTGCTGTCCATCATGATACGGGAGTAGGAGTGCTGAGGCTGAGGTCACATTATCACTAACTCAGGGTTTGCATTAGGCAGTCAAGACCACTGTTGCAAAATATCAGCCCGTATATCCTGACTTTCTACAGATCTTTTTATTCTGGCCTTAGTACTGCATTGCTCAGAAATTTTGTGGTCATAGCAGACCATAAGCAAAACTAACGATGGTTTTAGACTTCTCTCCAGCATAGGCAAAAATTAACTTTGCAGCCTGAAGAATAAAAAGAAAATAGACAACATGCATCTCTTCCTGCTCCACTCCCCTCTAATCTCTACCTATTGGAATGGTCCTCCAGCAGTCAGGCAGGTAAAGCCAGGGAAGGCACTGTTATACTAGGTACACACATTGGCAGGGCCATGACCATCCATTATTTCATCTAGGAGGCTCAGTTGGTCTTTCAGCCTTCAGAGGTGATGCCATGGGAAGGTGCCACTGATTTAGTTGCTACACATCATCCTCTTCCCTGAGAAAATGCTTACACTATCTACACTAAAATCTGGAAGAGTGACAAGCATTGCACTGTGCAGAAGTACCACTTCTCACTCTTCCAAATCTTCCTATTAACCTCCTTATAGCACTCCAAAAATGTTATTTTCTCTCTCTTTAGATTTTTGAAGAGTCTTATTATCAATTATTTTTTACACAAAAATATTATCTTAGGGTAAGGGGGATGGAATCTTTTATCTATTTGAATACCAAAACCTTTACTGAAATTTGAATAATTTCTGTGTCTGTTTAAACCTTGTCTCTTTACTAAGAAATGTTCTCAAAGAATGAGTTCCTCTGAAGCAGCTGCCACTTTTGAACTGAACTTTATCATATTAAACATTTCTGAAATGCTGTTTAATCCCCCAACTCTTTTCAAAATTTCCAGCATGTTTCCTACAGACAAATCACACAGGCTTAGGAGCTCTTCAGCATCTGGAGTTAATCTTACAGATATCTGATGTCTGGAGTCTGTCTAAAGCATGGGCACAAAAACATGTTCTCTGCTACAGAATCTGTTTGACCTATTTGATTGTCTGCTCTGTATCATAGAATCATAGAATCATAGAATCATAGAATCATAGAATCATAGAATCATAGAATCAGCTGGGTTGGAAGGGACCTCCGAGATCATCAAGTCCAACCCTTGATCCACTACCGCTGCAGTTACTAGACCATGGCACTAAGTGACACATCCAGTCTCATCTTAAAAACCTCCAGGGAAGGAGAATCTACCACTTCCCTGGGCAGCCCATTCCAATGTCTGATCACCCTCTCCGTAAAGAAATTCTTTCTAATATCTAACTTAAACCTCCCCTGGCACAGCTTGAGACCATGCCCTCTTGTCTTGCTGATAGTTGCCAGGGAAAAGAGACCAACCCCCACCTGGCTACAACCTCCTTTCAGGGAGTTGTAGAGACTGATGAGGTCTCCCCTGAGCCTCCTCTTCTCCAGGCTGAACAGCCCCAGCTCCCTCAGCCTCTCCTCATAGGACTTGTGCTCAAGTCCCTTCACCAGCTTAGTTGCCCTCCTCTGGACCTGCTCCAGGACCTCAATATCCTTCCTGAACTGAGGGGCCCAGAACTGGACACAGTACTCAAGGTGTGGCCTCACCAGCGCTGAGTACAGGGGAAGAATCACATCCTTGGTCCTGTTGGCCACACTGTTCCTGATCCAGGCCAGGATGCCATTTGCCTTGTTGGCCACTTGGGCACACTGCTAGCTCATGTTCAGCTTCTTGTCAATCCAGACTCCCAGGTCCCTTTCTGCCTGGCTGTTCTCCAGCCACTCTGTGCCCAGCCTGTAGCGCTGCATGGGGTTGTTGTGGCCAAAGTGCAGGACCCGGCACTTGGCCTTGTTGAACCTCATCCCGTTGGAATCAGCCCAACTCTCCAACCTATCCAGGTCCTTCTGGAGAGCCCTCCTGCCTTCCAGCTGATCGACACTCCCCCCCAGCTTAGTGTCATCTGCAAATTTGCTGATGATGGACTCAATCCCCTCATCTAGATCATCAGTAAAGATATTAAACAGAACTGGGCCCAACACTGATCCCTGGGGGACACCACTATTGACTGGCTGCCAACTGGATGCAGCACCGTTCACCACCATTCTCTGGGACCAGCCCTCCAGCCAGTTCCTGACCCAGCACAGAGTGCCCCTGTCCAAGCCATGGGCTGCCAGTATCCTCAGCCTTCAGCACCATGCTTTAAACATACCAGGTGCACTACAGCTCCTATAAAACAGGCTTGAGCCTCAATTTAAGGAAAAGGAAAAACCTTAAGAATAGCAAGTCTGGGCATTATGTGCTTTGTTCTGGTTTTAGCAGATGTTATATCAATTTAATATTGAGCATGAGCCACTAAGGAACTGTGAAAATCCCAACTGTATTTCTGGGGAAGTAGTATGTAGGGAACAAGTATTATAATTTTGGCCTGTCCAGAATCAGGATTTGCATAGGACTGTAGTGTACCAACATTCAATGAGTTGTTCTCTCAACAAATCTGACAAATACTAAGTTGACATTCTGAGAACTTGTTACATTCACTTTTTTTTCCATTATTACTTATGTTGCAGGTGTACCTAGAAGGCTCTGTGAATTGTATTTATTGTCCATAGTAGTTGTACATCGGAATCAGGCCTTCAGAACAATCCATTCTGCCGCTTCAGGAACTACTCAGTTTTAGTTTGAAAGTTCCTCCCTTTTGAGATAAAAGATTTATTTCAGCATTCATCTCAGGATTGCCTTGAGCATGGCCTACTGTGACTTTGGAAATACCAACCTTTGATTATTTTAACATATGTATTTTATTTATAAGATAATGATGCAAAGACATAATGTGAACAAGAACTCTTTGTTCTGTAGAAATGTGAACAAAAAGATACGCACTGGCCTGAGGAATTTGTACTCGCAGTACAAAACAGCAGAGGAGATGGATACAAATAGACTGAGAAGGCTGATGATTGAGTAGGATTTCTTGTTTACCTGCCAAAGTTCTGACTAAACAACACTGCAATTCTTTCAAATAAAAGGTTTATTGCACCTTTACTACCTTAATCTTACTTTAATACATTCTCTTAAGCTGTGATCAATAAACATGTTTATTATGTTTCCTGTCTGATATTTTAGGATTCTGAAAAACTTTTTCTTTCTCCTGGTCCACAGACCACTCACACTGATGTGTTTTATTTTCATGTTTATTAGATAACTAATGTTTATCAACAACGTAGTTTTTCTCTGAAAAGCCTATCTCTCCCTCACTACCTCATCCCACTTCATTATATTGAGTTGTATTTGTTTTTCATAGCAAGGTTTTGATAACAGATGGGCTACAGAAATGGCTTCTGTAAGAAGCTGTTGAAAGCTTCCCCCACGTTTGACCAATGTCAGCCAGCTCCAATATGGACCCTCTGTTGGCCAAGGCTGGGCCCAAGAAAGACGGTGGTGGGTCCTCTGGGATAATGTAAAGGTAAAAAAGGGTAAAAAAACCTGCACAACTGCAGCCAGAGAAAAGAGTGAGTATATGGGAAAGAAACATCCCTGAAGACAGCAAAATCATTGAAGAGGGAGGAGGAAGAAGAGGTGCTCCAGGCACCCCTTCAGAGATTCCCCTTCGGCCCATGGTGCAGACCATGGTGAAGCACCTGTGCCCCTGCAGCCCATGGAGGTCCACTGGTGAGCAGATACTCACCTGCAGCCCCTGGAAGGCTCCATGGTGGAGCAGGAGGACATCTGAAGGACTCTGTGACTCTGTGGAAAGTCCACACTGGAGCAGGCTCCTGGAAGGACCTGTGGCCCTGTGGAGAGAGGAATCCATGCTGGAGCAAGTTTGCTGGCAGGATTTGTGACCCCACAGAGGACCCACACTGAAGCAGTCTGTTCCTGAAGGACTGCACTCTGTGGAAGGAACCCATGCTGGAGCAGTTCATGAAGAACTGCAGCCAGTGGGAAGGACTCATGTTGGAGAAGTTTGTGGACAACTGCCTCCCATGGGAGGGACTCTACACTGCAACAGGGAAAGAGTGTGAGGAGTCCTCCTGCTGTAGAAGGAGCAACAGAGACAACATGTGATGAACTGGCTGCAACCCCCATTCCCTATTCCCCTGTACCCTGGAAAGTTAACCCAGGAAAGAAGGAGGAGAGGGGGAAGGTGTTTTAGGGTTGAGTTTTATTTCTCATTACTCTGATTTGATTGGTAATAAATTAATTTTCCACAAGTTGAATGTGTTTTGCCTATGATGGCAATTGATGTCTCACTGTCCTTACTGCGACTCACAAGCCTTTCAATGTATTTTTTCTCCTTTGTCCAGTTGAGGAGAGAAGTGATAGAGCTCTTCTGTGGGCATCTGGCATTCAGCTATGATCAACTCACTTCATCAGTAAAACTGAAGTGCCCTCCATGTATAATAATCTTACCAAAGTTAATTTTTCTCACAGTACAGTACTTCCTACTGATTTTTTTGCCCTTAAGGCTATTTCACGGTCTAGTTGTTCTTTCTTGTTATTGGATAGTCTGGTGCATAACCTTGTTTATTTTCTGAACAAGCTCCTACATTTTAACAGCCACTGTCTATTCATTCCCAAGACTGAACAGTTAAACTATGTGGTGTAATATTGCACACAATAAGGATAACAAGGACTTGAGTGACATGTTTCTAAAAACAAACAAACAACCCTCTGAAGCAGTTATTTAAAAACTTCATTACACACAAAAAAAAATTAGATTTACTTTCTCTGAGAATTGAGAAAAATCACCTTATGTGAATTTTTCTTCAAATTTTTTCCCCTCTGGACGAACAAAGCAAATAAAGAGAGCAGAGGAAATAAACTCTGATGAACACAAGTCCCTTAATTAGGAAACCAGCATTTCTGACTAACATGAAGACTTATGCAATAACGTTCTGCTAAAAGAAAAAAAAAATCATTACAAAATTCATTTTTAGCTCTTCATCATGTACTTTGCTAGTGTTTGAGGTGAATATGACATGCATGTGGAGCCCAGAGGAGACACATAGCCAAGTGATGTGTGACAACCCCTCAACAGCAGAGCCACAGTCTGTCTGCCCTGTAGAACTAAGACAAAACTGAGTGGACCTGAACTACTCTGTGACTGCTGACACATAGGACATGGTTTAGTCCTCGTTCCTTTCCATTTAGCTGCATAGAGATTAGCCATGGCATTTCCAGTTCTTCTCAGAGCTCTTTTTCTCCTTTCTCAACAGAGGAACCTCAATTCAATAAATGGCAAACACCCAAAATGAGATGATTTTAATGATCTCTTCTGAACATGATCTCTTCCTGATACCTTCATAATGATCCATTCATCCATCAAGCTAAAAAATCAGTTTGTAAACAGAAATATTGAGGGGAATAACTGAAAATTAGCCAGTGTTTGCTATTTCCTACCTCTGTAGAAGTCTAAATTTTGATGGTCTATGATGGTAACAAAACTGTGTAACAACAAGCTCTTTCCACTTCAAAATGTTATCAATAGAAAGGAAGTCTGCATATTTATTTTCTTTTCTAGTAACATATCTTAGGGATCAAATACCAGCAGTTCCTTAATCATATTTGTAGCACAATTTTATCAATGCTCAAGTTACACACAATTCTTTCAGCAAGAGAATCAGAGTAAAACTGATAAAACAGTTCATGTTATATCCTTTAGAGCATTCAAAATTACTACACATTTTCTGTCTCATTATGTTTCTGTCTTTCTTTCCGTATAAGTAAGTTGTCCATAAACTTGTAAGATCGTGCTCTCCTAGAATGTATGCCTGCTGTTATATGAATTCTCCAAAGCTCTGAGTATTTGCGTATGCAAATTTTAGCCATGATGCTATTTTCTGTTGATGGACATAATCCTGCTGTTAATATCCACAGAAGTCCTAATGTGTATCTGTTTTATCTATTGCCTCCAGTCTACCATAAGTCTCCAGTCATATTCATTAGATTCAATTAGTGACATTCTGCTCTGAGATAATCTGTCAATAGAAAATAGATACTGTAATGCTCAGAAAATTGTCAAAATAAACACTTTTTAAAAAGCATTAGATGTCTGAAACCACAATAGTCTAAAATCCATCAGTACCCATGTATTTTACAGATAATTCTAAAAAATTCAATAGAAATATATAATCATAAATAAATAAATAAAATTCAAATAAATAAAACATAAAAAATAAATAGAAAAGATGAGAGGAATGTGGCAGGACCTAACAGTGTCACTTAATCCTTTACTCTACTTTAAAACCAGAGTACTGACACTTAAATCACTGTTGGATGGGTTTTAGCATTCATTTGATTTTGAAAATAGACTGTTAATATTTTTGCTAGTGTTTGTTTATTCCTAGTTAGCATTTATGGATGATTTCAGAATTTTCATCCTTCTTCTCTCTGCCTTTAAATATTTCCATTCTTCTAATTTTACCTGATCTGCATTTGCCATTGCCACTGTCTCTCTACGAAGTTTTCAGTCTCTGATTAATTTTAAAGAGTGAACTTTTGTCATTATTGATTACTTTCTATTAAGGAGTGGTGTAATATTTCTACCCTTGTCCTAGTTTCTTTCACACTGTTTCTCTAATTATTACCTTGAATTTTATTCTTGTTCTCTGTCATACTTACAGTTCCTATAAGTATGATGTCATCCATGGATTTAATAAGCATAGCCTTGATTTGATTATGTAATTTATGTAATTAAAATTCATAGTGAAGGAAACAGTGCTTCCACATGGACTGGGAACAAGCAATAACTTTACCTGGTTATGTGCCTCTCTACACTCTTCTCCAAACATAACTTTCCTTTTGCTGTGTCTCCCCAGTTTTCTGTCAAGAATGCAGTGTAAGGCAATATAAAAAGCCCTAGTGAAAACAAAATTATTACTTTTTTCTTTCTCTACATCACCCAATTTTCTTTCATAAAAGAAAATTAACTTGAATTCACAAGATATCCTCTTGCAAACTCATTTTTGCTGCTACTCTCCACCTTGTTATCTTACAAGTGCCTGCAAGTCACTTCCATTTATTTTAGATTTTTTCTAGGATTTGAAGTTAAGACTTGTCTATAAATTCACACTTCATTTTTTTCTCCCTTTATACAGTTATTAATTAAGATTACTCCTTTCCAACCCAGCAATACCTTTTACATACTCTACAAGTTCTCAAAGATAATTACTCAGGTTTCTGAGCCTGCGTCGGCCCACACAGAGGTCAGGATCAGAAGGCTTAGACAAGCTGGAAACCTGCAAATACCAAAATATAATCAAACAAGATCTTTTTTTGTTCTGGGTTTAGCTGATATACATCTTTGCTTTTAAGTTTTCCACTTGTCATAAGGAAGTTTTATAATGAACAGTGGAAAAACTCCATCCTTTACCTCTTCAATTTTCTTTATACCATTTAGATATAGCTATTCTCCTTTACTGAATAAAAGTCCAACACTTTCCTTTGAGTCATTTATTGATAATAATCCAATCAAGGAATGATTTCTTATTACCTCCAGTTTCTCCTTCTAGCTACAGTTCATTCTGTATTATCCACTCTAATTTTGCTCCTACCTGCTCCTGATGCTCTGTATGTGTGTCCAGTGGTCTGTGCTTATCTCTCCTTTATCTAGTCTATTTTTATAATGAATAAAGGCATCATAATTTAGCCAAAAGTCTTCAATATTTTTATAACCTTTATCTTCACTGAAATACTGTATGATTTCTTAGGAAACTACACCTTCTTCTGGATTTTTTTTAACTTTTATGATATCTTCCTTACAATTTATGTATATCTATCAAAATCTCCTAGGCTTAGAAATTATTAGTGTCACACAGACAGAAAGAAAGAAAGAAAGAGAATAAACTGTAGGAACTTCACTGGAAGTGTTCCTGGAGGATTCCTCTGCTTACACTAAAGTTCATTTGTAGATAAGAATACAGTCCTACTCTACCTACCCAAATGACTCAAGTCTATACAATCACAGGGATTCCTGCTGCTGCACTAACCAGTTTGGAACTGTGGCTCCCCAAAGCACTTGGCATCAACAAATGAAAACAGCTACAGCCTGCTGAAAACAGCATGTTCGGTTTTGCATTCAGTGTGTAAACTGTAAGCTGGTTTCAACCATATTTTGTTACCCTTTGAAATGTTTCCTCAATAGTAGGTTGCACCATCTGTTGCACTGTTTGCCTGCATGTTTTGCTTGTTAAACTGCTCTCCCAGCAGCACACAAAAAAGGAAGAACAGCAGTGATGCCTTTCAGGGAGATCTCTGTCCTCCACCTACCTCCTCCCACCCTAGTGTTGCACTGCACACAGCAGATGTTTTTCTAGTCCTACCTCATGCTTATTTATTTTAGGACCTAAGCCAAAGTCCACTGCGAAACCTATGAGGCTTTAAAATCTGGCAATCTCTTTCTTTGTGAAGCCTATAGGTGTGTTTTATGTGCTAAGGACAGAGGACCCCACATGCCAAAGCAAAATATTAGGATGAACTCTCTAAAGATTCACCATGGAGCATGAGCTCTGCCACAGATAATCCAGAACGCTCATTTAAGCATGGGAGAAAGTCCGACATTGATCAGAAGTAAATAAACTTGCTTTTCTCAATAAACCTACAGACAAAATGATACTTACATGGTCCTAGAACGAACGCTGTTTCCTGGTTAAATGTTGGCATATTATCATTACAGGAGGAATACTCTGTCTTGGTTCACGTAATGAAATGGGGCTTTCCTTTCCACCAGTTGGCCTTCATTCTTAGTATCTAAGCAGCAGGAAAACTTAATATCAGCTTTTCTTTTTTCTTTCTTTCCTGAACAAATAACATACAATGATTTTACATGAAATATTCTCAGAAATGTGTTGAAAAAAACCTTGTGCTATTCTATATAATCCCAAATTATTCTCTTCGTGAACTAGACGAACAAAGGGAGGAAGAGGAAACCCAGTGAATAAGGCATACAAAGAAGACTGCAGAATGCTCTGAGTAAATTATGCAACCCAAAGATATTCAGCCAGTTCTGCTCTAAATAACATGACATAATTTCCTCATGGCTTTAAGCCACCTCAGCAACAGGGACCAGTGAGGAGCTGAACTCATTGAATGGGAAGTGCTTTTTCAGGATGTTCGTCTGCCTTGAGCTAGCAGGGCCTCTGTCCCAGCTCAGATCAAGAAATTGCATCCTGCAGGAATACAAGACCTGAATATCCTTTACAGAGAAATGAACGTTTTTCTTGTGCAAGCTTCTGCCAAGGAGTCATACCCATCACACATGGCCATAGGATTGATGTGATATATTAATATGACTCTAAAATTTCTCCCTACAGCTGCTATTTTAGAAAAGTAATGTCACATCCTTGTTTTTTCTTGAATTCTCATACAAAAGATTGTCATAAAGACAAACATAAATATTAACCTGCTACATAGTCCTGGATAGCAAATCAATTTTAAAAACTCAGCAAGGTCACCACAGTTGAGCTTGATGACAATATCTAAAATATTTCTTATTAAAAAGGATGGCATCTAATAAATGAAGGAGAGATGTCCAAACATGATATAGCCACTCCAGGCTTTCTTTGTAACAAACAGAGAAAATCAGGTATTTCTAGAATGAAATTAGACTCAATCTGAGTAGACATTTGAAACAAATCAGATGAATCATATTCTAAAAGGCCTATTACAGTCCACTGGCCGAAAATGGAAGCTAAGATGACTTGTCTCTGATGCAGAGGCTAAACATGTGGATACCTAACCTGGAATGAGATTAATCCCACCCACAAACCTGGCTGCACAGAGGCAGGTGCAGGTTCCGTAATAAAGTTACGTCACACAGTGTGGGAACACATACCACACCAGCTGATACTAATGATCCCTGAGCTTCCCTGGGGAATCTGTCCAAATGTTTCTGTGTCCAATACAGTGAACCAGACACCAAAAGAAGATCTGGCCCCTTAGAATTTATTTCCTCCTCTACAATCTTTTCCAGGTGGCTGAGTCCTGATCAAATATTTATAGAACTAAATATTTCTCTTCTCTCTGGGAGGGAAACAGTAAAAGTACAGATCCTAATTTGTTTTTGCAGAGGGCTGGAAATAACAACAAACAGTTCATTAAAACTAATCCTCTTTTTCGTTGCTTTTTTTATTTTTTTCATCCCTTGCAGATGCGAATAAACTTTCCAAGGACACATCTGAATAGATAAGTTTCTTTCTCATAGGAACACTACCAGGTGAGTAACAATATGGCTGTTTCAGGAAATCTGTACTGCCTCTTCTACCAGAAATACTTCCTGGATTTTTATCCATAGAATTTGGTAGTTCCCAGGTGTTCTCATCACGGAGCAGGCCTTCACGTGGTTGTAAGGGACAAAATCTGAAAACTTCTCTTCAGAAAGTGAGGCTATTTGAGCTCCAAGTCTGTAAAAATACATTGTAATTACAGCTATTTTAATTAGTGAAATTTTATCAGGAGACATCCTGGGCACAAGAATTCATCTTACTTACAGTGCTAACACTTTTCCAGGTACATTTTTGTTCTATGTCAACTGAGTTCATCAAAAGTAATTTCTGGACAGCGTTCAGCTAGGCAATTGTGTATAGCCACCCCACTTTGGAGAAGAACAATATACATGGTGGAGATGTGGGATGTTCCCCATCAGTATCAAAAAGCTGTCCTAGGTATATTTTCTTCTGTCTGCTCTTCCTCAAGGTATTGCTTAACTAGAATACAGATTTTGTTTTTAGACTTTCAAGAGGTGAAGAGCCTGTCCAGGAGTACATCAGTCCTGGTGAGCATAGGAAATTTCTTTCTCTTTGAGTAAGTGACTGCTTGTATTACAAAGCCACTTACAAGAATCCACAGCTTACAAACTGACAAGGAGATGAGACACAGACATGTTGAAGCCTGTTTTGCCAACTTCGGTACCTCCTGTTACATGCCATTTCCTCAGTGATGCGACTTTCCTTGAGATGCAGGACTACAGACCTTCATCACTCAAATATTAGTCAAAAAGTCCTCTGAGGAATATTTTTATTCCCAGAAACTTGCAATTCACTTTTGTCTAGCAGTTCAATATAAGAAAAAAGTGATTTAATAATGTCTGAAATAAAGTGGGTTTTTTCTTCTTACGTGCTTTTTTTTCAGCACAGGCTGCCATGGAACTTGACGTAAATCTAAAAAGCCTGCTTCTACCTCCATATGAGGACAAAGGGTTATGTTGTGACTATCCTCCCTAGTAGTCCCATTTACTCATCCTCACTGTCATGTCATCTAGGTGATTGAGCTATTCAGTTCACCATCACCTGCCACTGCCAGACACTTTAAAAAAATTCTGTGAAAAGATGTTATAAAAATATGTAGATTAGGCAGAAAACAGTGCAGTTTTCTCATAACATCTAGAATATGTTGTACTTTTTCTAGGTCTCTAACTGGAAGTTTGAGAGTTTAGGAAAATAGATTTTATTGAAAATATTCTACAATCTTCAGAGGAAAGAAAAATAAAAAGAAAGCTGAAGTGTGAGTCAGGTGTAGGCAGGATCTAACATTTATGCATTAATTCTTTCTACTTGACCTGCTGAAATGATAGAAATGAAATTATTCTTTTACAGAGTTTTTTAAAGCGGCAAACAACAAATGATTGGAGCGCTAGTAGCAGAACTTTCATCATCAATTACTAAATTTCAATTTATTTCAATACTACTGCAACAACAACAAGAAAAAACATAGAGCATTGCAAGTCAGAATGTGGATAAGAAGGTCCTGCTCTCTTTTTCAGTTGTGCAGAGTGCCATTGTAAGTCTGTTCCCACCAAGCCTTTTTCAGGTCTGCAGAGGAGGTTCAGGTAAAGGAGGTCTGCTTAGCTGAAAAATACTGGCATTGGTGCTGGTGGAGTGGAGTATTAAGATAGACAGAAAATAGAAGAAATTTAAGTTTTGGATTCATCTCATCTAGATTCAGAGGTCTACAATGGTGAGTTCATCTAAACTAGTCACCCTCACTCTGGTTATAGAGAGTGAAAAGGATCAGGCACTTGTAGGTACCACTTGAAATTTGGGTCTGATTTACCAGCATGTCACTTCACATGAACCCCACCAGACTGACCAACACAACCTGAACAAAATGACAATGATTTGGTCAGCAAGGAGTTGAACTAAGCAGTGACCTGTCAGGATTTTTGCTGCAGGTAACAGAACAATTTAGGATGTCACATGAAAGAGAAGATTGAGATACCATGGTGTTCAGAGGAAGCCTTGCAAAGCTATTGCTATATATCAGCCGACACCTCAGGAACCAAGACACAGCATGGGGAATTTGAGTAATCAAAAACAATCCATGTGTTTGCAAATGCAGATCTTAGTTTCTCAGGGGATTTTCAAAGGAAAAATACTTAACAAAATTGAAGAACTATTATTCCAGTTCTTAATGTTTTAAATCATAGGCTCGAAAAAAACATACAAGCCAACAGGTACTGGCAGGTGCCATATCTGATTTCTGTTTAGATTTCACTTTAACTGTCACGTAATGAAATAATATATCTGTTAAAAGCTCATTGATTTTATTTACCTTTATGACAACTGGGAATTCAGTGCTCCTTGCCACCCTGCAGGACAGTATTTGCATACAACCTTTTGTGGAATTTCATTTATTTTGATTTATGAGAGTTCTGAAATCTGTGTGCTCAAGTTGATAGTGGCAAGAACAGATCAATCACCAGAAACAGTCCAAAATTATGCTAAAAAATGAAACATTAATTTCATCCAAGCAATTTTATTTGAACTTGAATCTTCTTCTTCAAGATGTGATAGACTGAAATGTTTTTCATGTCTTAAACTTTGTCAAAATCAGAGAAAGACTTTTTGTCAAACTGTGAAGAAACAACTGCCTGTCCGGGACCACCAAATCACGTTCCCCTTCAGAATATGTGGCCTGACTGGAATCTGAACTGTGATGGGAACTTAAGATAAGACTATTGTCCACTTATCTCAGGTCTGAGGAGAAGTAAACAAGTCTCAGGGAAGAAGAATGTATCTGTGTTAAGAATCAGCCCTAGCTGGGCTCAGCAGTTATAGGAGGAGAAGGGTTTTGGGGGTGTGATGGTGAAATATTTCCACACTAAACAGAAGGAGTAACCCCCACCCTGGGAAGACCATGTACACCTGGGACATTCACAAAAGAGGCAGTTGAGAAGGGGTCATAAGCCATCAAAGACCCCCAAAGTGCCTCCTAGACTCAGTCCTGAGGCCTTCTACCACCAGAGGACTGCACATGATCAAAGTGGTGCAACAAATCCACGGCCCAAAAGAGACTGCAAAGCTTCCCTCCCTTCCCCCACTCATAGGGAAGGTGCCTGGCATCTCCTGAATGTATTAGTCCATTGGACTGTAGGTTTTGTGGGATCCTCATCACCAAGAAGACCAGAAGAAGATCCATAGGACGCTGATGAGTTACATGGAGTGATGATACATTTTCTATTTAATCTCTCTCACTCTCTTTCTTCCCTGCCCCCTCATTTTTGCTGTTTCTTTCTATCTCTCTCTGTCTGCCTCGCATTTAGTGTTAAATGAAATCCATACTATTGACTTCAGGATGTGGTGTCGTTTACACCTTATTTTGGGCAGAGGCATTTCTAACAATTTTAATAACTAGATGATAACACAAGGCAGCCCACACAGTATTCACAAATGTCCAAAATATCTTGGAGTATGTAAAACCAACAAACATCAGGAGATAAGAATTACAGTAGCCTCTATTTTATCTTCCACTTTTTTTTTTGAACCTTATATAGCCTAAGCATGTAGAAAATTTAATTTAATTAAGGATTGGAGCATTTTTGTTCCGCTATAATTGTCAGGGACCAGCAGGCTCCAGCTGCTTCCTAAGGGATGGAGGCCAGGAGCTGATAACTATGTGGGGGAAGTGCTCAGCCACTCCAAAGGTCCCCAGGGGCCAGATGAATCATAGAATCATAGAATCATAGAATAGGTAGGGTTGGAAGAGACCTCTAAGATCATCAAGTCCAACCCCTGATCCAACTCCAATTACTATATCATGGCACTAAGGGCCACGTCCAATCTCTTTTTAAAAACCTCCAGGGATGGTGAATCCACCACCTCTCTGGGTAGGTTGTTCCAATGCCTGATAACCCTCTCTGTAAAGAATTTCTTCCTAACATCTAACCTAAACCTCCCCTGGCAGAGCTTGAGCCCATGTCCCCTTGTCCTATTGTTGGTTGCCCGGGAGAAGAGACCAACCCCTGCCTGGCTATAACCTCCCTTCAGGTAGTTGAAGAGAGTGATGAGGTCGCCTCTAAGCCTTCTCTTCTCCAGACTAAACAACCCCAGCTCCCTCAGCCTCTCCTCATAGGACTTGTGCTCAAGTCCCTTCACCAGTCTCGTTGCTCTTCTCTGGACCCGCTCCAGCACCTCAATGTCCTTCCTGAACTGAGGGGCCCAGAGCTGAACACAATACTCAAGGTGTGGCCTCACCAATGCAGAGTACAGGGGAAGGATCACTTCCCTGCTCCTGCTGGCCACACTGTTCCTGATGCAGGCCAGGATGCCATTGGCCTTCTTGGCTACCTGAGCACACTGCTGGCTCATGTTCAACCTCCTGTCGATCAGCACCCCCAAGTCCCTTTCTGCCTGGCTGCTCTCCAGCCACTCTGTCCCCAGCCTGTAGCGCTGCAGGGGGTTGTTGTGGCCAAAGTGCAGGACCCGGCACTTGGCCTTGTTGAACTTCATTCCATTGGAGTTTGCCCATCTCTCCAGTCTATCCAGATCCCTCTGCACAGCCCTCCTGCCTTCCGGTAGGTCGACACTCCCTCCCAACTTGGTGTCATCTGCAAATTTGCTGATGATGGACTCAATCCCCTCATCTAAATCATCGATAAAGATGTTAAAAAGGACTGGGCCCAGCACTGACCCCTGGGGGACACCACTGGTGACCGGCTGCCAACTGGATGCAGCACCGTTCACCAGCACTCTCTGGGCACGGCCCTCGAGCCAGTTCCTGACCCAGCAGAGAGTGCCCTTGTCCAAGCCGTGGGCTGCCAGCTTTTCCAGGAGTATGCTATGGGAGACAGTGTCAAAGGCTTTGCTGAAGTCCAGATAGACCACATCCACAGCCTTTCCCTCGTCCACCAGGTGGGTCACCTGATCGTAAAAGGAGATCAGGTTGGTCAAACAGGATCTGCCCCTCCTAAACCCATGTTGGCTGGGTCTGATCCCTTGTCCGTCCTGTAGCTGCCGTGTGATTTCACACAGGATAATCTGCTCAATAACTCTGCCAGGCACCGAGGTCAGGCTGACAGGCCTGTAGTTACCCGGGTCAGCCTTGCAGCCTTTTTTATGGATTGGGGTGATATTTGCCAACTTCCAGTCGTATGGGACCTCCCCAGTGAGCCAGGATTGTTGGAAGATGATGGAGAGCGGCTTGGCAAGCTCTTCTGCCAGCTCCCTCATTACCCTAGGATGGATCCCGTCTGGTCCCATAGACTTGTGAGGATCCAGATGGACCAAGGTGAGAAGGTATTGGGCTGGGCTCAGCCCTGATGGATGCTAGAGGATGTGCAGCACTGGGAAGGAGGGCAGTGGAAGACTAGGATCAGGTCTGCTGTGCAGTACCAATGTCAGACACAGCCCTGAGATAGCCTGGCAGGGGCATGGGGACAGGAATGTTGGCCCGTGGGCTGGCAGGGCCCATGGCCTGGCAGCCAGGCAGGGCATGGCTGTGGGGAGCTGGTACCAGTGTTCTACAGTGTCACTGGGACAGGGAGTAATGGCTCTGGGGGGCTGAAATTCAGCCCTGGGCCATGGGCAGGGTAGTGGGAGGCCTTGAATTGGGCAGGGCCATTAAAGCCTGGCAGTGCCCTTGAGGCCCTGGCAATAACTAAGTATCATAACGCTATTTTTATTTATGGATGATCAGTCAAGTCAAATGTGTCAAGTATAGATTCCATACATGTGAGAAATTGCTAAAGAAAGATTTTTTTTTTTTTTCTCACAGGTCTCTGTGTAGCTAATACATTATTCCTCTTCAGTACTGATTATATATTATCCAGGAGACTGGATCTTCCAAACCTGTCAAGATTTAAAGGCTAATGTTTTCTAACCAGAGAGTGAGAAGTGAAGTTCATTTAGCCCAATGTCATTTCTGAAATTGAGCTCTAACTGTTAAATTCCCAGGTTAAATATAAAATAGATTACCTTTTTTTTTAATGATCAGCCTTAAGCTGACAAATTCAGAAATTTCAAAGTCTGAATTGGCACTTTTCTTCAAGTATTTCTGAATAATTATCAGTGACTCCTCTTTTCTGCAAGATTTCTTTACTTTCTGTAACCATTCTAGCACCATGAGTACCATGAAAGTGCCTAGTGTACAAACATACAGCGGAGAACATACTGCAAACATGGATTTGTAGGACACGAGGTTGTTGCTATTCCTCAGTGCACTTACACCCAACTGTGGCAGTGGGGGAAGATTAGAGGATCTGACCTGTAAAACCTGGGCAAACAGCACTGCTGTGTTCAACCAGAACAAATCTTTCTGCAGAAGTACACCCTCTGTGTAGCTATGGGGAAGAAGGTGGTGGGTTTAAGGCTTGTAGCACTAATATCATAGTCTTAAGGAGCACCAAATAGTATTTCAGAATGGTTTCTTCTTAGTTAGTAAAAATGAGCCTTTACCCAGAACTTTCTCTATTTAGGTGCATACAGAGAAAATCAGTTTTGATGGTTTAAAACCTGAAGAAGATGCTGTAGATTCTTGCCTTCAGATGATCACTGCAGTAAGCCTTTGATTCATTGCTTTACTGGTTGTCTGTTGAATAAGGGATTAAAGCACAGCTGTGATGTGCTGCTGAGCAGAAACTGTCACCACCTGAGCACAGCATTACTCTTCAAACCAATCCCTAACTGATGTTTAAAACACAAGGATTGTGTTCACACTAACCTATTTATGTCTGAACCTCACACAGCACCTCACCAGTTTTGAAGGCTCAAAGAGGTTTCACATAGGAGATTCTTCTTTGAAATAAAGGGAATAACAAATTAACTCTGCCTCAAGAACCCCTTGCCACACCAAAGATTGTTGAAGCCCCACCTCTTCAGGAATCATAAACTGTTCCTTGTCCTTCACCTGATGTGACGATAATTATATACCTGTCACCCTACCTACTTCTTTTAGCATGCAACTTGCACATTTTCCGCAACAACCTACCACTTAGTTCTCTTCCGCTTTTTAAATAGTGCTGACTGGTGGTTTTTAATTAAGCTTTGACAGTTGAAATTTGCATTGCAAAAGCCAAACAAAGGTGCTGGCATTGGATTGTCTATTATTTTGGAATGGATTTGGGCTGTCTATTATTTCATAAAGCAGAGGATTCTACTTGCACAGAACCATGCATGCATGTGCACGTTTACCAGGAACTTCCAGGTTCTACAGATACTGTGTGCAAGGGTTTAAGGCTACTTCCCTGAGATCATTGTGAATTGGCATTTCATGCTTTAATGCTTAGTTAATGGAGTATAAACAAGCATGCTGAGTGATTTCTGTAGCTCTAAGAGGAACATTGTTCTTGTCTGGTTAATTATTCATTTGTACATGCCAGCTCACCAAATTGCTGCAAGCAGATGGACAAACTGCTAAGAGTAGTTTTATCAGTTTCAAGATTTAGGGGAGCAGTGACCCAGGGAAAGACCCAAAGGATAGATCACTACAACATTTAAAGAGCTACAGTATATTCCTCAGTTTTCTGTAAGAGGCTCTGAGTCCTGCTAGTTCTTGACTTGGCATGCACTTAGACAAATTTTCCCTTCATGTCCTTTGACTGCAGTAGATTTTGTTCTTGACAGTGGTATAAGTCAAGTCATTTTTATTAGGTTCTATAAGCTAAAGCTTTAAATCCACTCCAATTAATGCTTCTTTTGATGAAATGAGGCACATATTGCGCTTAAAGCTAAGCCTCCATGTTTTTAAGGATTTTCCAAACAATTCCACTGATGATTAGTCACTGCAAGTATCTATAGAAACAAATGTCTTTTGTTGCCTTCATGACCAGTAATAGCAGAAAATTGCAATTACAATTAAATAGCAAAGATAGAGTTTACAAAGTCATCTCTTCTGTGTAGCATCAGCTGCGAAGTTAAAGACCACATGCCTGATCAAATTCCTGGGCTGAGAGATATTTTTAGCAAATGTAGATGACTAGTTCATAGATTGCATTTGCGAAATGTCATTTTTTCACCCTATTACCTGTGGGTTCATCTTCTCTTTCATTAATTATTTCCTATGGTTCTTATATGACATCTGAAACGCAACAACAGTATAGCCGTGAAGTGAGAGCTGAGGTCACATATCCAAACCACAGAAGCTGCTACTCCCACCTGTAAAAGAAATACCACAATCTAGAAAAATTTGCACTCTCTATATCACAAGACTAATTTGAATTCTTTATATTCATTGTATCTTTTGGATCAAAATCCACTATAATTTCTACTGTATTGCTTTTGCAGCACTAATTAATGTTGATTGGATCTTTTTCTTTTAAAAATGAAAAGAACAGTAGTCCACTTTATGTCTGCTCTCTGTAAGAGGATTTCATGGCAACAAAATTAATATAAATATAATTACTAAAAAAAAAGTTGTTAATTTAGATGTTGCTGTCAAGCACTATAGCAGAGATTTCCTTGCAGCCAGTCATGAAGACTACAGTGATGCAAGTCATCCCTCTGAAGCACATGGAGGACCATGTTTGAGCATATACACGTACTGCAGCCCATGGAGGACCTCAAACTGGAGGAGATGGGTGTGTCCTGAAGGAAGATGCAGCCCATGGATATTTCACATCGGAACAGGCTCCTGGTAGGAAGTGCTGCCTATGGAGAGAAGCCCATGCAGGACCAGGTTTTCTGTTAAGACCTGTGACCCCAAGGGGCACATATATGGGAATAGTTTGTTTCTGAAGCACTATATCCAGTGGAATGGATCCATGGTGAAGCAGTTCATGGAGCAATGTGTCCCACGGGAAGGACTTCATGACAGAGCAGAGAAAGAGTGTGAAGAGGAAGGAGCAGGAGAGATGAAGTGTTATGAACTGAACTCAACCTCCATTTCCTTTGTACTTCTTAAAGGGGAGCAGGTAAAAGAGTCATGACTGAAATTAAGCCTGGGAAGAGGAGGGTTGGTGGAAGGTGTTTATATAAATTTTTGGTTTTATTTCTCATTATCTAAGTCTGTTATTAACTGGCAATCAAATAAATTAATTTCTCCAAGTTGAGTCTGTTTTGCTCATGCTGGCAATAGATGAGCAATGCTCCTGTCTTTATCTTGACCCCCAAACTTTTCATCTTATTTTTTGCCCACTGTGCAGCTGAGCAGGGCTAGGACAGGGCAAGAGAAAACTTAAAATTTTTCTTCTGATGTAATAATTTTGAGCTTTGTCTTTGAAAAAGATTAAGGAATTATTCTGTTATTGAACTATTTTTATATTTATAATTCTTTTTTAATTCATTCGGACACACTCTATAAAGGGAAAACAGTCTACATGAAGGTGTCCTATAGACCAGGCTGCCTTTGGTGCTATTACAAGCCCAGCACCTCATGCTCACTTAACACTCAGAACAGATGACTGAGTGATAATAATGTGTCCAGCATTAGTCACAATTGATCCAAAGACAAGTTTAACTTTGGCTGGGAAACCTAGAAGTCATGTTTAAATCTCAGATGATCCCCTGCTCTGGCTGGGTAGGATGGCCTTCCTAGTTCACAAGAGTGAAAAAAATCTTCCAAAGTAGAAGTAAAATCTGAAATGGAAGAGGGGCATATAAAACCAAGTGTTTAATATGCAAGCAGCACAGACGGTGCAGAAGGCTGCAGTGAGCCAAGATGAATTAGTCTCCCCTGGCTTGTAAAAGAATAAAGCAAACCTACCTTTCAAACAAATCCTTCTGTGCAACAGAACCAACCCTTGCAATGAAAATGCTGCCAAAAGCTTTCTCTTGGAGAAGCACACAGTTCATCAGGCCTTAAACAGCAGAACTCTTCAGATTATCTGATTCACCATATGTCTGGGTAATAGCAGAATCATTGACAACAATGAGGTAAGAACAGCAAGATGACCATATAGTTTCTGAGAGGGCACCCATGCCTCAACCATTCAGCAAAATGAGAAAGAGGTAAACTCTGACTTTAGGGGAGAAAACCAGACCAGGTCTTGCCTGGTCTTCTCCCCTAAACTTTTGAGAGTCAGACACCCATTTCCTCCAGCTGAACAGGTAAGATTTGCCTACTAACTACAACATCCTAGCTGGATAATCTTTTTAGTTCATTTGAAATCAAAATGCAACGCATTTAAAGAAGGCATTGTGAGATTAGAGTGTCTTAAATAAGTTATCTTGATTGAAGAAAGTAAAGGCCTTTAGAATGGTAAGTCTTAGCAAAGATATTTCTCATCAATCTTTCCTACACTTTATGATCTGAGACTCCTCTGGGTTCACCTGTTATTCTTCTACTCTTTCCCTTCATGTTTCATACATCATTGCCCATCTTGGCTGCTGAGTCTAGGGGTCATAAAGGATAAGATGGGAACTACATCTGAGGGCAAGAGCATCAAGATCCCTCTTCGCAAGTAACCTGAACTGTCAGCTGAAACTGAGCTGTCAGTAGAAATTGTTGCCTTATATTTAACAGGATAAAAATTAGAGATGTTGTGTCTTTTGTGGAGATATTTCTTTTTTTTTTATAATATATGTCAGCCTTTCTGGGTGAAGAGTGAAGTTCTGAGACTCCTGGGTGCAGCCACCATTTGGAGTCACTGAGACAACCAGCATCTCACAGCTAGGATTGCAGTGAGCTTCTGAAGACTTGTTGAGAACCTTTGATGGAAATAAAACCTCTGAAAAACTTCTTTGCAGTTAACAGATGAGAGGAAGTGACTAAAGAAGACTTTTGAGGATGATTGAGCTGGTGAGATTACTCTTTTGATCCCTCAGGGCCCCTTAAATCCCTAGAAACCAAACAGTAAAAATCATAAGGACCCGTGTGGGTAATAGAAATAGTAAAATATTTGGGATGAGGTTAATAAAACCAGTGAGACTTAAACATATTTGCCTGGGGAGGAGGAGACTAAATAAAGGGTGGATATTTAAATTATGAAGGTCATAGGTACTAAACAGTTTCTTCTCTTAACTGTCTTACATGTCAGAAAGACAACAGGAGAGAGGATTAAATGAAAGAGCAGTCCATGTGGAAGGAACAGAAAGAATAAAAACTATATGAAGCCTACAGACTGGAATTTACTCCCACATGACACCATTAAGTCACCACTATGCCCATATTTTTTAAGGAATGTAGATAAGTTGGTGCTTAATAATTTTATGCACTGTCATGATATTTAATATGATTAATTAGATTAAAAAGCTCATATTTCAACATGTAGACAACTCACCCATGATGGTCAGTTAAAGGAATGTTTGCCTGTCCCTACACCTGGTGTATTATTCCATAATATCTTAGATATTTTACAAGAGAAACTTTCTTTTTTAGAGCCAGGAGTTTGCCACTGTCAGAAACATGATATGGAACTAGATAGACCAATGGCTTAACCTGGTATGACAGTTTTTAGGAACCAGTGCCTGATCTCCGTGGATGCAAGAAAAGCACAGAGTAGGAAGGCTTAGAGCTGGCTTCTTCTATAAAACTTACAGTATAGTGGAGAAAAACAGAAGCAAGTAAAAGCAGGTGGAACTTCACTGAAGTCTATTTCCAGGTGCTGAGGATCTAACCTGTTATATTTCAAATACCATCATGTGTTTTTATTCCCTGTGTATTCTTTACCTGTCGAACACACATAATGGTGGGATACTTTATTTTGTAAATGTGACAATCAATGTCTTCTCCACATTTTTGTAGAGGATTAAAAGCAGGAGCTGGAGGCACCAGCATCACTGTCAGATTTCCCAACAAGTCAGTCAGGGATAGCAGGCACTCTCTATTGACATAGCTCAGCTTTTAGATTCATCCTCCACACTCAATATAGAAAATGTTGGTAGCATTCTCAGCAGGTGTCATATCACTGCTCAGTCCCTCCTTATTTATCTGGGGAAGGTGAAAGTAAAAACTAAAAATAAAACCCTATACAAAACTAATATTCTGAACTTCTAGTATTAGAAAACTTTTGACAAACTATATTAACAGAAAAATGCCTTTCCCATCAGTAAAGTTGCTTCTGGTAGTTCAAGAGATAGCTTAAGTGCTAACACAGTTAAAAGGAGATAATTAACTTAACAGAAGAGCTTTGCTTCTCAGAGTTAGCTGATGAAAACTATTATAGTCTTTTGTGGAAACTACTATATAAGACAGAAATACTGGGGTATCTTGAAGAAGATTACTTGAAAAAAACAGACATTTGAGTTTCATAGGAAAAAAAATATATTTAGTGGAGAGTATTTTAAAACTTTTCTAAAAGGGAAACCCCCATGCACTTAGTTTTACAATTGTTTATTTATGCTTAAGGTAACCACTGGCACAGCTTCTTCTCTTTGCTCTCTAATTTGATTTTTTTCCTTAGGAAGGCAAGAGAGAATTTTAAAAATAATTTCCGCCCACTTATTTTAACAACTTGACATTGGTTTTGTTTTATTTTGTTTTTCAATATAAAATTAAGGAAAATGCAAAATTCTTTGTTACAATTCAAAAGTTTAAAAATGAAAATTTTATTCACTTTTGTAAATTTGGGGGTTTTGTTTGGTTGGTTTGGCTTTTTGGCATAGGAGGAATATTTTGACGAGGATTTGCATGTCAGCTCTCCACAACACTTTCTGAGAAACATATCATCTTTCTTAGAAACCTGAGTATCTGAAAATTAAGGATACTTCCAATCCTTGGTTGCCTTTAGCAAGACACAAAAAGCATACTCCCTAAATCACAATGTAAAATCAGTCATCTTGGAATCAAAAGGAAATATGGATTAAAATGAGGATGAGATCAATTTATTGATCTCACTAGAGTTATTCTGAAGTGAAGCCTCAATAATGAATGAGAATTCACTCATTCTTAGAATGAACCTACTACCAGTAATGACAGGGATAGCTTGCGGTCTCTTAGTCTAGTCCCATCATCTTGCAATTTAGGCAAACAGCCACAGCTGCTTTGATAAAGATTCTTGAGAGGACAAAGTAACCAGAAGTAGTCAGTTCACCCAGGGGAAACCAGAGGCTCTTGTCCACTACTACAGACCTAGGGAAGGAAAGATCATCACTCATGGATGATTCTTCCTTTGTTTTCTCATAGACTGAAAGAAAAGTAAACTGCTTCTAATCTTCAGTGGAAGTAGAGATCTCCTTAAATGCATTAACTGTGGATTGTAACTTTTGGTTGATGCCCAGTACACTCATTTTGCTTTCCTGCAGGATGGTCACAACTGCACCTCATCTAAACCTTATTCTCTGGCAGAAATTCCCAGGCAGGCATAGTGAAGGCTGCCAGGAGAATCTCAAGTTCATTGCCAGTTTACTCATTGACTTTATGAGTTCCCTGATGCTTTCTAATTGCCTACAAACAAATCAAAACTGAAATAAATTAAAGAACCAAAAACAAGGTGTAGTGTCCAGATCTATAACAAGATATTTCACTGCTAGTTTTCAAAATGCCAGTTCTAAGAGGGTCAGAATTACCAGCACCACTTTACGTGTTGAGAAACTGGGGTCTGAGGATGTGATTTGCACAAAGTCAGCTCATACAGGAAGTAGTCTCACATTTCCTGAGTCCTAGCCCCATTATACTGAAATTAATTTAGAAAATCCCAGAAAGAAAGAGGAACATTCAGTCCGAAGCTGTGAGTTAATAATGGAGGTGGGTGGGAGGGTTTGGGGGGAAAAGTGAAAAAGCGGTAACACTGACAGAAACTTCCTAGTATATAAGGAACCTAATTTGTTAGAAGCAAAAGGTCAGGATGCTTTCTCAATAACTGAATTAGGATATTAGGTTCAACTCAGTGTACTGGAGCCATGGGTTACCAGCTGCACTTGACAGCAAATCAGGCAAGCTGCACTGATCTGTAGCGTAAACAAGGTTATACACTCACTCAGGAGGGGTCTCCATTCAGCTCCAGGCCCACCCACAAAATGGGCATGCTGACAAGGGCAGCCAGCCATGGAAAGGCCATGGAGTGAGAGGGAGGGAGACTATCTGAAAATTCAGCTTTGATCCACCCTGCCAGAGGGTTATATGCAGTGACAAACAAGAGTCTGAATCATTCAGGAAACATCAGAAAAGGTTAGTGAACACGGACACTAACTTAGTTCAGTTATTTGCTTTACTAGTCTGGAACTTTTTCTCCAACATAGAGCAAATTTTAAGGTGTTTTTTCTGCCTCCCATTGATGTTTATTTATCCAGCTGGTGATTACTGACTTCCCTTTGAAAACAGAAATAGAGAGACACACAAGCAATGCATAAATAGGCTGATGCTCAGAACAGCTGATCCTTTCTTACAGTAAGTGCAAGAAAATAAACCCTTCTGGATGATGGGGCTTACGGGACACCTTAAAAAGACCTGCTATTGCCTTTGCACAGTTTTGCTGTGAATTCAGTAGTGTGCTGTGTGAACTCTCTGGACAGATCTCTTTGTCCTCAGGGGTCACTGAAACATGGAAACACCAGTCTTAAACACATAGGTAGCTGTGCTGAAACTGACACTGGGATCCTGATGGACATTAGGCTAAATATGAATCAGGAACATGCCCTGCTAGATGTGAAAAGTCACAATACACTGGGCTATATTAATATGACTGAAGATTCAAGGACTCCTTGAAACAACATCTCAGCCTTGGCCATATTGACCACCATAACTGGCCTCCAATCAGGAGGGCTGGAGACACCATCTATAACGCTGCTGATGCTTTCGAGAAAGCACCCAGGATCACTCTTGAGGAGAAAAGACAACGCAGAAAGAATCGTGCCTTGCAGAATATACCACCTAAGGAGTCTTTCTGCTGTGCTTTTTGTAACTGGATGTGTCTATCTCGCATTGGCCTTTTTAGCCACCAGCGCACTTGTAGCAAATGTGGGTAGAGCCCTTCCCAAATCTTCGTTCACGAAGCCTAGCCATGATTAATATGACTGTAGCCAGTAGACTGAGAGCAATGGTGATTCTTCTTTTACTCAGCACTTATTATGCTACATCCAGAATACTCCACAGAGTTTTCAGCTCTTCTGTCCAAAAAAGTTGTTTGCGAACTGGAGGTAGTTTAAAGGAAGTCACTGAGATGGTGAAGACTGGAGCACATGTCCTGTGCAGAGAGGCTGGGGAAACTGGGCTTGGTCAGCCTGGAGCTGAAAAGAGTTTGGAAGAGTTTGTCTAGAGACATTCCACCCTTGGAGGTTTTCAGGACCTGACTGAACAAGGCCCTGAGCTTTGCATCGAGCAGATGTTTGACTAAGAGATCTCCTAAAGTCTCTTCTAACTTGAATCAATTATATTATTCTATAAAAACTGTCACAAAATGATACTCTAATGGGCGAGGCTCTATGTGTATGATTACTGGACTCAGTGGTCAGTTCTGTCAGAGCTTTCTTGTGTAGACAAGATATCTAACCAAATATCCTGACTGATATTTGAGCATTTAACTGTTCTTGCTTTTCTCCTTCAGGAGGAGTCAGGTGCCTATGTAAGAGTTAGAAAACTACATTTCTGGAACTATTTGTGGAAGTATTTGTTCCATGCTATAGAACTAAGATGAAAAGACAAGCTACTCTAGAAGATCGTTGTGATGGTAGATTAATATTTCTATTACAGTGATGGAAAAAGTCAGAGGATTTGATAATAACAGTAAAGCTCAATTAAGTGTTGCTATGCTGCAGGGTTGCTGATGGATGAATAAATCATGCATCCTGTAATTAAAATGTAAAGAAAAGCCCCAGACCTCAAATGTGTCTACATCACAGGTCATAGACCATCAAGAAAATCAAAACACCCAACAGATTTTCTATATTTTGGATCAATCTACTCCCAACTCTCTGTTTCAAGATGAATAAGAATTATCAAGCTGTTGCTTGTTATCGGGAAGGTCTGATAAAACTAAATTTGGGGGAAAAGAAAACAATCCCTGGATTACAGTTAAACCAGGCCAGCCTTCAAAGCTGAGAAGATGAGACATCAACACTGTTTGTTTGACAGGAAGAGAGAAAAACAAGTGATAAAGCAATGAAGCTCAGATCGGAAATGTAAAGTATGCTCAGCATTTTTAACTTCAGACTGAACCCAAATTCCTGGTAGAAAATGCAGCAATCATATTTAGTTCTGAGTGTTGCTTTGCTTTTTTCAGTTATCAAGCCTGACTTTGTAGTGTATGCCTCTCATTTCACCACCAACAGCTAAGCCCTGGCATCTTGGGACAGAGCAGAGAGAAGAGAGTACTTAAGATATCATCTTCTCTGCAACCCCTCAGAATGTCCCAGTCTGGGCTGCTCTTCCCTGTCACCTTGTGGGGTTTGAAATTGTCCATAAAAACTCAGTGAGCTTTCTCATTTCCAAGGGAACTTGACGTCTAAGCCATTTGTACCTAAAACACAGGACTCTCCCTGAATATTTATAGATCTTAAAGAGGATCCAATTTTTTCCATCAGAAATATGCTTCAGAAAACATAGCATATTCAGAC
This sequence comes from Neopelma chrysocephalum, assembly GCF_003984885.1. Classification (NCBI taxonomy): domain Eukaryota; kingdom Metazoa; phylum Chordata; class Aves; order Passeriformes; family Pipridae; genus Neopelma; species Neopelma chrysocephalum. The sequence goes on along the minus strand of NW_020897702.1, from coordinate 16,155,733 downwards.
AATGAGCACGGGTCACATACCTGATGGCTCACATTTAAGTTTACTTAGGTTTTTTTGATTTTTTTTCTTTGTTTTTTAAACAAATCCTACAGTTGCAGTCCCTACAGTGAAATGACTGATTAACAGGTTTGACAAATTGACAAGCCTTCACAACAATTACAGACAGGACAGGAGTTGCTAAAAGACCAAGAAACTTTCAGTATAGCCTCTTCTTTTTAAGTTAGGGAAAAGTTGCCCTAACTTATTCTTGAAAGTTCCTTGGCACAGATTAAGTTGTCCACCATGTTTATATGATTTTCCCAACTGTATATTGCTGACAACTGGGCTTTAGACAGGTCTCTGTGTTTTTATTTCTATCCTTACCTGTCAGTAATGCTTTTCCTACAGTGTTAAGTCCTTCCCTGTCTATTTACCAATTCTACAGTTGTCACTTCCATATATGGTAAAGCTTTTACTAAGAGTCAGTAGCACATTCTCATTTTCTATTTTTTCTGCATACCTTCAGATAAACCAGAGCTTATTTTTCCTGTGTCTAGAGTTAAAAGTTTAAACATCCTCAGCTCCTGTTAACAGCAAACTGTAAGTGGTAGGTATTTGACAGTGAGACCAGATGTTTTTGAACACATCTGTGAAGAATCAGCATTTGTCTGTGAATTCTGCATGCACAACAATTTATTCCACAAAGCCATCTCAGCTGAATTTCCTAGAAGAGTAGCCTGTAAAATAGATGAACTCATATATCTTCTTAGGTGTGATGTCTTTTTTTGGCAGAAGGAGCAGACTCTTCTCTAACAGCAAGGTAAGATAGTGCTTGAACTCAAGTCTGGCTATTTTTCACTCTGATCCTAGTTACAGTAGTAAAAGCCTTCATGGTATTTTCTTAAGAGCCATGATAAAATAAAGAGGACCATATTTGTATTTAGATCAGCCTGTGCAGTCTTAATTATGTTTAATTTTACCTTTTGATTTACTGTGTTTTCTTTCATATAAGCAAGAACATAGAAAACCACAGGAGATAAGAAAAAAAAACGAAACAAAACATGTAGAATTGTCACTTGTCCAGAAAAATATCTGAGGATTTTTTCCACTGTAAGTAACTTCAAACGTTAAAAATAGTTTATTTTTCATGCCATGTGGAAAAGTTAAAAACATAAATGCAGGACCATCTATAGAGTTTTAGATAACAAGACTTACTCTGCCGACCGTATCACTCCAAATGAAAAGCTGCCATCTCTCTGTGCTTTATGATTTGAGAGCCAAGCTGAATATCAAGCAGCACAGGCATCTATGTCTAGAATTAAACTTCTTTCATGCTTTGCATCATGAGACTTTGTATTCTAACTGCCAAGTTTTAACACTACAGTCTTAACTCTTCATGCTAGATTCTGCCACAGGTTAAAAAATTTTGAATTTTTAACTAAAATAGGCAGGCTATATCCAAGTGGAAAGTATATCCTCTCAATACCTAAAAGAATAAGTAATGGATTTATCCTGCAACCACTTCACAGAATTTTTCACTTTTGACTTAATCCATCAAAAACCTGAAATTTTGTGGGAAAGGGAGGGGAAGTCCCAATGTTGGAGATACACCTTTGGCTTATTCTACTTAAAATAAAAAGTACAAAACGGCTAAGCAAACTACCCAAGGTTTGTACCTTCAAAAGAATTCCAAATTGGATTTTGTTTCAGTTTGGCAGATACATTCTCCACAGATTGTGACTCCCATGACCATGTTCCCACTGCTCCTAGCTTCTTCCTGTCATTAGATGTTCCACACACCGGACATGGCCCCTCCTCCGGGAACTGAGCAAGAGCTTTTGAAGCAGCCATTGTTTCCTCAAGCTGGGGACCCCTGGTGGTCTAGTGGTTAGGATGCGGCGTTCTCACCGCCGCGGCCCGGGTTCAATTCCTGGTCAGGGATACTCCCCCGGGCAGATGGAGCTCGTCAGCCCTGTAAGGCCATCCATCTATGAGAAGGTCACTCTAAACAAACCTACGTCCTGAGGACCTCACTGCCATTGTCCAAGCTCGCTTGGCCCCGGCAGATGAACCTTAGGATTAAAGGGTGGGCTCAGTTCAGCAGATGCTGTCTCTCACCTAAAAAATCCATTGTGCAGGCTTGAAAGGTAAAAGACCTTTCCCAAAAATCTTCGTTCGCGAAGACTGGCCATACTGATACTGTTTCCTCAAGCGTCATGCCATTGTAACAGTGTGTTTTCTAAGGGAAATTGAGGAACTGTATATATATGCAACATACATTCGAAAAATGTTAGGACACTCAAAAGTTAAGAGGTTGTAGAATTAGTACTGCTTCCACAAATCTTCATTCAGCCCCAATGCGCAACTGTATCATGCCAAGAGAGATTATTCAGTCATGGTTTCCTGCAATATTATGCATCTCACTTCATGTTAACTGCTTAAAATATAGATGTCAAGTGGAAACATACAGCTTTAATGGACAGCAAGAGACTGGCACCACCATGGGCAACTTATCTCATACCCTAAGAAATGTTGAAGGTATTTGTTTGAATAAATAGGAAATTTAGACTTTTCTGAAGATCATTGAGTCTATCTAAGTTAGAGATCCTTCTCTTACACTGTAAACATAGGAAATAGTGGGAATCTAGTCCTGTTCTGCCAAGTTCTTTTCCATAACAGTCAGAAAGTTAAAAGAGAAGCATGAGGTCCAGTAATTTCATTTCCATTCAACTGGACAGGACTGAACTCATATTGCTCAATAAATCATAATGTCTTTTAATGTCAAGGGATATCTCAGATTAAAATGTAGAATCATCTTGTAGAACTTTGTGAACCTGCATGACCCCAGTGAACTCAGAAAAACAGAAAGGAAGAAGACTTTTAGAGGCTTACAGAAGGGATATAAACTCTCACCTTTCTCCCAGGGCAGGCATTTTCACAGAATCACACAGTGAGTAAGGTTGGAAGGGACCACTGGAGGTCATCTAGTTCAACCTCCCTGCTCAAGCAGCATCCCCTAGACTGTGTCCGGATGGCTTTTGAATGTCTCCAGGAAAAGAGACTCTGCAGCCTCTCTGGGCAGCCTGTTCCAGTGCACGGTCCCCCACACAGTAAAGTTCTTCCTCATGTTCAGGTAGAACTTCATGTTTCAAGTTTCTGCCCATTACTTCTCATCCTATTGCTTGGCATCACCAAGAAGACACTGGCTCCATCCTTTTGGCACCCTCCTTTTAGATACTTACATACCAATGTATATAGTTATATGTCTTTTCAAGATCCTCTCTCAATCTTCTCTTCTCTGGGCTAAACAGGCCCAGCTCCTTCAGCCTTTCCACATGAGAGAGATTCTCCTGTGCTCTAATCATCTTTGCAGCCCACTTTTCATTTCAGTGGGCAGCTGAAGTTAGAAATTTCAGAATAAGTAGGGAGAATCTTTATAAGCGTAGTTGCTTATAGGATTAACTAAAGCGAGGTAAATTACTTTTTGAGACCTCAGGTCAGTTCAGGGCCTAACTCTACACAGGGAGAGGATTTAGTCAAACTGTAAGCTACCTCCAGCCATTACTAGTTATGCATACCGACTCCCTGGTAGTTATGTCAAGGAATTTCTTCCTTTTCTACATCTCTTTTCTTAAGCTCTTCTTCCCGTATTTCTCATAGAGATGTGATAAGTGGAAATGCTTTCTGAAAGATTTTTTAGAATTTCATTGCAATCCTTTTGTATTGTTGAAGGAGTAACATCTCAAACTTTGCTGGAATGTGCAGGAAATGCTAATATAGATGCAAATATTTGTGTACCGCAATAACAACTCAGCCCAAAGCTTCAGTACCAAACACATGCAAGCTTTAGTGAATCCAATTTCCAAACATGATTTATTTTGAAAACTTAATCCTAGCATACAGAATGGAAATAGCTAGTGAAAGAGTGCAGACTCTGGAGAGTCTGAGATGTCTGTACCAGCCAGCTGGTGCAGGACAGAAAATAAAGTATATTGAGCCTGAACTTGACAGGTGAGGTAAAGTATTCTTCTATTTTTCTTATGACCTCTGAACATCCCAAATCCCTTTTCTGGAGTCTGTACCTCATAGAGCTTTTTACAACTACACTAAGAATTTTTTCCCTGTGATAAATAAAATTGAGCAGACAAAAGGAGGATTTCAAAGGCTAGGGGTTTTGTGCGTGCAGGGTGAAGTAAAGAGATTGGGTCAAATCTTTCCTATGTCTAAGAAGTTTAAGTTGTTGATATGCCACCATACTCAGTACAATCCTCTCTACTTCCCACATTGAGTTGTAGATAGACCGTTCTGTGTCTTCTCTCTCTATTGCATGAAAGAAAAGCATATGTTCGTTTGTTTAAATATATAGATTTCAAAAGTTATAGCTATGCATTTCTGGCAGTTCTGAAAGCAAGTTTCCTATTTCTCTACATTCTGCTTCTCTCTCCTTCCTTTTTACTCTGAAGAAAAAAAATTAAAATAAACCTTTTCTTTGGGAAGAAGAATTTTAAAAATGTGTCTGTTACTGCATAAACAAATGTCAATGTTGTGTAATCATTCCATGGAAACTAAACAAAGTGATTTATTTCATCACTGTGTTAAGTCCAAATAAACCCATATTTAAACAGTGTCGCTTGTCTTTCACACAAAGACACAAAATTTCACGTGAAAATCTTGTAGAGTGGGATACAGTGGGATAAGATGTTGTCTTAGTCTATATCCATAATAAACTAAATAGGACCTGTGCATAACCTCAAGCCTTTTCATGTGATTATTCCCTAATAATCCAGATCCAAACATAAATTCTTAGAACAGTCTATTGACCAGTTTTGTTCAGGATTATTTTCCCAAACAATCATAGAATCATAGAATGGCTTGGGCTGGAAGGAACCCTAAAGATTATCTAACTCCATTCCCCCTGCCATGGGCAGGAACAACTTTCACTAGAACAGGTTGCTCAGAGCTCTATCCAATGTGGTCTTAAACACTTGCAGGGGTGGGGCATCTACAACGTCTCTAGGCAACATATGTCAGTGCCTCAATATGCTCACAGAAAAGAGTTTCCTTCTAAAAGCTAATCTAAATCTCTCCTCTTTTAGTTAAAGGTCATTCTCCCTTGTCCTATCACTATCTTTCCATGTAAAAGGTTACTCTCTCTCCTTTTTATAAGCGCCCTTTAAGTACCAGAAGGCTGCAGTGAAGTCTCCCCTAAGCCACCTCCATGCTGAACAACCCCAACTTTCTCAGCCTTTCCTGGCAGAAGAGGTGCTTCATCCCTCTGATCATCTTTTGTGTCCCTTCTCTGGACTCACTCCAACAGGTCTATGTCATCCTTGTGCTGAGGACCCCAGAGCTGGATGCAGTGCTCCAGGTGTGGTCTCATGAGGGCAGAGTAGAGGGGGAGAATCACTTCCCTCAACCTGTTGGATGCATGTCTTTACAGCCAATTGTTTTTTGGCCTCTTTCCAACACACCTTTCTATCAGCCAGTCTAGCAGTACAACAGGTACAATATCTATTTTGAATCTGAGCAAGCTTTTTTTTCTAATGAGCCTGGCAATTAGTAGATAGCACAGAAATCCCGGATTTAGTCTCCAATGTACCATATACTCAGTGGATGACAAAAAGCCACTGGAAGAATGCTGTGATTACTTTTCAGAGGGGGTGAAAATGTCATTTACTACAATACGAACCCAATGTTTTGTTCTGGGGCTCCCTGCACCTTTGAGAATTTATGCCCCATACAATGGGTTTAATGTCATTCAATCGGCAAACCTGCCTGCATGAATTCACTGTGGTCAGAGTGAACCCTCCAGAGCTTTGGGATCCTGTGTACCCAAAGCATTGGTATTCTGGCAAGCACACTGGAGTAGGCAGGCCTGTCCTTTGGAGAGCTGAAGCCACCATAGTGACTAGGAGCCAGGGCTTGCAGAGCCTAGATGTAGGCTGGAAACTGTTTTTTTCAGTACAGCAGGGTCTTTAGACCAGGTTTTTGTCAACAGTAAAGAACCACAAGTCCTAATTGTTTATTTTTTTTTTTTTAAGGAACAACATGTACCTTACTGTTATGAGGTTTAATCTACTTGCAAGTTTGCTTGCTTTGAGGGGAAAATGCAACAAAGGAAAATTATATTCCATACATATGGAATTCTAATGTATTAACATGGAGCTTTAGTTCTCTATAGCTTTGGTAATATGACATAAAGAGCTGAGGCTAAAAAGGAGTTGAGAAATATTCTTAAGGGAAAATGCTTTTTCACAGACCCCTGTCTGTCTTGGCTTAAAATAAGTATGTTCTAATTAATGAAAGTATGTAAGAACAGTCACACTGTAATGTTAGGACTGAAAGAGGCTAAAGAAACTCTGGTGGAAAGTGCACTGGATTTTTCCCAGACACTGCAAAGCATTAGTGTTCCATTTTTGTTTCCAGATTTAATTCATGACATTACTTTTGATTTTCACTCTGAATCTCTGAAAAACCCAATATCTGCTCGTCTCTGGCAGTCATAAATATCCCATACAGTAAACACTTCAAGAGAAAGTATTTGTCTCTCTGGTGGATCTATTCATGAGTTTTTCATGCATCTGGGTGTATTTTTCCTGGGTTTTCTTTAATTCTCCCTCAAACTGGCCTTAGAAATTCAATCATAGAAATCATATAAGATTTTACTGATGCCTGATGAAGGGCTGAGGACTGCCACAAGGCACAGACGAAGGGGCAGTGTCCTTTCAGAATGAACATAGGGAGTTCAAGTGCTTCAGTAGTAACTTTCAGAACTAGTTGGGAGTTTTTAAAGTATTCTACATTTTAAATGCTCTTTATAGAAATGAATAAGTACCTCTAACAAATAAGCCCATAAAAAGGCTCCATATTAGGGAGAGGAGATACTGAGGTTGTGTATTCACCACATCAACTGTTTTATTCTCGTTCTAGTAGACAGACATTTCACTTGAACTCCCCACTGGAAAGGTGACATTGAGAATTGCTGAATGAACTTGGAATTTTTCCTGTGCAGCCCAATTACAGAACACCTGTGCTAAATCACTCAGTGCTGATTCACTGTGATCATTCATAAAGCTCAAGAGCCCTCAATATGTCTCTTCCCTCATCTGTAGTGAGGTGGTGATGGTGGGCAAGTGGCTTCACTATGAAACATGAAAGATTGCTTGTTCAGATCCTCCTAAAAGAGCTTTTATTTATTTTCATGGCAGCATTTGCCAAGAACACCTGGGATATACCACTTGTCTATCATATGCAATTTATTTTTGCATCAATTTTTAACACTCTTGAAAAAGGACAAGAGCTGCTACTGGCATAATCATACGTCACAGTTTCAAGTCAGTCTGAATGTCAAGGGTGGTCCCACACCAGAATAAATGCATCTTTTTTTCCAGTCCTGCTTCCTAGAGTAACTTTCTCTGGATTTGCACTCATAGTATAGAGCTCTGAGCTGCCATGTATGAGGGTTAATGTCTTATTTCAACTAGTTAATCTGTAAAGATTTGTTTTCAAACTGAGAATGTGAACTTTTTTTTGGAGTTCACTTATGCCTCACAACACATTTGTACCACATCCATTCTAAAACAAATACATATATACTATATACCTCATAATGGAAGGACATGGCCTCTATTCTACAGAACAGTGGATTTCAATCTTTCTTTCCCCTACTTTTTGAAACCCTCACAATTTTGCAAATAGCAAAATCGTGTTGTCTGACAATTTTCTTCAGCAATTTTTTCATATCTCCATTGCAATTACTCCACACCTTCTGCAAATTAGAAATTGAAAACTACCATTTCATTGTACTCCAAAATCTTTTTTTCTTCACTACAGAAGGAATCTTAGGTTTCTTGCAGGAAACACCCCCTGTAAAACAGGATCCAGCTTTGAAGCATACTGCAATCCAGGCCGGTTTTAGCCTTTCATAGGGATTAAGAAATAAAATAGGATGCTGAGAGAACTTCCTTGTTGTTTGCTGCATATTACTTAATCAAGTAACACTATATCTTCAACAACAGATATTGCCACTCAAGAAAGAAAATTCCACATCACAGGCCAAGTAGTACAGAATAAGCATGTTCATGTCACTCTATAACAAAAAACTAGTTCAAATGAATGTTGCCAGTGGTTTTCAGATGAAGGTTTTCAGAACAATAGGTAATACCAGGAAGTCCTTAGGTCATCTAAAGAGAAAATCAGAAGGTGAAAGCTCAACTAGAACTCAATGTGGCCACTGCTGTGAAAGATAATAAAAAGTGATTTTATAAATACAACAAAAATGAAAGGAGGGCCAGGGAAAAACCTCTATCCTTTTTTGGACATGGGAGGTACACTGTTTCCAAGGATAAGGAAAAGGCTGAGGTACTAATGACTTTTTTGCCTCAGTTTTTAACAGGAAGACAGGTTATCTTCAAGTCAACCAGACCCCTTAGACAGTGACAGGGAAAAAAATAGACCCCTGCAATCCAGGAGGAAGTAGTTAGTGACCTGCTGAGCCACCTAGACGCTCACAAGTCTATGGGACCAGATGGAATTCAGCCAAGGGTACTGAAGGATCTGGTGGAAAAGCCCACCAAGACACTCTCCATCATCAGTCCTGGTTAACTGGGGAGGTCCAAGATGACTGGAGATTGACCAGCGTACCACCCATCCTCAAGAAGGGCCTGAAGGAGGACCCAGGGAACTATAGATCTGTCAGCCTGACCTTGGCACCCAGCAAGGTTATGGAACAGATCAAGATCATCTTGAGTGCAATCACACGGCACCTATAGGACAACCAAGGGATCAGGCCCAGCCAAAACTGTTTTAGAAAAGGTAGGTCCTGCCTGACCAACCTGATCACCTTTTATGACCAGGTGACCCACCTGGTTGATGAGGGAAAGGCTGTGGATGTAGTCCACCTGGGCTTCAGCAAAGCCTTTGATACTGTCACCCATGGCATACTCCTGAAAAAGCTGGCAGCCCACAGCTTGGACAGGGGCACTCTCTGCTGGGTTAAAAGCTGGCTGGGGGACTGGACCCAGAGAGTGGTGGTGAATGGTGCCACATCCAGTCGGTGGCCAGTCACAAGTGGTGTTCCCTAGGTCTCGTTATTTGGGCCAGTACTGTTTAATATCTTTATTGATGATCTGAATGAGGGGATCGAGTACACCCTCAGTAAATCTGGGGACAATACTCAGTTATGTGGGGGTGTTGATCTGCTGGAGGGTAGGAAGGTTCAGCAAAGGGATCTGGACAGGCTGGATTGGTAGGCCAAGGCCAACAGTATAAGGTTCAATGGGGCCAAGTGTTGAGTCCTACACTTCAATCACAACAACCTCAAGCAGCACTATAGGCTGGGGGAAGAGTGGCTGGAAAGTGGCCTGGCAGAAAAGGATGTGGAGGTGCTGGTTGATGGTGGCTGAACAGAAGCCAGCAGTGTGCACAGATGGCCAAGAAGGCCAGTGGCATCCTGGCCTGTATCAGCAATAGTGTGGCCAGCAGGACCAGGGCAGTGATCATCATGTACTTGGCACTGGTGAGGCCACACCGAATCCTGTGTTCAGTTTTGGGCCCCTCACTACAAGAAAGACATTGAGGTGCTGGATGGAGTCCACAGAAGGGCAGCAGAGCTGGTGCAGGGCCTAGAGGGTAAGTCCTATGAGGAGTGGCTGAGGGAAATGAGATTCTTTAGCCTGGAGAAAAGGAGGGTCAGGGGTGACTTTCTTGCTCACAATAACTACCTGAAAGGAGGTTGCAACCACATGGAGGTAGGTCTCTTCTCCCAGGCAACTAGAGAAGACATAACCCCAAGCTGCACCAGGGTAGATTCAGGTTGGCTATCAGAAAGAATTTCTTCATGGAAAAAGTTGTTAAACATTGGAATGGACTGCCCAGGGAGGTGGTGGTGGAATCACCATCTGGAGGTGTTCAAGAAACAACCGGATGTGGCACTTAGTGCCATGGTCTAGTTGATAAGCTGGTGATCAGGCAAACATTGGACACTATGATCTTGGAGATCTTTTCTAACCTAAATGATTCTGTGATTCTGCAACAAGCAAAGAACAATGTCACAACCTCGCTAAGATATTTACAGCATGAAATCAAGGATGAGGATTGTTCTGAAGACACTGCAAAAGTGTTCAAGAACACAAGGTGTGTTTGAGTAATACCAGAAGACACAACAGGGCACAGAACCAACACACAACACAGTTCCAGCCATGTGTACTGCTTCTCTGTGCAGCTTGTTCCAAAGTTTGACTACCCTCATAGTGAAATTGTCCTTTACTGTGTTCAGACGAAGTTTCCTATGTTTAATTTGTGCCCACTGACTCTTGTCCTATCAGAAGTCAGTGTGGAAAAGAGTCTGGGTTCCTCTTTGTTCACTTCCATCTGGTATTTTACATATCCATAAGATTCTCCTGAGTTTTCTATCCTCCAGGTCTAGAAGGCTGTTGGTTTCTTCACCACAAGAGTACCTTACAGGCTCATGGTCAGCTTGCTGTCCACCAGAATCCCAAGGTCCTTCTCTGTAGAGCACCTTCCTAGCCAGTCAGCTCATTTCTTCAGCCTGTTCAGGTCCTTCTGAATGGCAGCACTCCCTTCTGGTGTATTAGCTGGAAACAAACATTGGAGTTGCAGTTTTTGACATTCAGACATGTCCCATATTTTCCAGGAACAAGGGTGTCTACAAGTCTGATCAGTCTACAGGTACAAATGACATAAACCTTGTAATCACACTGCAAACCAGACCACTAGCTGCTACTAGGTCTTTAAATTGTCTTCCTCTTTGTTTATTTATTGATCTATCTATTTATTTGTTTGTTTATTATCCCTCCTCCCTGCCTTTATTTATTTATATTTGTATAAGATCTGACACTTTGCCTGTGATAAGGACATCTAGGAATGGAAATCCTGATCCCACTGAAAGCTATGTCAAAATTCAAAATAAATTCTGCAGTTCAGTGTTAGGCCATCCCACCACATTAAAGGAATTACCTTTTTTCTGCTTTACTTAAATTGTTGTACTGCACCCAGCACTGTGGAATCTCAAATCCCTGACCTGAGTATGGATAAATTAATTCTGAAGCTGTTTTTCAGAGCGATGAACTGAAACCAAAAACCTCAGGAGTTTTTGAAGGCAGCCAGCAGAAACAGAAATTCTGTCTTGTGCCCTCAGGAAAACAAGAATCAGAATTCCATGACATGCTTTGAAAAGACAGTATTTAGAGTAAGACATGTATTGTTTGACTTTAGCCATAAACAATTCAGTGATGATAACCCAAGTTAGTAATTGATGATCAGATTACTGTTAATGCAAAATGACACCCCAGGAATCACACCATGTACCTGAGAGCATTGTACAAGCGCATCTCAAACTCTGTCAGGCTTGATGCCACAGCCACTTCCCTGGGGAGCCTGTTACAGTGCCCAACTACCCTCTGGGTACTGTGCTATGGCTACAGACTGCTACACTTCAAGGTTAGGCTTCTTCACCACATACGTCCTGCAGTAAAATCTGTGATCCAAGAGAAGACAGTAAAATGTAGACTCAAAAAAAGGTTTCTTTTTGATATTATTAGAGGAAGAAATACGGAGTGGTTTCCTTGGGAAACCATTTCTCAGATCCACTGGTATCTGGAGTCTGTATCACTGAAGGCTTTGACTAATCACCTTTGTAAGATATTTGTTTACCTCCCAGCTCCTCCAGAAGCAGAGCTGCTGTGGGACACATGCACATCATAGGCCCGAGTGACATCTGCCTCAATTAATAGAGTTTTCACAAGTATTAACTCCAGCATGATCTTTGAAATTTTAGAAATCTGTTCTGCCTACAGGGTAATAAAAGACCAGCCTCCTCCTACATATTGTCTATTCATCTCCTCCATCACAATCCTATTGCCTCTTGCCTCAGGCAGGAAAAAGTGCCTGGGAAGTGAGACGAATATCATGAAGACAAAGAAAACCTTCGGATTTGAATTTCTCTTTTCTCCCTCCCAGAGTTGGTTAACAGTGAGGCGTGGATTTTGCAAGATTTTTTCCAGGGTCTATCATTCAAAGAAACCCTCCCAGATATGTCTATCTGACATTAATGCCTGAAATCCCCTCTTGTCTGAAATCATATAAAATTAATATAGGCTTTAGCCCTTTCCAAAATGTGTTCATTCAATATTTAAGGTTTCAAAATGATTTTAAGATTGGATGGATTGTTCTTTGGCTTCTGGCTCTGGAAATCAGAAATGCCACTATATAATTTGAGAAAGAAAATCAGATGTTCTGATATACAAACCCCAGGCACATGTCTGTCTTAGAATAATATATCCAGGATCTCAGAATAAAATCTCTTAAAAATTTAACCATCAACACGGAGTCTTTCATTGTGGATATCTACCAAGAGGAGGTAAGGCCAAGATGGATGTTCAAATACACCTTCGTACCCACTGATGTTAAAGCCACACAAATGGATGTAAACCATGTTTAGTGAGATCTCTATCTCAGATCTTGACTCGTGACAGTTTAACACAGTAGAATATGGTTATTGAGAGGAAAAAACAGCACAAGTCAGTGAGCAAATCACTGATCTGGAAATTGCAAAACCTGGGTTGTATTTCCAGTCTTATCACCAGCCTATTGTTCAGCCATTATCAATTAATATTATCCTTCTTTCCCCTTACACGATTTCTCTCTTTAGGTATTAAAACAGAATCAAAGAGAGAACTTCTGTGCTTATGGACAAAGACTGCTTCCTCAGCCCATCCTACTCTGTCTAACGTAAAATGAACTTGTGGTCCTGGAGAAATGGAACAGGCAATTGCACTTGGCTGGTCAGTGGAGTTCAGGATCCCTATTCAGCTTCTTCTCCTGAACTGGGCCTATCACTGACTACATGGTCGTTCAGCTTCAGCAGAAAAGTGAAGAAAAAGATTGTCTCCTATCCTACCCTGCTACCAAATCCACTTCATGCACAGTTACCTCACTGCAAGGTTATTATATGGATGTATGTAGTAGCAATCTACCAGCCACTCGGCAGTTACAGAAGTCACAATTTCAGCTATTACCAAATCCATGACTTCCACTTCTAAGCCAAGAAGCCTTTTTCAGGCTCTGAAACTCAATTATACATAGCAACATTCAAAACATTTTATGTTTTTCTTAAAAAAAAGGAAAAAAAAGAGGCTTGGCTTTGAAATCTAATTTCACGAATTTTCTTTTGGGCATTTCCTATTGGATCATAGAGTGAAATTATCCAATATCTTGTCTTTGGTGTTCCCCTTCTACTGTTCTTCACCATTGTTGAAGGAGCAGGCAGTAAATAAATCAAATACGGCACAATCTCAGCAACAGTTTTAATAGCATCATTAAGATAGCAGTGAACTGGATTATGATTTAAGAACAAACAGCAACACGAAGTCATACAGGTAATGGTGAGCACAGCTTTTGGAAATATCAGCACTAAGAAGCCAGAGAAGGCAAAGGAATCAGATGACCCACACACCTTCATAGAAGGGAAGAATTTCTTTCCATAAAGAATTTCATTGTTCTGTTGTATAAAAATCATTGACTGTTGCCAAATTTATATTTGTTTATATTTATGTATTCTTACATTTATAGTTACATTGACATGTATATGTATATTCTTATCTGTCTAAATTTCCCTTTTTTTAAAACTCAGGAGCTCATTCAATCCTGAGGTGAAATGTTTCATTTCAGATTCTAGTTTCTTTTGGAATGCAAGTGGAAGTCTGAAGCAGAACACTTCATCTTGAATCAAAGTGATTTAGCATTCTGTAAATGGCTTTTGCTGTATTTTACATCTGAGGCTGCTAAAAGAGACAACTGAGAAAAATATTTTAGTTTTGACAAAGCTTCATCTTTTTTTTCATGAAAAATGTATTCAATTATTATATACTGTCTAGTTTTATTAGGATTTCACACAGCTATCGAGGTCTATCCGAAGATACCTGAGAAAAATTGATTCCTGTTGTTCAACTGTATAATTAGAATCTGTATTTATTGTGGACACAGCAAAAAATCACTCAAGAATTCCCCCTCAACAGGCACAGAGGCCTTTCTGTATCCTCAGATGTGTAACAACAATTAAACCATTTCCAAAATAAGCCTTCTTAGTTTAGAGGGCATTCTATCTTGCCACATTGACAGGATCTCAGTTTCATCCTTCAAGAACAAAGCAAAAGAATCAACTGGTCCTTAAAACCACCTTGTTACAACAGAGACCACTGACTGTTTAGGTCCTAGTGCTTTTTCCTACTATTCTCTAGAAGACTCCAGACCAGGTTAGCAAGCCCTGAGAGGAGTGTTGCAGTCTGGTAGTAAAAAGCAAACAATAAATATTTTCTGGGAGCCCTGGTGGCCTAGTGGTTAGGATGCGGCACTCTCACCGCTGCGACCCAGGTTCAATTCCCCGGTCTCCCGGGCAGATGGAGCCCGTTAGCCCTGTGTGGCCATCCATCTATGAGAAGGTCACTCTAAACAAACCTACGTCCTGAGGACCTCACTGCCATTGTCCAAGCTTGCTTGGCCCCGGCAGATGAACCTTAGGATTAAAGGGTGGGCTCAGTTCAGCGCAGGCTGTGTCTCACCTAAAAAATCCATTGCGCAGGCTGGAAAGGTAAAAGACCTTTCCCAAAATCTTCGTTCGCGAAGACTGGCCATTATTAAATATTTTCTAGGTGTGAGGAATCTCAAAATATGCAAAGAGTTACAGGATTCTTTCTAACAGTAGTGAGTAGTATCATCTATTTTTCCCATATCACATGGCAGTTTGCTTCCTTTGTAATAACTTGGGTTTCTTGTTTTTCAGTATTTATTAAAATCAGTGGTTATAGGTATGTTTTGGAAAGGGAATAACTGATCAGTTTGTGAAATAAAGACTGAAATCCCAAGGTCCCTCAAGCAATGACTCCATTATAACAAATTTTCCAGTGCTGGAACTGTTTAGAGATGCCCCCATCATTTATATTTGAATAAATCTATCCAGAAGTGACATGAAATGTGCAAATAACACTTGATGGGGAACAAATGTGTTAGACAAACTCTCCCACAAGTACACATATTAGTACCTTTGGAGACCAGAGGGATTAATCACAGATGGTAAATTGTCTGATGTATGCACAAGCTGACAAGGTTTTTCAACCTTCAATCATTGTACTAAATAATTTTCTACTTAATGTGAGATTTCTCCCACTGAACTTTGCTTCATATCATTATTTGCTGTTGTCAACTTTGGGGCTAAGGTACTTTTGAGAATGAAAAATGCCATTTACAGCTACTGGTTGAAGAAGAGAAGATAAAATTAGAATCTGAGATGACTTCACTTGTTCAGGTAAGTCCCAAATCGGCTCTGGAGGCAGTTACTCTGGAACAAAATCAACCAACAGAAAATGTTACTGAGCTACTCCTCGATCACAATTTCACCTCAGTTAGTACTGTAAACACCAAGAACACAGATGGCAAATCATCCGTGTCAGCTGTGAACATTGCCTGTAAGCTATTGGAAACACTCATTTTCTCATTCCTCCTTTCACCCTGGTGTAACTCTGCTGCTTCAAAGCTGGCACAGGCTTGAAGGAGGGGAAACAAGTTCACAGCAGAAAGCTTAGGGAGCTTTAGTTTCTAAACACAGGGTGAGAGAAGGCTTGTTGCATTCTAAAGTACAGGTCAAAACAGTACACTCTTCGGGGAAAGGCAGATGGGACATACACTTCGTAAGACACAGATGTAGTGAACCATCAGGCAGTGAGTTCCTAGGGGCACTAGTTTCACAGTACCATGAGACAGTCCCATGAGACGGTTTCACATGGGAACCTCAGAGGACTAAATGCAGCCTTGGTAGACCAGAGCTGCTGAGAGCTGCTGTAAATGTGACCAACAACCTTACATCTGTTATAAGGCTCTTCTGTTATTCCCATAGTAGGTTAGATGTCTTGCTGCTGTGTATGTTCTTCCCCTTAGGAATGAGCAGAATTGTTCCCTATCTATTTTCAATTTAAAGTGACTTTGACATCAAAACTGTCAAAGCACCCTTCAAAAGCCAAGCTTATCACTCACTGTCTGCAATGTTCTTTCCTCTCATCCTACATGGAAAAAACATCATGGAATGCTTGTCCTGAAGCTTTACAAAAATAAGCACTTCTGGCACCACAAATACATTTTCTTGGTTAGCTAAAGGACTTCACAGCACAGTATATGAGAAGTAACACTTCTTAGTCTTACTCGGTATAGAATGTGTGAATAATGTCAGCTAAACATTTATGAATCCAATCAAAATTAGCCTAGAGACAGCAGTCTGTTATCTGCTTGCCAGTAAATCTATTCTTTGAACAAGAAATAAATCACTGTGGTAATGGTACCATATTTTTTGCCATTTTTTCTTAAATCTTTCATTTCCACAAAGGAATAGGTTGACTGTTGAAGATAAAACAAGTTTGCAGCAGGTGCTGCAAAATATATAGTGTGAGCTGACAGCCAAAACTGTCTTTGTGGACAGATAAATGCATCTTAGCACAAGCAGCAATACTAAAGTTCATTTAAGGACCCAGCAGAACAACTGACCAGAGACAGGGACCAAAATTCTAGAGGAAAAGTAGACACCCATGAAATGTCCTTTCACACCACCATACGAACTGTTCAGAGGAAAATAAATAGAACATCAGGGTATTTCCCCCACAGTTTTCTTTGCTTGGCAGTGTGTGGAAATGACATTGGAGTGATGGCACCTAAAACCAATCTGGTGGCCTATTGCTTGGCTGCCACTGACTGGCTTGAACTAATTAGCCACTGAACCCTAAGAATAAATGTGCACTTGGCTTCTGCACAGAAAAAAAAATAAAATTGTCATATGTTCAAGTGAGAGCTATCCTATGGCATGATAAAGTAGAAAAGAACAAGATTAATATTGAATCAACCATACCCAACCTTCCCTGCTGTCACTTCTTGTTATTTTTGTCTAGCTACATCTTATCCAGCATCTTCCCAAAGTGTCTATGTTTAGGGTATGTTGCTTCCTTTTAAAATCAGCATTTTGCTTTACTGAGGTGTTTTCAGGCATGAAGGGAAGGAGATACAGCAAAGGGAGTTCCTCACCACTACTAAACAGAACCTATTATCTTTGCCTCATTTTGGGTTTGGGGTATTTTTTGTGGTTGTTTTAGTGATATTATTCTTCTCAACCGTACAGCCATAAATGAAACAGCCATACAAATAGAAAAACACATTGCACTTCTGAGACCAAAATAAGCAGCAGAAAGGGGATTTATCTCAGCCTGGAGAGGCTTTGTTGTTGGCAGGGAAAGTCACACATTTCAGTATCTAGCTGTTATGTGGGGATTTTTTGCAAAATGCTCTTCCACATGCTATAGCTCGATTCATCTTTACTGCAGTGTACTAGCAAAAAAGCTTGCTGCTTTCAGCAAGACTGAAGCTTATGCTGATGTAAACTTTTCAGATCCACTCATTAATCTAGCATCTGGAAGCCTGTTAATCAGAGCTACAAGGTTACTTTAGCACTCCCAGTGGCTTACAGGCCTCAGCAAGACTTTCCATTTTGTGAAACGATTAGTTACTGTGTTACACAGAGAAAAAAAGCTGAAATTTGTTACTGATTGTGCTCTCAGCAGTCACCCAGTTATAAAGCAATGCACCTGGAAATCACTTCTCTGAAGTGCAACACAATGAAGGTACTAAGTTGCCTATTACAGCTCCCTTCGGTCCCAACTTGCGCTTAATTTTCAAGGATATTGAACAGGTCATTTGAGTTAGTGTTAGCAGTAATTTTAAAAATCTTTAGAGTTTTCATCTTGAATGCCAGCAGGCTTATTTGAGCCTGAGAAAGTACTGAGATCACTTACAATCTCCTGAGAACAAAACCCTATGCATTTATGTTCATTCTTTCAAAGCTGCCTTTTGTATCAACCTTTGTTATGATTTAACTTCAAGGATAATCAAGCCCAAAAGAAAGAAGACTAAAGGCTCTTTCTGGATATTATTATAGTATGATATATAAGACTGTTAAGAGAAACAATGATGAAATGTAGGCTGATTTTTCTGGACCCAACAGAAATTAGGATTTGTGGGCTAATCTAAACAAGACAGAGAAACTGAGTGCTTAGGAAAGGAAATTTTCCCTGAAGACAGTTGCCAGATGCACTTGAGCTTTGTTGTTTTTTGTTCTTTTGAGTTAGAAGGCATTCATTCATGCCCTGACTCAATGATTTCAGGGGTATCTCCAGATGCCTTGTTGCCCTAGGACACAAGTCATCCCAAAACCCACCAGAATTTCTTCACATTTCCATCTGATTATAGACATATATTTTAGGCAATGGACAAAGCATACTCCTAACTTTAAAGAGAATGGATTATTCTGGGAAAATCCCAGCACTGCCAAGGAAAACCAAAACAAGTAATAATGAAACAGATTTTTGTAAATCTTTCCTAATTTAAAAAAAAAAAAAAAAGTTATCCTAGGCCCAAACCACAGCCATTCCAAAGCAATGTAAGCATTTCCAGAGAAAAATGGTTAACTGTGCATGGCTTCCCCAAAGCTATTATCACCAGTTTTGCACTGAGTCTTTTTATCTTCTGGCAATTCAGGTACTTTAAGCAAGGAACATTATTCAGAAAATGACTTTGAAAAGGTTCTGATCACATTCCTCTGCATCATCACTCTGCATTCCCTTTCTCTGCTTGCTTATGCCTGGCCCTAAAAGAAAACCCTTCATCATACAGCATTGCAGCTTGACAAATATTTTGGAGAGAAAGGCAATGCTCTGGGACAATTATAGTGTTCTTATGAAATAGAAATAAACATTGGTTTGAAAATATTTTTATAAAAAATGAAGGCATTTTAGATGTGAATATGCCTTTTTAATTAGATGACCCAATGCTGCCTTTACTTTGGCACTCTTCTCTTTGAGAAGAAAAACCCCCAAAACTTCTTCCTTGTCAGTAATCATACAAATTGCTTATCTTCTTGTGAATTTTATATCTAAACAGCGGAATTTTCTCTGTGTTTGACTGTTTTTGGAGAATGCACCAGAATAATTTTTAAAAATGCACTGTAGTATGGTTAAACGTGTAATGCTATCTACTATGTCAAACTCAGTTCTAACTATGGAATTAAGCTGGCAAAGAAGTACAGAGTGAACATTCAGCCAAAACTGAAAAGGGAAGGTGCATCTAGGAGATCTCTATGTGGGGGAAGTGGAGGAGGGAGAGGGAGGACCGGAAAAAAAAAAAAAAAAAAAAAGTGCACAACAATTTCTAATTTCTAATTCCTATATCACAGAATAGTTCAGGTTGGAAGGGACCTCTGGAGATCATCTAGTCCAACCCCCTTGCCAAGGCAGGGTCACCTAGAGCAGGTTACACAGGAATGTGTTCAGGTGTGTTTGAAACATCTCCTGGGAGGGAAACTCCACAACCTCCCTGGGCAGCCTGTTTCAGTGCTCTGCCACGCCAGTGTAAAGAAGTTCTTCCTCATGTTGAGGTGAATCTTCTTGTGTTTTAGTTTATGGCCATTGCTCCTTGTTCTATCACTGGGCACCACTTAGAAGAGTCTGGTACCGTCCTCCTGGCACCTGCCTTTGAGATATTTATATGTATTGATGAGATTCCCTCTCAGTCTTCTCTTCTCTAGATTAAACACGATAAGCGAATATTATTTAGTTATCTTTCTCTTTAGAAAATGAAATATGGCCATTTACCCTGCTTTTACCCTGCTAAGAAGGATCATCTATAAATCACCAATACTCAGTCTTCCAGGGGACATTTCAACTCCAACTGTACTAAATATGAGTTGGAGGATTTTTTAAGAAGTAAATTGATATTAGAGGCCTCATAGTGATTGACAGAAAAAGTGTAGTCTTTCAATCTGTCCTCAGGCATTTATAACACTGTCATGACCATGTGAACCTGCCACCTCAAATTGCCTCCTGTTAAAGCCACAGGGAAGAAGTAGAGCCAGTAAGATATATGTGACTGGTTTTAGGACAAAATTAGTCACACCCTATAATTTGTAGTTAGTCTGCACTGAGTGCAAAGCAAACCAAGGCAACTATCTCCAATGTACATGTCTACATCTAGTCAAATGAACCCCTATGAAATTGTTCAGTGAGATCAACAAATTACTTCAAAATCAATACTGAGATTAATGAAGATTGGTAATATTTCTACTGTTGTATAAGGAGTGTATAAGGGAGTATTACATTATATGGTCAAAAGTTAAATGAAGGTTATTGGAGTTTATTAAAATCTAGAGGACAATAATCCATTTTGCAGTCACCAGTCTCTTCCTCCATTTGCTTCATATACATTCTGACCCAAACCCTTTTAATGTAATCCCAAGCATGGTCTTTTCTTCATATTGTGGTGTTTCTTTCTTTGTTATAATGTATTATGGACAAGTCATGGCTAGAGAGATCTTCATAGCTAACTGGGAACACACACAGAGACTGGAGTGTGCCCTGAAAAAGTTGTCTTGCACATAGTTAACAACAGACCACGACTGCCATCCTCTGTGTCTGACAGATTAGACTGAGGAATTCAGGTCTTGGTCTGAACACTATCCAAAGGCAAGGGATTTGACAAGCCCCACATAGGATATGGGGTAAAATACAAAGAAGGGACACTTCCCTGCTCTTTCAGATGTCTTCTTGCTAGGCAGTTAGACTGAGAATTGGTACCTCTTTTGAATGAAGCACACATATGCTTTTGGGTGGCAGAATCAACGCATCTAAACTGCGGAGTCACAGAGAAATAACATGATCTTCTTATGACGCCGCAAATTTCCTCCAGTTGCCTACTCAGTGCAGACTGTGAAGTAAGGTACTGGATGTAATCCTCACCTCTTCATGAGAGTATCTGGATGTTGAAACCTAGGTAGTCCCAGGTCATGTAGTTTCACACCCCATAGTTTCTTGTTTACAGCCTTATCCTGCAACACCTCTACAGAATTGTAATCAAAAGTAATTCTCTACATGTATGGCACACACAACCAAAACACAAGGTCAATTCTATGCCCCACTTCAGCTTTTCCCACAGATCTTTACAGGAAAAACAACACCCAGCCCAGTTCTATTGCAGTGAATAAATCTTATTTTGTGCAAGTGTGTTTGGTTTTGTATAGATTCTAAGACATATTCTTGAGTGTACTGAGCTATTAATGTATTCAACTTCTGCGTTTAGTACTTTACAGTCATAGCAGATGTTTAGAAAATTGTGTTCATAGGGTTGGATCTATTGCATCTGCTTCTTTTGATACATGCTGCTTTTCTAGATCATTGCACTATCTTCAAATTAAAAATAAGCCTAAAAATCTGAATTCATGCTTGATGCTAATCAGGAAAAAAAGTGTTATACTTATATGTACTTACAGGAACTCATTTGTAAACCAGAACATGAATCAGAGTGAAAAAGTTGCTCAAGTTCTCTGCATGACTATTGTTCATCTCTGGCAGTTGACTAAAACCACCATCTAAATAAACAGAAAACATATTATTAAATGATGTTTGAGATTAACATCATCAAAAAGCAATTATGATGGGGGCAGGGTTGCCAAGTCAGCAACAGCAGTCAGTTTACTGCAGGCTGTCTTGTCTTCAGCCTCTTCTGTGATTTGAACTCTGAGCTATCTGTAGAAAGGAGAGTAGGACAACTGTTCTTACTCCTGCTGTTAAAGGACTTGCTTTGATATCACTTGACAATAGTGATTTATAAAAGAGCTAGCTGTTATTCCTGCTTCCTATCCTCCACTCACATTCTTCATACAGATATTTCCCAGCTCTCCAATTTTCCATTTTCAAACAAGTTTGCCCTGAAGACAAGAGACACCAAGAATCTTGCTATCTTGACTTGTGTTTGGTCTGTTCAAATTTGCTATACTATAGGCTCTTCTTGTGCAGCTAAAAGCATATCAATAGTCAGCCACAATTTTCTAATCATATGGAAACCATATACTGGAGATGCTTTCACTTCTCCCTGTTCTGGATTTACCCAGAATTTGGCTGGGCCAAGAAACATAACTTGGTAAGCCATTTCCAAACTCTTCACCCTGAATCTATGCCCTCTGGGCTTTAATTTATTCCATTTACTGTGTGGCACCTAAGATGCTGACATTCCAAATTCCCCTTTGAAGGTACCCATTTCTCACCATTGGCTGTGCTCCAAGGCACTTTGTAAGTAGCTTTGTGTTCATATATTGGGAAAGAAAATCACTTGGAAGCATATAGTCATTGATCTGTAAGTCAAAGAAAAAAAACGGAGTTTAGTCATAGCCAAAATATATACAACGGAAGTGTATCAAGAAATATTTAATGGATGACTTTTCATTCCAGAGATATGAGGCTGTTTCAGATTCATTCCATCTAGATTCTTAAAGTTAGGTACCTATTATAAAGCATTTATGTGTACTTTGTCTATATTATTTGAGAATCAGAGGCAGCTTTATGGAACAATTCTTTCTACCATCAGAGAAACCTTCCTTAAAAGGAGATGGATAGCTCTCTGGAGCTCACTTTATCTTTTTTTTCTCTCTCTTATCTACAAAGGAAGCCTATGAAAGATACTTAGTTGCCCTTACAAGTATTTCCTCTCATTTCAGAAACCCTAGAGTATCTGAGATGTCCATAAGGAACTGGCAAGTATGACACAGGATCTACAGGTTCGTCTGGTGTAGTAGAGAGTAACAAGGTGGAATATCTTAGGTCATCTCTAATCACAGAAAACACTTCATATGTGGGCGACTGATTCCACCCTAGATGAGTTATTAGCTTGGACTAGACTTCTACCTTTAGATGACTAAATTTGAGTGAGGTTAATACTGCCTCCAGTGCTCAGTTTAGGTGTCTTGGACTGGACTTGGTTGCTCACACAATGTAGTATCTTTTGAGATGTTTCAGATTAACCTGTCTGGACACCAGCTGCCACTCCAGCAGTCTTACATAGGTCCTGCATCATATCTGCCAATAGACATATCTGCCAATTGACATATCCAATTACACTGGACACCTCTGTGTTGGTAACTAACTGAAGTCAACGTCTGCATTGTCTCAGTTCAAGAGGTTCAATCATCTGTTATCCAGGCCTAAAAAAAATTGTCTCTGTTTCAAAAAGAAGTGGCCATGCTTAAAATATAGACACCTATTCTGCCTGCAAACAGACATGTCTCATAGTATTCCCTCTTTTCAACACTGAAAGTATCTGTATAGCCTATAATTTCTAAAAAAACCATGAATGCCTATTTTTTTACCTTTGCTTGCTGAAATTCAAAGTGTTTTTGTGATGTGTTGTGCTTCCAAAGCTGTGATTCACTATGAAATATAAGGATGTAAGTATACTCAGATCAAAATGGTCAGAAGTTGTTCCAAGTACCTCTGCAAATACAACCTCCATTACACTTAATTTATGGATAAAAGTCAGCAGAGTGAGACAAAAAACACAGACATCCCAACAACAAATAACAAGAGAAAAAGAATGCTTGTTACAAGAGTCATGCTGTGGTGAGAAAACAGAAAAGAAGACCTCAGCAAGGAACAAAAAAGGAAAATTTTAACCTACAGGGAAATTTTAAAAGTTTATAAATAACTGGGTGATGGGAAGTAGCAACATAACTGTCGCCTGTAGCAAAGACATATGAACTACCAGGGAGAGGCAGAACTGCACACAGTATATATGTAAAAGACAGGAAGAACTGTTGACATCAATCTGGCATGTCAACAAGTTGAGATTTAAGTGAATAACAGGCTTGGGGTTTTTTTCTTTTTATCAAAATTTTGTAAATACCACTGGAACACATATATGACTATTGGAAGTCAAATACAGCTAAAGTGTTAGCTCAGAAAGTGATGTATAAAATATCTAGCATGTACTTACTATTGATAATCACGTAATGTTCATAACTAAGAATAAAAGTTCATAGCTAAGAGTAACTTTCTCAGTGCCTGGTCCTCAGATGTTGTAGTCCATAAGCACTAGAAGTTTACAGAAGGCATTAAGAAAGTTTATCCCCAGAAGTAATTCACAAATCTGAGGTGAGTCCACAGACTGAAGTAAGGTTATTCAAAAGTGCAAGGTTTATTAAGACAAAAAAAAAAAAACAAAAATATAAAGAAAATATTCCAAGTAACTCCTCATTTGGAAACTCATTAACTTTAATATTGCTTTCCTCAATAATATATCCTGATATGTCTCTTCTGATGACTAGACACAAATTATACAGACCCAATTCATTCCATGATCAGTCTGCCCTAGTCTCATGATCTCAAATTTTTGCGATAACTTCAAGATCATGGTTGCAAATATCTTGGTTCTCAGAGAACCTAAAATCTAAGGACAGATCTCTGGAAGTCACTTTGAAGCTTCTATATCCAAGCATACCAGTATGCTAATATCTATGGTGTGCTACTGGACTTGGACAGGAAAATAATTTCTTATCCTGTCAATGCTTTTAAAATTTCAACATTTTTTTCCCTATGTGCTTCCAACAGGTATGTCAACAGTTTTTTCCAGTGGTAATGAGGGAAAAAAAGAGAAACAGAGAAAACGCTATGAATCCTGTTGATCAGCTGCTACTGATCCTACTGCTACTGTTCTTGAATGCTGTGTCCTCTGAATTTGCCCTGAGGGTGCCATAGTTTGAACTGATTTATAAACAATAAATCTACTTTCCTTAGTCCACTGAACATTCTCAAGACCTTCAGACCTCTTGCAAAAGCAAAGCCCAATTTCAAAAATGGAGGCAGGATCACACGTGTGAGAGTTGACTACTTATTTCCCAGATGGAAATTTAGTAGAGAAGGAGGAACTTGAAAAATTAGTACATTAATGTTTTGCTTTTGGTAACAAGAGGAAAGGAATATGTGACTGTCAGGAGAAAAAGATGAGGAGTGCCTTTTTTTAAGTGGGAATTATTAGGGAAAAGACCAATGAACTACGGCCCAAAGAGTCAGTCTCCAAAATTATCAACTTGCAACTTTGTTTCCCTTGTTTACCAGGGTTCAAATGGCTTTTTTTTCCTGAATTTTTTACGGCATTAGAGACATCTAGCGGCTGAAAAGCGTAAAAGAAGGACATATCCTGACAGGTGCTACTCCTCCCTGAAATACATGGGGAAAAGATGAGCCAGTCACTCAATCGAATAAAGTTGAGGTAAAGGAAACCACTTGTCCTCCTACTTTTGCAGCTCCCAAAATATGGAGATGGGAAAAGAGAATAGAGGTGGGTGAATGATGGTGCAAGGTACATATGGACATGGGAATGAGAACATACTGAGAGATATTGGTATCTTAGCTTAAAGTATAAAGCAAGTCAACTAACTCTGTGAAATGTTAGCTTAAATCTCACTCAGTTTCTGTTCTGAATATCATAAAAAGTTGTTCGGGTTTTTTACAGCTCTTGCAGTTGCCAACACAGAACATGACTGGAAGTATAACTGAGGTCATCAGCTGTTATATGAAAATCAAAGAGATTTCTGGAAAAGCCAAGTAGGTAATCTCCTGCCTACTGTTGAGAAAATCACCCTGTTGCAAATTAAAAAAATCATAATAATCTGGAATTCAACACTCGGCCAGGCAAAATAGGACAGTTTTCTCCCTGCTGCAATTCTGTTGAAATCAGGGAATTATGCAGCAGATCAATTTGGCCCAGTGTATTTAAATAATAACACAAAGGTTCCCACTTAAAACAAAAAAAAATAAAAATTTCTATTATGAGTAGTTAAAAATTGCTCCCAAAAATTGGCTTCCATTGCAGTGCACTTGCATACATGATTCCTCAGGGAAACCAGGGTTCACAGAGATGTGGTGTCCATCATCTACATCTTATCCCTGAAAGGAACAAGGAATATTGAGATATACACAGCGTAAATGAAATCTATGGACTTCACAGGCAGTTTTGCTATTTTAAGCACCAGTATATATGGAGATAGTATAGAAAATGAGATAGCTGATAAATATAAGTACACATTTCTGTATACTTTCCTTCAGGCAGTTACACCCAGTCCTTTTGGGATGAGAGAGAATATCTGTTCTCTTGTGCTGTATATAAGTTGCCCAAACATGTATATATGGATCATGATAGAAGGTGGATGCGTTTTACTGACTTGCAACATTTTGTTGTTTGGTGTAGACTAGGTGCTCATTTTCCTTGCTACTTCACCCCAAGCCACATGCCCTTTGGGGAGAAAGGACAAAGGCACTTTCCCAAAAACTATCTGAGGATGCTGAGCAAGAATAAGCCTTTGTGATTCTGCATAAGGCATAGAAGACACAGAAGAGGAAAGACTCAGTCATAAGGAAGACTGCAACACCCACAGAAAATGGGAAACCAGTGAAAAGCTTGGGAGGAAATAGCCATGTCAAGCCTTGGAGGAGATGTAAAGGAAGAGATTTTTTATGGGTTGTCTTCATAGTTTGTTCCAAAATAAACCCTACCATTGCGGATTCAAAGCCAAGCCCTCCACGTTATGTCCTTGGTGTGTACACCTTCAGGGTACAGTGAGGGTGTATGCACTTTCTGAGTATTCATAGAATCATAGAATGGTTTGGGTTGGAAGGGACCTTAAAGATATACATATCCTCTCTGCCATGGGTAGGGCTGCCACCCACTAAATCAGGTTGTGTGTCAGGTATTGTACAGGAGAGAACCTGGTTCTACCCACCGTACTATGAAGCAGAATGAGGCCATGGTGGAATGAATTGTCACACAACATTTTCACCAGCATAACCAGACAGTTCCACAAGGGAAGAAGTCTGAAACCTGACCTCTTTCAGACTCTCTGATTAAGCTTTAGGCATGCACATTATCTATGCTTTCCAGAGAAGAGAGGATAAAATTGCCCTTGGCAGTTTTCCCTTCTTCCTCATGCACACGGGGGCAAGTCAAGCCTGTAAGTCCATGTACAAACTGCAGAATGATTTGATATATTGGATCTACAGATTAATAAGAGTTCTAAGTTTTTGAATTAATGAGGAATACAACACGTTTTTTCCTAGCCCAAGTGCTTGGTTTATTACTTTTATGCCTCTGTATTTTGTTTCATTACCTAAATTCCCCTCAAGTTGTCACAGCCTGGTTACATACAAGAATTTCGTCCAGGTTATCAAATGCACCTTATCAGGTGCATTACCTCTACAGATCACCTTTCCAGTGACAAAAATACAGTGACTCTCATTTACAAAGTGTTAAAAAATCACTGGTTCTGGCATCACCATGGATGTCTCAATCTGCTACTTCCTTTTTTTTCTTAAGTGCCTCCATGTTCCTATCAGTACTATAACTGCCTCTCCACAATAACCATTATGTTCTGTCATGTCAGTTATTCAGAGCACCTGTTAAGCTGACCCATCATACAGTAACTGTGAGTCACTTACATCCTATTTTTTGGCAGGTGACCAAGATGCTCCAATTGATTTTTTTTTCCAATTGATTTTTTTTTCCCACTAATTCCCGGCAAGTTCAATGCACAACTGAAATTCAGTGTCACATGTCTCTCTTCATCACTGTAATCAGAGAGCTGGCTGCAGCATCAGGAGACACAAGGACAGCAAACAAAGAATAGATGGAATTGGAGATGAGATACACATTAAGCTGCAAAATGTATCCGTCAGCCAAATGGCTTTGAGTTTACTACATACCTCTGTCTCCTCCAAACCAATGCTCTCACTTTCTATAGGGATTGTATCACTGTTCACATACCAGGCAGTTTCATTTCTGTGCTGGTCTGTACCTATGAAAGGGCTCCTCTCGGTTATCTGTCTGGGGACACAATTTGACTATAAATAACCAGAAACTTGCAGATACATGTTGCAAAATAACAAGATACCTTACTCCTTGTCTTGATCTCTTGGTAATAACTCCCTGTTTTTCATCTTTCCAGCGGCTTCGCTGTATCTGTTGTGTGTTGAATCTGTCCAATGTACTGCAGGGAACAGAATCAACACTTTACTACCTGATTTAAGTAAGTGACAAAATTGCAAGATGATGACCCTGATTATTCCTATGTTAAAAAGAATAATAAACAGGATGAGCATACAGCTTCAACCACTGGTTCATGATCATCTGTCCCAGCTAACTGCTGGCAAGTTCCTTGGCACAGTCATGGCCGGTGTCCACACTCCCAGACCATCCCTTGTATCAGTGATGGATAGCACAGTGACAGTTTCCACTCACTTGAATATATGAAGTCATGTGCCTAGGAGAAAGAGTTAAGTCAGACAGATATGAGTTGCCCTGTACTGCTGAACCAGCCTGGCTTATTTTACCAATTAAACACAATGCAGATAACTACTGTTGGTCCTGCTCATCAGTCCTTCATTAGCCTGCCAGAACTCTCAAACAGAGCTAATTATAACCTTTAAGGGTGTTTTTCTCTCAACTTGAGGGCTCAAAGACCCTTTATCATTCATAACTTTGTTTACTTCTTCCACTTATCCATTCAACATTTCAAAGAGCAGAAGCAGCTATATAAATAAATTGATCAGTTTTGACAATATTGGCATGTCTCCAATGTCTTTGGGCTATTTTCAAAATTCACCAAAAACTCTGCAGGTTTAGGGCTTGAAGAAAGACTGCACAATACCTCCCGTTGTTTTTTTGCAACAAAGAAGAAGATGGAATATACTAACAGTATTATATAGCTTTTAATTTGCTCTGGTTTTATTTTAAAATTATAGAGCATGAATCATAAAATTCACCATGTCCTCTTACTGAATGGCTGGCTCCAGAAAACGTATTCATCTGTAGTTCATTGACTACCACATGGCTATTAGTTTTGCCCTCAGCAAAATTAGCTGTAAGATCAAGGCTTATTTCAAACAATCAATAATTCAAGCAGGCTTGTATAAAACAATTTCCCATCTCCTCTGGAATGGCAAGTGTATTTTTGGCAAGATTTCAGTACTCCACGTATCTGCCTAAACAATCTATACTGTAATATTTGCCATAATATTTACCACCCTTTGTAACCATGTTGTTCTGAATCATAGAATCACTTAGGTTGGAAAAGACATCTAAGATCATTGAGTCCAACCAGTAATCCAGCAACTGACAAGTTACCAATAAACTCTATCTCTAAGTGCCACATCTACATGTCTTTTAAATACCTCCAGGGATGGTAACTCAGCTATTTTCCTGGGCATCCTGTTCCAGCACACGAAAACCTTTTCTGGTGAATAAATTTTTCCTAATATCCAACCTAAATCTTGCCTGGCACAACTTGAGACCACTTCCTACTTGTTACTTGGAGAAGAGACTTGACCTAACCACAACCTCCTTTCAGGTAATTTCAGTAGATAGCAAGAAGGTGACCTCTGAGCCTCATTTTCTCCAGACTAAACTCCTCAGCTATCTCAGCTGCTCCTCATCAGACTTGAGCTCTGAACCCCTTCACCAGCTTTATTCCTCTTCTCTGGGCCTGCTCCAGCACCTCAATGTCTCTCCTGCAGTGAGGGGCCCAAAATTGAATACAGGATTTGAGATGTGGCCTCACCAGTGCTGAGTACAGGGGAACAATCACCGCCCTGTTCCTGCTGGCCACACTATTGCTGATACAGGCCAGGATGCCGTTGGCCTTCTTGGTCACCTGGGCACACTGCTGGATCATGTTCAGTCGCTGCTGACAAGCAACCCCAGATTTCCTAGACTCCTTTACTCCTTAGGACTCTCTCAATCAGTGTCCTAAAAAGACCAAAGTCTGCCCTCTGGAAGGCCTAGGTGGCAGTTTTGCTGATCCCCCTCCTTACTTCTCCAAGAATCGCTGACTCCATCATTTCATGAGCACTGCATCCAAGACAAGTCCAGTCATGACACATTCATCAGTCCTTCTCTGTCCACAAACAACAGGTCCAGATGGTTGCCTCCAGCTGTGTAAAGAAAACATCATGTATCAGTAAAACAGTCAGGAATTTCCACATTTGTTTTACTGAAATTTTCCATGTAGATTATAATACAGCTATCCTTATAAGCTTATCTGTTGGTGTTACTAGGAAAATAAATCAAACCAGATCTATCTCAAAAATAAATCAAGTACACTTCTAACACTTACAGACCTCACTGCTTTCATTAAATGTCAGCAGGCTTTTCATTACTTTTGTTCTTTTTAAATTTCATTTTAAATTTTCTTATGAATGCTCTATTCTTAATGTCTTCCAAATCCATTACTCTCTCAGGTCTTTGATACACGGTATATCTCCTCTGCAAAACCAGACAAGAAACCCTCAGGTAACATTTTTCAGTCTATATCATAATATTCTAATTACTGTCTAATGGCACTTCCTAGAAAAAAAAGAAAACATAAAAAAGTGTAATTAAGCAAAGCATCCTAAGGCCATACCAATCTTAGGGGTTAACACTAGGATATTTATGTACATAGTGAATTCAAGTTTCTCTCTTTAAATTATCATCCAATGAAAATTAAAAAGTAGCTTTTCAGAGAACCGGAGGTCATTAATCCTTGGTTACATATTGGTTCCTGTCACAAAAAAAAGAATATAAATAATCATTCCATGGTTTATATTAAATAGCAGTTTGTGTCAATATAACTGAGATTCCTCTTTTCAAATGAAATGATAAATATGCTTATAAGGTTTTCTCTTTAGCACACCTCAGCACACAATACATGCACACTTTTCACAGAAACGATTTCCTGACAGATTATTTGGAGTGAAAAATATTGTCTCCAAGATATATTAAAGTGTGCCATTAATAGCTGCAGAGCTTTTTCAGTAATCTAATGATTCCAACATTTTAAAATTCAATTTTCCAAAACCCTATGTTTGCACATTTGTATTGCCTACTTACATAATTTATTATTTTAAAATTATGTTTATACACATCAGATTGTCCATTCATCAAGAGAAAAATGACACATGTAGCACTTGGTGCTAGAGTTGAGATTTTTTAAAAAAATAAGTATGTTTCTCTTGTATATGGAAAGTAGTACTAAGAGCACTAAGTCATCTTGTCTCTAGGAACACATATGAACTGTAAATGAATGAGGTAAGCAATTTTACTTAATTAGAATCAATAGTATCACCCTTTAATTAAAGAATATTGATTGCTTTATCCAGAGGCCAGGTTTGCAGAGGATATGTTTTAATGTGATTTCTGTTTGACTTGCAAAATTATGTCAAGGATCAAATTGAACTTGTATGTGGAATATCCTATTCAAGAAGAGCAATCACTCTGAATTCATCTAGGTTCTTTCCAAAAAGCATACATGAGTGGAAATCTAATGTTAAATCTTTACAAAGAAAACAGAAGGTTTTAACTGAGAAAGATGTGAGCTCTTTTATGTTCCTCCTCCAGAGGAACTGCAGAGAGTTACAGTATCGTATTTTTTCCCTGCTTCCTGTGTCAGGAAGATCAATAGAAGAGTGCATGGATCAGGAACCTCATTGCTTTTGCAACATCTTCCATACACATACATGTGATTTCATGACAGTTCAAGGCACGGTATGATGAGAAAACAAAGTTGCCTCTTGTGTCACCATTTTGTTTCAAGACCTTAGTGCTGTAGCTTCAAGCTATTATTGATATAAGAATGACAAGCAGTCACCAATGTTCCCATTTTCCTCTACTCAGCCAAAGTGAAAGTAATCTCAGAATTGCAGAGTGCTGAACACTGAAAACATATTAAGCCACCAATTGAGTGCTGAAATACACACCATTTCATGTCAATAACAGTGACAAGAGGCATATTCTTGAAAAAAAAACCAGCCTGTGCAACTCCCAGACGTTTCTTTACATTAACCAGCTAAGCCATACATCATGAGCAAAGTAGAATAAAAAACTTGTGAAAAGCTAACTGTATGCCTATTTATGAAGTCCCTGAAGACTGAATTTTAGCTGATCTGTCCAGGGGTTGGGGGGCCAGTATAAGTATATATTAGAAAATTGCAGGAAATATTCAAACACCAAGGAAAATTTCATGTTTGAACATACGCAGTCACAAATCATTAACTGCAGGTCTTTTCAGCAGCTACTTGTTTGCACATTGTAATTCTTATCACTATTAGTCATTACAAGAATTACAAGGCTGTGAAATTCTACTCAAGATCAGACCAACATTATTTAAAAAAAAAAAAGATACAAACATATATGAAGAGGTAGCCATGATTTCCAAAGGTCCTCTGGAAAAGAACAGGAGCAGGAAGGGGAAAACTGGTGCAGGGAGATGAAAAGACAGTCTCACAATGGATCACAGAAGACAAATCTTACTTTTTAAGATCCTAGTTTGGTACACTCAGACCTGCTTCCCTCCTTTCTTCATGTCATCAGGAATTAAAACCTTAGATTTTGCTCTGAAAACACAGTAAGTTACGCCATAAGTTAAATGTAAATGTGTACTAGCTTCTGTCATTACAGAGCCCACATCCTACAATGGGCACACATACACACTTACAGACCTCCCCTACTGGAGCATATCAAGAGTGGGAATCAGGGACATGCAAAGCATGGAGGTGCACAGATCCTTGCACACATGGATCATGTCTAGAAGATTTCCATGTGTCAGTGTGCATTGCATTATGCAGTAGTCTGTCTATGCAACCCCTTGCTGCCTTTGTCAGGCCATCAATAGAAATGGTAATGCACGTGCTCCTGCATGGTTGGAACATGGTTGTGCATTATGGACCACAAGAATGAGTACCTGCTGATGGAAAACATAAAGGTCTGTAGTTACTCCTGTCAATAATTGGGATAACAGTGCAATATCTTCTCCATCAGCAAAAGAAAAAGGCGGTATGAGCATGATCATCACTCCATCAGAAAAAGAGCGAGAGCAGCAGTAATCAAAGATACCTCCATTCATTTTCATATATTATGTTGATTGGAAGTAACATTCAGGTCAATTTTTCCTCCAATCTTTTACATGAAACTATATAGTTATTTGATTGATCACATCCTAAGCAGTCTCCATTTCAAAACTTCACTTTCTGGGTTATTTTCCCCCAGCTATCATTAATACAATGCCAGGGCTAATGAAGCACTCAATAGAATGTAAATACTAATGAGGTGTGCTGGTCTCCTAGTTAGCAGGCCTGCAGGGGAAAGAGAATTAAACAGGTGAATGAAACCATGTAAGTGTATAGATGTTACGTATAAGACAGTTTGGAGGGCATTTAGATTTATTTTTTTAATCCTTTAGTCCTTCATATTCCTTGTTCTTCAGTGTCAGTTTGTGCAAATGAGCCTTTGGGCTGATACAAACCCAGAAGATTTCTAGGTAGAAGAGATGTTGCTGAGTTAGTTGCATGGGAAAGCAGATCTTACTCTTTTTCCAATGTAGCTAAGTCTTTCCTCACTGCTGAAAGCTAAGTGTATGGAGAGTTTGGTGACAGAATTATGTCCATTAAAGACAATATTTTCATGCCTCTTCCTGTCAAATGGGCAAAGCCTTGCAGAGTACAGCTGATATTTGTGGGAAGCCATCCCTCATGTATCATAAGGAATCTGAGCTTGTATTTCTTCTGCAAGGAATGACCTTGAGGCTCTGCAAAGCCGAAACACAAAGTGCCCTGGCAGGAGTTCAAAGTGGCTTTTAGTTCCCCGCGTTGCAGTAGTCAGAAAAAATATGACTCCCTGCATGTACACCTGACTGGTTACAAAAAAGAGAAACCAACATCCAAAAGCAGCCTGAAAGTCCAATTAGCCAAATGAGGTTGCATTATGTCTCTGTAATGAACGTGGTTTAAGTTATACTATTGCTCTTTGGCTCTCACCTTGCTAGTGTTCTACAAACCACCACTAACCTCCTCTCAGCAGGAGAGGCAACACCTTGTGAAGACATGTAAGATAATCATGATTTACTGATGATACTTTTGATATACCGATTTGCCAATGCATCTATATTGCCTAATGATGAGAATCAAATCTTGGTGTTCAGACTCAACTATGACATTTTTTTTTTCTTTTCTTTGACACAGATTTAGGCCAGGGTCCAAGACAATTACTTCTCTATACTACAGTTTCTTAACTGTTACTGTAATGAACCTGCCTTC
Organism: Neopelma chrysocephalum; assembly: GCF_003984885.1. NCBI lineage: Eukaryota > Metazoa > Chordata > Aves > Passeriformes > Pipridae > Neopelma > Neopelma chrysocephalum. The sequence goes on along the minus strand of NW_020897702.1, from coordinate 16,121,765 downwards.
TTCTCACTAAGTTTTGGGCTGGATTAGCATACTAGATGTATCTGTACAAAATCTGGCATAAGGAGGTTGAGGTTTCAACCAAGAACTGAAGGTAATACTGTAAAATCTGACTTCTAAATGGCCATGGAGAACATGCAAGCAAATCTATGCGATGGATGATAATCCCATTTCCTGTGCTGGTCCAGTTCTACTCATGGAAAAGAGATTACAAAGGTGTGCAGGGTTCTCATGAACAGTTTCCCAGCAGAGGAAACTCTCAAGCAAAGCATGAATAAGGTATTCTCTATGCTTTCAGCCAACACTGATGTAATGACCCTATCATGTAACACAAATCAGTGAATTAAGTCCCTGCTTTGCCTGTTAAAAACATTTGTTCTCTCTTAGGTTCTTTGGCAAGAACCATGAACTAGTCCTCGCAAAAAATCCTAATTCCCCTTCCAGGAAAAAAACAAGGCACCAAAGCACAGAATTTGTGAGTCTTAGTCACTGTACCATCTCCTTTTATTAACAGAGACTTGACACGGAAGAGTTTTCTGGCCAGGAATTTTTTCACACCCCAATAAGCTCAAATAAAAAATTATTGCCAGCACAATGATTTAAATGTAAGATGTAACACTACAGCACTTGCCTAGTTTGATTTTTTTAATGTCAGCTCCAATGTGTCTGACACATGCAAGACATAAATGAATATCCATATTTCCTTGGAAGTAAAGGTTCCCTGACAGCTCACAGTATGGAGCATACGGCACTCCCGATGGGTCGTTACTGTGGACTGGCATTATTTTCACTTCCTTCATTCTTCCCTCGCCAGCATTACCAGTGGGAGCCAAGACTCTCCACACTAACCTTAAGGGCAATTGTCTCAAAATATTTTATATAAAGCAGTATATGCTATATTTGCTAATTACATTTGTCAACCTCCCTTGTCAAAATTTTCTCAAGTAACAAAACCATTGGCAATAAACATGGGGATCTATGTATTTGGGTAGAAGGAATGTTTTTTACTGTGTATGAGCTAAGGGTTATAAAAGAGAAATGATTCCTTGTTTCATAGAGTTGCTCCATAGAGCTTCCTCAGCCCACACAGTGTCAAAACTGGGACCTTTCTCCCTTTTAAAATAACTTTTCCTGATGTATTTCTACTCAGCTCTTTCTCCGCCTCCTAATCTCTTTGTTCAGTATTTCCTTGCAACACAGACTCATCACACCATTCATCTGCATTAATCTGTCTGCTGCTCGCAGACTTTGCTGGGTCTGCCTCATCAAGTGCAGTCACTAAATTCATATCTTTTTTCAAGTCAGTAATTGCCTTCAGCTTCACACTGTCATTTTTGCTTTTGTTGATGTCTATTAGATTTTTGTCTACTGTTTCAGAAGTTTGTGTCGGATTCCTTGAGTCACAAACTCCAGCTCTGCCAGTGATTTACTGGCCCATCTTGTCTGAAGCTGTAGAAATTATGTTTATGAATATACAGTCCTTTGTTCATCATGAGAAATGTTGACACATCTAATACAAGTAACCATGTGCCTGGATATCAAGCACAGGATTTATCTCCTCCGCCTTCATGGTGTGTTTCAATTTGAGATAAAACTATCACTAGTTTAATATGCCTACATGTAGATGTCTGCATGTGAAGCAGTGTCCAAACTCCTATTACAGCAGCACAGACTAACTCCATTAATTTATCCTCACACAAGCCTCTGGAGCTATCTGAGATGCCCTTAAGCCCTCTGTCTGGCTTCTAGCCCCAGGCTTTGAGTCCCTTGTCAATATATGAAGCAGAGTCTAGAGCAATTCAATTTACCCTAAGTCTGGCTAAAGCCAGAGGGTCAGCAGAGTTGCTTTTCAGGCTCCAGTGTAGTGATTAAATTTTCATTGAATAAAGAAGGACATTAGGCACTTAACTCACAGGTAAACACCTACATGCAGGCATCTGAGTTTAAATGTCTTAATCTGGAGCTAACTTCCACCCTACAGGCTCTGTTCACTTGCCAAACATATTGTGCAATTTGCAACACTATGGAGTGTCCAAATCATCCACAAAATGCTGACAGAATGACACAAGCTGCAGGAGCACTACTCAAAGCCACATGGAATACCCTGGGGCATCTCAGATGGCACTAGAAATCTGCATCTAGGCTACTGAATGACTACATGTCTGAAGTATAGATGCCTAAGTTAGTTGGATTCAGCTTTGCATCTGATAAGGAAGGTGGGGTGAGGTTTAAATCATGCCCAGGAAAATTCAGTGTGAAGAAGGCAAATCCAGAAAAATTAAAGAAGCCTTGTCCAGAAACACTTGGATATATTTGCCATCTAAAAATAACTACCGAGTCGAAGCTAATTACCTAGACCCACTCCATGGTTAATACAAATATAGGTTCCTTTAGATGACAATTTTTATGACAGTAAGAGAGATGCCTAAATTAGACAGGTCAAATTGCCCAGTAGAGATGTCTATCACTCTCTACAGATTGTGAAAGGAACCAAAAAAAAAAAGTATCTTAAACACCTAATGTTTAACTGGCTAACGCTCCCTTTCCCCTTATTATTCAATAACAAATACCCAACTCCCTAAGTGTTAGATATGTGAAAATTCTTTTTAGTTATGTGCACATTTTAAGTATTTGTGTAAAGGATGAGTTTCTGTCAACTGCTTGTATAACACCCATCGTGGTGGCCACCATCATGACTTCCCTTTTTAAATCCACTCTGAGTATCTATATTTGGAATCAATATGGCTGGGTTTGGCAAACATTAGGGCTACTTAGTCATAGAATTCTTTATCATACACTAAAGATTCGCTTCTATAAGATTGAGCCATGAGAATTTGTGTCCACATAGCTGGCTAAAAAGCCACAGGCATACACACAGGATAAAGCATACAGGCTAGCATCCTGATAAAGAAAAATCTTTGCACTAGAATGATGAGTCTTTCTCTTTTCTTGTAAATCACAGTCAAAGGTGCCCACCTTTCTTTAAACAGAAAAGAAAAAAATTAAAGACTTGACTCACTAATAAAGCCAGTGTGAGTAACCTGCCATCTGATCAGATATCCTAAATGTGTTACCAGTCCTGACAGTAAATCTACAGTCTACATAAAGATAACAAAAAACAACTACTGGAGTGCAAGCTTTGAAGAAATTAAGTAGAATTCAGTCTCTTTGTGTGTGATGACAATTGCCTTCATCTTTTTTTCCTTATTTTTTTTTTCAATTATACTATATGCATGTGTCAGCATATGCATAAACAATACCTTAAATAATTTTCTTAAAGTAAACAGTAGAGAATTATTAGATTTTTCAGGTTAAAATGGTGTTATTCAAAAGCAGTTAATGTGTATGATTTATCCATCACCTCTGTGTGAAGTCTTTGAAAAGGTTCTTTTGTTCTAAAGTTAGGGGGTGGAATAAGAATAACCACAGTAATGTGTAGCAGTGAGATTTAAGGAGGAGACATTCAAATGGCATTCATCTAGTCATACTCTGCTAAGACAAACAAAGAGAGTTCATCGCTTGTATATTCTGAATTGTGTTGTCAAAGGGCTAAGCCTAGAACAAATGCTCAGGTCCAGATCATTTTTACCTAACCATAAAAACAAAATAAAAGTTAAATGTCTAAAGCAGGATTTTTCATACCTAAAACAGTTGTCCAGACCAAAATAATCATGTACGTACTCTTTACATGAACTGAGAGATTTGCAGTGGGCAGTTCACCTCAGCCTAAATTGAACATTTGAGATTAGAAAAGCAGAGTAGAGCCCTGTTTTGTGCCTCTTTTTGTCACTTCCACAAGGACTACATGACTACTTTAAACTTGCTGACTAACATTCAGATGAGCAAAGCTAAGAGAAAGAACTGCACTTAGATTAAGTACTTTACCATCTTGTGGGAACTTTTATTCTTTCTCGAAAACATTTGTACTTATAGATCATAGAGGAAAGAAATCTATCTCCTCCTTAAATTTTTCCAAGGAAAACTAACCTAAAGTAGTTCAAATAGTGACAAACTCATAATTTGATTTGATTACCTGCACTGTTAGTTTGAAAGCTTAATAATTTGAACATTTGAACTCATTGATTAATTCTTGGCTGTGACCTCAATTTGATTATTGCTTTGTGCCACTTTTGATTAGCTTAGTGAAACTGCAATACATTTGGCTTAGCAATATGATACAAGGACTCCCTGAAGCAACAACTCAGCCTCGGGCATATTGATCACCATAACTGGTCCACTCTGGCCTCTAATCGGGAGGCCTGGAGACAGACCATTTATAACGCTGCTGATGCTTTTGAGAAGGCACGCAGGATCACTCTTGAGGAGAAAAGACAACGCAGAAAGAATCGAGCCTTGCAGAATATACCATCTAAGGAGTCTTTCTGCTGTGTCTTTTGCAACCGGACTTGCCTTTCTCGTATTGGCCTTTTTAGCCACCAACGCGCTTGCATGAAAAATGGGTAGAGCCCTTCCCAAATCTTCGTTCGCGAAGCCTAGCCATGATAGATAGATGTGTACATGTATATTTTCTTGTTCATATTGTTTTACAAAATCTTTTTAAATATTCACAATAGTCTTATCCATCTAAAATGCCACATGGAACACAAATGCTTAGGAAATGCATTGCCCTGTTTAAAAAATTTGCAAGTCACTTTGCCCTGATCCTAAATTGATAAATTATTTTGTTCAAAAACTTAGAGCTTTGGATTACAGCAGATACATGTCAAAGAATAGCAGTGGTTTATGGTCATTTTCACATCCAAGACTTCTGGCAAGTAGTCAGCGCAGAGAAGGATCAGAAGAGGAATTGGACAAAAAGAAATCAGAAAACCCCACCACCCCTGAAAAAAAAAATCTTACAAAACAAAAAAGACTGAATAGATTACAAAAACCCCAATTCTCATCAATTTCAAAATGAAGCCAAGAAGTAAACTGATTTTAAAAAACTTTTCAACAAACAGTTTAATTTCAATAAATTTTATCTAGGTTCTTGTTCTGTTCTTGAGGTGTCATTCTCCTTGTTTCATGTTAATTATATAGTACGAACCAATTGCAACTCTAGTACACATTGCAGATGTAATGTGTGATATGACAGTCTATGCCATGCTGGCCAGAGGCATCTGTAAGAAAAGAAATCAATTTAATCCCTGTCTCCCACCAATGGCAGTAAAGAATAAGCTCCATTTATGGCAAATTGCCAAATTTCTTTGGAAACAAGGGTGCTCTTCAGCACGCTGAGGCAGAGCAAGAAAGTTAGGTATAGCAAAGAACAACTTTGCTGAAGCTCACTGAGCTGTGAAAAGCAGCAGTAAAGAAACAAGTTGTCACTCTGATGTGAATTTTCCTTTCACGTCTGAAAAGCTGAAGGGGCATTGCTGTAGTAACAAATATCTAAAGAGCTGATGGAGAAAAGGAGTTAGTGCTTTTGATTTGACCAGTTCTGGATAAAACAAGCCAGTTCAGGGGGACCCAGTAAATAAAATATTCAATATTCCTGTTCTAAATAAATAGAAGCCACCACAAAGTAGTGAGGATTTCAGTCAGAGGATGCTTGAGATTGTACCTCTTTGGGGCAGATCAGATATTTAGTTCTCCATCTTTCCTTCTATCTTCCTTAAATATTTTTTCTCTTTTTCTTTATTATTTTTTCCCTGTGGCAGCACTGCCTACTGCTATCTTATCCAGTGAAGATGGAATTTGCTCTTTTATATATTACTTAAGTCCTTGTCTAACTATAAAGTCTGATGGGCATCCCACACAAGTTTCTTCCTCTTCTCTCTTGCCCGTCTGTAATCAGGTGCTCAGCCCTCAACTATAGCTTTCCTTTCACCTGCCATCAAGCATGCCTATTCCCTAGCAGTCTTTATTCTCTCACTTTTGCACTAACCCACAGGAAAAAACAGTAACACCCTACAACTGGGAGATCTATGATTGCTGCGCACACAGGATTTTTCTCAGCTCTGTCAGGTGACTCCATTATGTCACCTGAAATCAGTGGTCTCTAGGCCTGATAGCCTATACTTTTCAATCCTTTGGTCTTAAAAGGAAGATTTCTGTTACTAATGCACATTTATTTGAGGAATGAGGAAGAGCAAGAATCACTGGGACTCTGCTAATGGCATGTCACATTTTGTTATTGTGCTGCACTTGCTTCTTCTGCCTCGCGTTAAGAACATTCAATTCCAGCTCCTGAGGATATTGGTTCCATACCAATGAAGCTAAAAATATTTTCAGAATGCCCAGGGGTGAGTATTTCTATGTCCTTTCACTTAGATGAGGCTGTTTCAGGATGATGCTGTCTCACACACAATATCTCTTGCATACTAATCAACGCAACAATAATTTAGGTCGTTTGATTTCAAAGCATGTTCCCTTATGCATTAACCTTTCACTGTTAGCCTGCAGTATCCTCCTTCATGTGGCACAAAGGGATTGAACCAAGCAACTGGATGATGGGTAAAGACAACCATAAGTGGAAACTAAAGAATGAGGCTTAGATTTTTTTGTATTACAGTACATTTAGATGAAGGAATTGAACTCTGATATCCTGAGTCACAGTCCACTAGTTTAATCACTAGGTTATACTTCTCTTCCGCAGACAGTGAAAGCTTGATGACAGTATCTACAACACTTAGAATATTTACATCGCACTCTACCCAATTAAGCCTTTGTCCTGTTTATGTGTTTCATAGAACCATATAAAAAGGAGAAATACCCACACATCCCTTTGATAACCAACAACATTTGTTGAAAAAACACATTCAAAATCAGCAGCACAAAAAAAAAAGTAGTTTGAGATTAAATCAACCAAAAGCCATCTGTGTAAAACATTTGGGGAATCACTTCAGACAGATATATGTTCCCAACTGTAATCACAGATCAGTTGTACTCAAAAAATGGGGAAAATAGTTTAATGAGTTCTGCATTAAAGCTAGACTGCTCTGCTCTACTTGCATGTGTTTATGGTTGCTGCCTTTAACGCATTTAAAAGTAAATAAAAATGCTCTTACTGTTCATAATAAGGATCTGGATGGTGATTCTTGTTTATTTTTGCATGAGTCAAATGCATTCATTGCAAAAACAGATGAGAGTGAAAAATATTTAATTCTCAACACAGAAAAAATTACAACTCACTGTAGACAAGTTGACATCGTGTAAAATTCATGACATATTTTTTCCTCAGCTGTGTTAAGCAAAGGAGTTGAAGTTATAGGATGGGGTTTCTATCAAGACTGACTTTACTTTGATGAACTGAATAGTCTCATTCTTTTTAAGTGAAATTCAGTGTACTCTTCTGGTAGTACTATTCAACATATAGGGCTCATAAAATCATAGAATGGTTCAGATAGGAAGGGCCATTAAAAATCATCATAGTTCCAATCCCTGCCATGGGCAGGGACGTATTCTCTAGATTAAGTTGCTCAAAGCCCCTTCCATCCTAGCCTTGAACACTTCCAGAGATGGAGCATCCACACCTTCTCTGGTCAACCTGTTCAAGAGCCTCACTCCACTCATAGTAAACAATTTCTTCCTAATATCTAATATAAATCTACCCTCTTTCAGTTTAAGTCCATTCCCACTCCTCAGCTCTCTTGTAGCCCCTTTAGGTACTGTGAGACTGCTGTAAAATCTCCGCAGAGTCTTCTCCAGGCTGGACAGCCCCAACTCTGTCAGCCTAATCTCATGGGAGAGGTGCTCCAGCTCTCTGATCATCTTCATGGCCTCCTCTGGACTCAGTCCAAGAGGTCATTAACATCTTTCCTGTCCTGAGGAGCCCAGAACTAGGGTCTCACAAGAGCAGAGTGAAGAGGGAGAATCACCTCCCTTGATCTGATGGCCATGCAGCTTTTGATGATGCCCAGGATAGGGTTGGCTTTCTGGGTTGCAAGTGCACATTGCTGATTTATATTCAGATTTTCATCTATAAGAACCCGTAAATCCCTCTCCTCAGGGCCACTCTCAATTCATTTATTCCTCAGCCTGTATTTGTGCTTGTGATTTCCTGGATCCATGTGCAGGACCTTGCACTTGGCCTTGCAGAACCTCATGAGGTTCACATGGGCCCACCTTTCAATCTTTTGTGGGTCCTTCTGGACAGCATTCCTTCCCTCCAGCATGTCAAGTGCACAACACACCTTGGTGTCATCAACAAACTTGCTGAGGATGCCCTCAATTGTACTCCATGTCACCAACAAAGACGTTGAACAATGTCGGTCCCAATACCTACACCTTAGGAATGCCGCTTATGACTGATCTCCACCTGGCCGTAGAGCTGTTAAACACTACTCTCTGGATGCAACCATCAAACCAATTATCCATTGAACAGTCCATCCATCAAACCCATGTCTCTCTAGGTAGGTACAAGGATGTTGTGCGGGACAGTGTGAATTGCCTTCTTACTGTTAGGGAAACTTCCCTATCCAACCATACAAAAGCCACTGTCACATCACCTGAGCTGGGACTGAAACTCCTTCACAGCTACACCCCTCCCACACATTCACACTGTTAAACCAGGTTTCCTTACCAGCTCAACCCCAAGTTCCCCATAGCAGAGTCTTAGATGTCCAGACCCTTAAAATAATTTAATCATGGTGCAATAACTAAATAACAAAATTTCAGCTCAAGCTGGATGCCTTTAAGGAGGGACTCTGAACAAAGGAATCTATGGTCTTTTATACACCTACAGTCTAAATGCAGGAAAGTCTGGGGGTCATTGGCTCCTGCCGTGTCCAGTCACCCCAGACCCTTTGTTATCCAAAGGGTTGGTAGTTCATGACCTCTTGCCTCAGGCTCTGGCTCCTGCCCCCAGAGCTCAACCTGCAGCCTTTACTGATAGATTGTACACCAAGCATTAAATGTATTCCTCAACATTTTACCTGTGACTTAACATACTTTCCAGAAGGACCTGTTCCGTGATCTTACCAGACACAGAGGTGGGACTGACTGGCATATAGTTCCCTGGGTCTTTCTTTTTTCCCTTTTTATAAGTAGGGGGCTTGTTTCCCCTTTTCCAGTCAGTGGGAATTTCAGTGGCCTGTCAAGGCTTCTCAAATATGACGGATAGTGGTTTAGTCACTTCATCAGCCAGTTCCCTCAGAACCTGTGGATTCATCTCATCAAGTCCCACGGACTTGTGGACCTTCAGAGCTCGAATCTGATCTTCTACAGTGGGCAGTTCTTCATTCTCCCAGTCACTGATTTTGCTTGCTGCAACTTGAGTGGTGAAGCACTTGTCTGTGAAGACTGAGCCAAAAATGTCAATGAGTACTTCAACCCTCTCCATATACCAGGTAACCACACCTCCTGATTCCTTCTGGAAAGGGTCCACATTTTTTCTAGTCTTTCTTTTATCACCAATGTACCTATAAAAGCTTTTCTGGTTGCCCTTGATGTCCCTGGCCAGATTTATTTCTATCAGGGCTTTAGCTTTCCTAACCCAGTCCAAGCAGCCAAACCCCTAGCTGTGGCACCAGTCCTGTAACTATTTGTTATTTTTCCAGATTTGACTGGCCCTTTCAAACCCCTTCCCTTTAACCAGGAGGATTGATGAAAACACTGCCTGCTCTCTAGAGTCCATTACCAGCACTCTCAGGACTCCGTAATCCTTTATACTCCTCAGACTGCTTCTGGCTGTTTCAGTGGTTCCCACATGAAGCAACAGCAGCAGAAAACTGTCAGTGAACTGTACAAGACTTGGTAGTCTCTCAGTTACAGCTCTAATAGAAGCCTCCAATAAGCAGCACACTTCTCTAGATGGCACGTCAAGTTGGCAAAGGGAATCCTCTGTACATCTCAGAAGAGAGTCACCTACTACTATCACCTGACACCTTTTCTTAATTGTGCTACTTGTTATACAGGGAGCAGTTTGGGCTGCCTCACTCAGCTCCAGCATCTCAGAAAAATCTTTTATGTGTTAAACATCCAACAACCTATCTCAGTTTTTTCATACCTTGGTGAGCTGATGGAACCACTGAGCCAATTTTTTACATATGATTTTAATTTAGTACTTTCCGTGGAATTTTTTTAGGACATATCTAGAGATTACTCAAATCTACAATGTATGAATATGTTTCCTGTCTTTTTTTTTTTAGAAAATAATACTTCCTTGGTTTTGCATTAGCCAACTTTCCCCAAAATGAAGGAAACACTTAAGCTTTTAGGGAGAGTTCTATGTAGGGTTAAAAATGTATGTGTTAGATAACTGCTCACTATCAATTCTTTGGTTAAGAAAAAAATCACCCATTCTACAGCCATGGAGCTGGTGAGAATCTGGATCTTACCTTCTTCTCAAGTAACAGCCTTCCAACACATTCTTTGTGTTACAAAAGGGAAGCTTTTCATAAAATTTCCCACAAAATTAAATGCAAGTGAATTTACTCCAAGGTGACATAAATATTCCTTGAGAACAGAAATTGAAGTTTCCATTCCAACTTTGCCTCTTACATTACACTTAGATATGATATAGACAGATGGACATGTCATTTTGTGTACATACATCTAAAATGACATTTTAAATTGGAAACAAAGACATTTGAAGCCAGACAATTAAAATGTCTTTTATTGAGATAAATTTTTTCCTGTTTTCAAAAATAAATGCAATTAAAATGTATTTGTTCCTGTGAAGTATTTGTCTGTGCCAAATTCTGACAAGAAAAAAAATGTTTCCACTCTGAAGATATTTTATAGCACAGATTTGACCTATCCATGGTCTTTCCTAAGTTCACATTTATGACTGTCTCACAAAGTGTGTAGTATTGCTTATAGCACCCAGAACCACTTGTCAGGATATGAGATCCATTGTGCTAGACTCTGTGTAACATGTAAACAGTGTAAGCCTGTCTGGGCAGGATTCAGCTGCCTTTTTAAAGGTTTCTAGAGTGCATTGCGGGACACCCAAGAGCGTCCTAAAAACATATGAAATGGGACAGGTCTGGAAGATCTGCAGCCTTCAGAAGTGGCAACTGTAAGCCTGAAAGGATTTCCTTCTGTGCTTACAATGATGATAACTTCCTGTATTTAGGCAACAAATCTTACCCTCCCTCTGTTGTGAAACACAGAGTCTGAAAAAACATGAACTGAGGGATTACAAACTTTGTATTTACAAGAGGACAATGATGATAAAACAAGTATAGGAACTGTGGGAAAATAAAAGAAGCAAAATCGCATCAAACCTAAGATCCAATTAGCCCATTAACCTCCCTCTGGCAGCAGTCAACAGTAAATGTTACAGAGAACCAGAACAAAACCAGGCTGTATCTACAGAGACACTTTCCTGCAATATAAGACGGTAAATTAAGAACTTTTTAATAGAAGCAGATTAAATTACAAGTCGAAACCTAACAAACTTTTACCCAGTCTTTTATGAATAGAAACTTTGGACAGATTAACTGCTAGTAGTTTATCTTGAAAAGAAACAGAAGTTTGGCTTTGCTAAATGGTCCCAAGCATAAAATCCACTCTTAACCTGACACCTCTGTGCTCTGTAGCAGCACTTTGTGCTCACATTGACAGCTATTAAAACCTCGTTGAGAAGGATGCAACTAAGAACTTGACTTTAGCACATAACACTAAGTCAATTTAAAAAGTGTCATGCCATCCAGTCCAACTTTCACGTTAGTGTAAGGAAAGACTGTCTTTCAAAGGCATGTGACACTTTTATTAATAGAAAATTTTGTTATTCACACAAATATATACATTTAGCTTCTTTACTTAGATTAAACATTTCACTTTGACCTGAATTGGTCCTTTTAAAGATCTGCATTATTTTCAAAAATCTCTATATTGAAAGTGTTTCAGAGCCTGGTGATCAGAATTTGGGAAGAATTTGGTTTTCTGTCCTTGGTTGCTGAAAATTAAGTTTCTTGAAAAACCTTCTCTCACCAAAAGCCCTTTAGGATTCTAGTTATAATTCTACAGTTTAAAATAAGTAATTTCTGTGACTTCTTAACTGATAAGCTCAGGACTGAAAATTTCAAAACAATTCTGTTTTTCAAGATTATATGGTCTGATGATGATGACATATATTCTAAAGCTGTTACTCTGCTCGTACATTTCAAGATAAAAATATTGATCTTGCAACAAAACAGTGATTTTTAGAGGAAAGATGATAAAGTGTTCCAGTTTTCAAATGTTGCAAAAGAAATATTATCTTTCTAACCTGATGTCATTGCTGCTAAATGCCAACCCATCAATCCTTTTCTTGTTGCTCTGATTCATTGGCACAACACTTCCAGCATTGATAATGTTCTGGCTGAGCTGGCTTCCCAGGGCTACCAAGGGTTTCACTCTTGCTCTATATATTATTTACTTAATTCGCAGCTGGTAAGTCCTGCATACACCTGGATATCTTGGAAAATGACAGCACCGAGGACTAGAAGGGTACTAATTGGCTTCTACAATTGAATCCACTGATGTCCTCAATGAGCAAACAGCTACTCATATGGGAGCAGTGCACAGCTAAGGAACACCCAGGCTGTCTCTGGTTCAGAGAGGTGACAAGCTGGTAAATACAATATCAAGGACAGCTTTTGGCCACTTAGTAGGAACAGTAGCCCAGGTCCTCTCTTGGAAAGAGGTTAAATATTGATAGACAGGGTTCCTTGGAAGTATGCCATCATTAATATTCATTCAAGGCCATTGTAAAAGATTGTATACTTACAGAATGGCTCAGAACAGCAAAGTTTTTGACTTCTGGTCATTTACAGTTTGTTGTATTAGTACCTATGTGTGGCTCCTCAGTATAATTACATCAATGTTTTGAAAGTGATTTCCTGGTTCTACATATCATATTTTTACTAGCAGACCTACCACAGAGGTGCCTGGGGACAAACGACACATGGAGATCTGATGTTGCTGGGCATTGCACAATCTCTGCCCTGTCAAGAGAACAAGGTTACCCCAGAGAACAAAGAAATTCAGCAGAGACAAAGAAATTACTAATTAAGGAAAGAAGGAGGTATACAAGGATGGAGTAGTGAGAGAAAAGAAGGAAAGCTGGCAGAAGAGGTAAATGGAGATTAAGCTTGAGATACAGAGGCTGAGGTAGGTACGAAAAGTCCATTGCCACCACTGTACTGACAGCTCCATATTGACACCATTTTGTCTGCTGTCTGCTGGTTCAACTGGTTCTGTAGCTGATTTCCAGGCTTGAGCCTCCAGCTGACTCTTTCATGAAGTTTCTTTCTCCAAAGTGACAAATTTCTTGGGGCTATGAGGCTAATATCAGTAGGTTTGCTTCTGTGATGGCAATGTGACAGGAGCAAATGTATGTAAGATAGAAGGGAAGGGTTGGCAATCCTGTCTCTGAAAGCAGAAAGCATTAATTGAAGGTAAACGGTATTAACTGAAAGAGCTGAACTTCACATCAGCAGAGCTTGTAACGACCATGTATTCTTATGTACTACGTTTACTTACAATTGTTACCCCTTACAAGAACCTGAATAGAAAATCTCAACTAAACTTTTCCCTTGGTTGACCAGCGAAGAAAAAAAAAAAGGCAAATAAGAGAAGAGAGGGACAGGGACTAGTCCCTGGGAAATTAGTAGGGAGACTACTAGAGAATAAATGTTTCCAAAATTTTGCCTTTGCTTCTCACACTTGAATGTAATCCTGCTGCTGAAACACCAGCCTTCTTCACAGATAACCTACAGGTTATATGCATATAAATTGGTGATACAGAAGAAAGTACATATTATAAATTATCATAGCCAGAAGCTCTGAGTCTTTAGACACTGGAATAGAAGTAGAATGAACAGTACAGAGCTTTTTAATAGATTAACTTCTTTTGTAAGCTTATAAGACTCCCTGAGAAAGAGACAGATATAGAGTGACATCTGTTTTGGAATTGGATGGGACACACATCATGGAGCAATTTTCACCCTCTGTGCAGCAAAGATCATAAAGGATTACCAAGGAAGACAAAGTTTGCATGCATGAATGGCTGCAATATCTATGCAGTCACTACCTCACCTTCCATTTTTCAGTAGAGCATGGAAGTTTTCAGTAGAGCCAGAAATACTTTGTGGAGGTACTTTTTAATTATATTAACACCTGTGAAAAAAAATTGTCTATGGAAAACAGAAAAAAGGAAGTTTCAAAGTATTTGTGTTTTTTTCCCCTACAAATTTACTGTCAAAAAAAATATAATTCTGCAGGTGAGGTTAGCTGCATTCTGTTTAATATAATAAATTTTATTACATGGCTTTTCCTCAAGACAATCAATATATTATCTTTGTTCTGCTTCTTGCACAAGCAAGAACATGTTTCTGTCTTTTTCCCACTGATTCCTTTTTGGGAGTCAGAGCCCTGAGAGTTCTTCAAGGCAGGGTACCTGCTCCCAACTTGCCCGAAAGTAGTCTGGAGAACAGAGTATGGATTTCACTGAAGTTAAAAAAGAAGCTTACCTTCCCATTAACTAGAATAAATTAGGTTTCTTCTTTTTAGAAGGCTATTCAGTGAGAGCTTTGTGGAAAATTTGAATAGGAAGCAAGATTTCAGCAAGCCTGGAGTACTGTGCCAATGAGTTGGCATGCTGGGAACAGTCTCCAGTTGAGAAGTGCTCTGAGAAGGACTATGGGAGACTGACAAGAGGAATTAACTCCAGGTTTGGGACTGCTGTTTGAGTGAGGGATCCAAGAAGCTCATAAAATATGGAACAGGATCAGCACATAAGCTGCTTTGTATATGTGCAACAGTGGAAATTTAGTCATTTAACCCTCTTGAGTTAATCAGCAGCTGAGCAGAGGGTTTTGAAGGCTTTAGGTAGCTTAAGATACATATATGTGTCTTGGTTCATCAACCTTAAAAAAAAAAAAATCCCAGTCTGTAGTAAGAAAAATAAAATCCCATGTGCTTCTTATGTCCAGGTTGCCTCAATGGCTTGAAGTTTTTATTCAATCTCCTCTGGCAGGACTCATCAAAACAACAGATCATTTTGGCTAATTAGCCAATATTAGAGAACTGTGATTTCTGCATTCTTGAAATAAGGTTAGTTGTGACTGCCTGTTAAAGAAAATGGTATTGCTCTGAAAGGCTGAAATTTTTGTATTTGCCAAAAATCAATAATTATATATATTTATTTGATTTTTAGAAGGACAAGACACTGTGCTGCAAGCACAGTGACTCCATATGACTAGGCTGGCCAACCTTTATATAAGTGGGGCAGAAAACTTTGTGAGCCATGAAACACATCATGGGTTCCTCACGGTGAGGAACAGGGACGTCTGAGGTAGATGTGGCAGGATAGTGCAAGACTTAGTGTGGAGGCTGTTTCAGGAGCAGGCCCGCATATACCTGCTGGTCCACACATACCTCCTCCTCCAGAAGTCAGCATCACCCTGAAGTCCCCATGGTAGCATGGTTCTGTCACCAGATCTGTGACAGAAACCTGTCATAATGCCTGCACTTGATTCACTTATGTCTCAGGAGCCACAAAATGGTCCCCATAAAACTTGCTGTTCATACATCTGAAAAGTCCACAGCAGTCAGTTAAGAATTTTAATAGTATTTCCCTTTCAGTTGTGGCTACATGGATATACAATTCCATCTATTTTGTCCCAGAAAAAAATTAAAAAAACTTCCAAAGAAAAGGAAGTTTACACAAGTAAAAGGAAGTAACACAAGATCCAGAACTACAATAATTACCCCAATATAAGTCTCCAAAGACTAAAAATGAGATATCACAAAGGAACAGATTATGCCATGTCTGCATATGCTGGGGTTCATGTGTCTTCCTCTGAGGCAGTCTGTCCTGGTTGCTGTTAGAGGCAGGATGCTGGGTGGACAGACCTGGAGCATGATCCAGTCTGACAAGTTCAGTGCTCCTAAGACTACCAGATAGAGAAAACATACCTTATTTATTTAAACTACCTTAAGATTTCCCTTTCTTCCATGCAGATTTAATTTCCTTCTGGAAAGCAGTTACCCAGCTGTGGCTATGAAACTGGTAATAAGAACACAGCTTCAGTTCAAAGGTGATCAAACACTGCTCCAATGTTTAAAGTATCACAAGATGGAAAAGACAGGAATGGAAGTAAGTAATGAAGGCATTTTGCGGTGTTTGGATCAAGCATACGGGGAGTACGTCATGGTTGTCAGAGTGAAACAGCAAGTTCTGGTCTTCTTCAGATTGAACTTTTTCAAAACAGACACAGAAAGCATGTTCTTTCTGCTAAAAGACGGGGGAAAGGAAAGGAACCTAAGTAGCTACATGCAAAATCATTCCAAAGCTAATTTTACTCCCTCCTGTGTAACACTTTCACTTTCCTTAATAACAGCAAAATGGATGCACATAAAATTTTATGTTTTTTTAAAATTATCACTCTTGCTTTTGAAACATAGGTTCAGGTCTTCTGTTAAGGAAAATTGAAACAGATACATAGATTAGATGCCATTAATCCAGTTTGCGCTGCCTTACATTCTGGCACTGGTTCACTTTTTTACAAAAGAAAATGCATGTGGAAAACCTGGAAAAGCTCCATTGTTGAAAATTTTCTCCTTGCAAGTCTTGCCATTGAATTTAGAAGAGTAGGAATCTCATGCATATTGCCTGTCCTTTTATTCCTTCTCCAAAACAAATTTAAGAAAAACAAAGAAAATATTTAACATCTAGCAGAAGAAAAAAAAAAGGCCAAGCATAAAAATATTTCAGTTTTTGGAATACATTTCCTCCTTATTTTCTATCCTCAGCAAACTCTTTTGCAACTACAACAAGAAATCAGAACTTCATGATGGGTACAAGGGGGCAGAGATAATGACTCCAGGCTGGTTACTAGAGGAATAAGAGGGTCCAGGACAACTCTTCTAGAAAGACTATAGAGTCTGGGTGTGTACTGAGAGACCTGTTTGTGTGTGTGTATGAGAGAGACATGTTCTGAATACCAGCAGCTGGAGTGAGGCTGCAATCTCGGAGACGTGTGTCCAGGCACCAGCAACTGGGGACACTGGGATCCAGGTGCGGTTACTGGGCAGACAAATTAACATGGCATAGCACAGCATACCACAGCATAGAATATTTCAGTTGGAAGGGACCTATAATGATCATCTAGTCCAACCGCCTGACCAATGCAGGTCTGACCAAAACTTAAAGCATGTTCCTGAGGGCATTGTCCTCTTAAACACCGAGAGTCTTGGAACATTAATCACCTCTCTAGGAAGCCTGTTCCAGTGTCTGATCACCCTCCGTGTGAAGAAATCCTTTGTAATGTGCAGTCTGAAACTCCCCTCATGCAGCTTTGAACCACTCCCATGCATTCTATCACTGGATACCACGAAGAAGAGATCAGCACCTACCTCTCCACTTCCCCTCCTTAAGAGGCTGTAAAGAACAATGAAGTCACATTCAGCCTCTTTCTTTTCAAACTAGACAACCCAGCGTCCTCAGAACTCCACATAAGATGTTCCCTCCAGCCCATTTCCCCAGATATGTTGCCCTCCTCCAGACACATTCAAGGACCTTCACATTATTCTTAAATTATGGGCTCCGGCACTGCACACACTACTCAAAGTGACTTGCACCAATGCTGAATACAGTGAGACAGTCACCTCTTCTGACCAGCTGGTGATGCTGTTTGATGCACCCCAGGATGCCATTTGCCTTCTTGGGTGCCAGGGCATGCTGTTGGCTCACACTGAGCTGCTGTTGACTAGCACACCTAGATCCCTATCTGCAGGGCTGCTCCTCAGCCACTTTTCTCCTAATTTATTCTTGTGCCTGAAGTTACTTCATCGTAGATGAGAATCCAGCATTTTGAATTGTTAAATTTCATCCCACAATCGTAGCCCAATGCTCCAATGAAACCAGATCCCTCTGCAAGGCCTCCTCTCCCTCAAGAGAGTCACCACCACCCCCCAGTTTGGTATTGTCAGCAAACTTGCTAATAGTGCGTTCAACTTCAAGATCATTGACAAATATGTTGAATAGGACTGGCCCTAGAGTTGTATCCCAGTTCAATTCCCCACCAGCCAAATTTAGCCCCATTCACTACAACCCTTCATGCTCTATCCTTCAGATGGTTCCTCTTCCAGAGCACCCTGAACCAGAAGGATTCTGTGAGGAACAGTATCAAAAACCTTACTGAAATCCAGAAAAACTTCTTGTCTGAGTGCAGCTGCTGGAGGGATCCACATTGTACGAATTGCATGTATATATATGTATAAATACAAATATATACACATATATATATAATGCATTTGTTTATAAGTATATGCATTTATATACACATATACGTTCTCACTATCAGCCACAGAAGGAAACAGAATAAGGCATCTGTGTTTGTATTTATGTGACCACTGTGTTTTCTGTCCATGTTGTTCTTTGTGACTTTATGTGCTTGTACATGCACTCTGTGTGTATGTGTCTGCTGGGAACCAAGGCTCAGAATCACTGCTCGTTGGTTTTGGGGTCAAAAGGCTGCAGCAGCCTTGTTTATTGGATTCAGCAACCACATCTCTTGGTAGAAAGGTGCTGCTCTATGGCAACAAATAGACCCAGGAAGGTTCCCATGCAGATATGGAGCTGATGATAGGTTCTTTCATATACCTGCACGGTCTCTGGCCTTTGCAGCCTACAAAGCTTACAGTTCCTTCCCTTTAACACTTGCATCTGAGAAAAACAATTTTACCTATGCCATTTTATGGTTTTCTGTCCTTGCTGAGATTTCCTGAACTTTGACCAGCTCAGATGGCTGTTTTTCTCCAGAATACAAGACCAAGCTAAGTTTGTAGAAGTCATTATGACATTTTTCTAATCAAGAACTGATTCTCTAGGTTGTGTCTGCACAAGCCCCTCCAAATTCTTACATATAGGATCTTTACTGTTGCATTGGAAATTCTGAGAAACCTTCTCATGTGATTTTTTCTTTAAAGAGCCAACACAGATCACTTTTGAAAATAAATAGACTCCCTGAATTACAGAAAAAAATATGTGGGTTTTTTTCCCACTTAATTAATTTCCCTTAATAATGAAAAACTGTAAGTTTTTTTATAACACATTTTAAAATCCTAATTATCATTCTTAGTGAAAACAGCAACTACACAGAATAGAAAGGAGAGATCAGCCTATATGGAATTATTGATTACCCTGTTCCAAACAGAGTCAGGGACACTCAGCTAGAGTAAAAGCATAAAACTGCACACGTTAGCTAGCATGCTCCCAGACAATATGTAGGCACAGTTCAAGGACAGCACAAATGAGCAACCATTCCCAAAAATCATTAGGATCAGGGACAGTCTGCTCTATGAAAAAATCATATGGACATAAGCTGTGACATGCTATCTACTTTGCTGGCAAAGAGCAGACCTTGACTCCTTTTATTTCAAGTGTACAGGTAGCCACTGATACTTTCTAACAGATGAGAAGCAAGAGTTCAACATACGCCTGCATAGAAAAGCAAACTCACCACTCCAGGAACTCACAAATAAAAACAATCAAACTAAGGGAATAAGGGTCCATTTCTAATTAATCAGAGAGGAATACGACTAATAAAATGTATATATAGTACATCTTTGTGTTTATAAATAACTTTCCCCAATCTCATGCCCACCCCAGTCCTTCAAAATAAAGTTTTACCTGAATTTCACCTTTTCTACTGTGAATAGTTGACAAAACCTCCTCAGGTCAAAACACTCTCTCAAACAACAGATAACTCAGTCACAATATTTAAGAACTAGCTATAGTTCTTTCAGCTCTATCTTGGTAATAAGCTTTGAAGGCAAACCTAGGATCTTGAACAATAAAAGAGAAAGTAAGACGGCAGTTACCAGTTTTCTATAATATTAATACATTTCCTGTGCATTTAGGATTAATGCATGGTACACAAAACTACTAGTTCCATCACTATGTATAAAAACATGCACAGAATAAGAGAAGAAGTTCCATTTTACTCAGACTTTTCATGATATGGATATTACCTTTCTCATCTGTGAGGTGTTTAGCAGTTTTAATTACTAGTGTATTATTAAGTCAATCAGTTATAAGCATTTATGTAATGACAGAGATTCACAAGTCTAGGTAACTCTGCCTCACAAATATGTTTAAGAGCATCTCTACTGGAATTGAGAGATATAGTCACAAATCAAAACGGAATCCATTTCTTGAAGGGTTTAGACTCAAATTCTCTTCTAATCAAGCAAAATTTCAGTTGAAAGAGCTCGGTACTTCAGAATATCTTATTTCTGCTACTCTGCAGCTTCCACCATCCCTATTCCACAAGGAATCAGCTAAGAATTATATATCTGATTTTGTCCAATTAAGTGTGACTTCAGAATCATTGAGAAGGAATCCATTTTCTGCTCAGCACTCCACAAGATTTATCAGTGAATGCATCATGTCCCAAAGCACAGTGCTACTGGGCTATAAAATATTCCAATGTCTTATTAATAAGTTAATTGAATCCATTGTAATTTTCATAGTATTCGTGCAGCTCACTTTTGCATTGATTGACAGAGATGAATTTGAAGATACTTAAGAGTTTCACAAGCAGATGAACAGCTATATCTGAATTATCATAAACGAGGAATAGTTAAGAAGGGACTGTAGTAATCTTTCATTAGAATATTTGATGTAGTAACCACTGGAAACCTAATCCTGTTCCCACTGACAGCAAAAGGAATTCTGCCTACAGATTCAATACAATTTCAATGCATTTTTTAAAAATGACTGTATTTTTTCTCAGAAGTCAAGAAATCCACAATGAAATTAGATAAATACCAGAGAAACGTCTGTCAAAGCCAGCCGTAACTAAATCATGTGGTTGCTGAGTGACTCACATATTTAATTTCAATGTAGATTATTTATAACCCAGAATTTTAGTTTTTCAAAGCTTGAGTAGTATTACAGAAACATCAGAGCTTGTTTAAGAATCAGTCCTACTAATCATCTCCCCAGTTAACATCAAGCATCAGGATGCAACCACATGACTGAGTTATATCTTTGCTACTGTCCTGGGGAAGAGAGAACTCATTGCAACCTGCAAAACATGACAAAAGTCCTATCTGAATGCACTAAAAAGTCTCTTTTTGACTCAAAACAATATGACCACTCTGTATCAGAATGAGGTTCTTGTTTTGTTCTTACAAGGAATTCCTCATCTGGCCATCTGAACCTGGTTTCCAAAACTTCATTAAATTTTTGAGACAATTTTGTTTGCAAGAGCATGTGGCACCAAGAAGCTGCCATATGCATTCAGAATAGCTCACTAACAGAAAATGCTGAACATATGGTGCATAACTGCACTTGAATGTCTTGAAGATCCAAATTCCCTAAGGGTCTTCTCAAGAGGTACCCTGAATTGGGAGGCCCCTAGCCTAGAAAATATGTTGGGTTTAGCTGAAACACAGTCACTATGTCAGTGTCATGATCTCCATATAGGAGTTGAGGATGTTTTATATCTGTACATAAAACAGGTATAGATGTCTAACCATCTCCAGTTATCTTTTCAGCAGCACTAGAGAGCAGTGAAGACACCAACTTCTTCCCATGTCATTCCTTCTTCCTGCAATATTTATAGGGATCAATTGTGAGCACAGCCCTTAAAGCACTTGGTCATACCTCTGAGCTGTCACCATTACTGAAAGGACAGCGTATCTCCAAGAAATGTTCCTTGGGTTGCAGAATGGTCAGCTCAGAATCCAGGAAAGATCAAAGAGGAAATGCCTCAAAACCCAAAATATTCTGAAGACATGTAGTGACTGTTGAGACACCAGGTTACAGATAGGCCAAAGCCTAAGTCATGG
Source organism: Neopelma chrysocephalum (assembly GCF_003984885.1). NCBI lineage: Eukaryota > Metazoa > Chordata > Aves > Passeriformes > Pipridae > Neopelma > Neopelma chrysocephalum. Next base: position 16,100,036 of record NW_020897702.1, on the reverse strand, counting down.
CCTGAAATTAAGCTAATTCAACAACATGTAGAAAACTACTGAACATAACGAGAAATTTTCAGATGTGACAAAATCACAGGCAGTGGTGTAAAAGAAGATGACGCCACTGGTTGCTAAGGGAGACAGGAGACTTATGTGAGGAGGGACAGAAAACCACACCAACACTGGAGGGGAGCCCTAGGGACCTTAAGGGAGTGGAGCTAGCAAGGCATGGGGAACCATTTCAGCAACACCAGGCTATGCCGAGATGAGCACAGTAACAGTGCCAGAAATAGTCCATTAAAGTACAGACGTATAAAAACCGAGACCAGTGGAGAACAGTGACTGGAGTTTTGAGATGCTTATTTTGGAAGAGGCTTGGAGGGCAACAAAAAAGAGTGTCAAGAAACAATAAGTGGTATAACAGGAGGTGCAAACTGTAGAGGTACCTATCTGGAAGCTCTGCATTCGGCCAGCACAGCCTGAATTAGGGAAATAACCTAAATGTACTGTTCTAACCATACCATGCCCGTGAAACCCACCCCTACCCTCAGGAGGATTGGTGGGAACAGGGTACTTCCACTACTTTGTTGATATACATTGAGCTTTAGTCTCTGCCTTACACTCATAGAGCAGAGAATCACTTAAACTCTTCCTCTATCTCAGCATTCCTAAAACTAAACTTTGTCTCTTGCCAACAAGACATGACAGAGGTGAGATAAACCTCATTAGGTGCCACTACACCATTCCTCATATGTTGCAGAAATACTGTGACGGACTGAGTGAAATGAGAAGAGCGCTGTGGAGAGGGTCTCAAACAGCCAGTTCTGGCCAGCAGAGAGGTTGGAAGGTAAGAGACGAGGAGCAGACCAGGAGGGCATTAAGCTGCTCAGAGCGTCCTTAGTGACATCTTTTCCTGGGGCGTAGGTCATGGATTCAGAGTTTTCGCTTGGAGGAACAGGAGTTCAAAATGTACTGTGTGGTATTTCAAGCAAAAAGAAAAGATTATTCCCCAAATATACACACACAACACTCTGAAGCGGATTGGTTATTTCAGCAATACTGATTTAACTGGCTACAATAAGCTAAGTGTCTGGTTTCTGCATGTAATCCAGCCTGTTTTGCAAACAGCATAAAAGAGCAGCTAACAAAACAGTCCTCCTGATTCCCCACATTCCCTTAGCTTCCACTTTAGACTCTTAATAAAGGTAGTGAGACTGATTCAGCTTTCTTCCTAATCAACACTGAATTTGCTATAAAATTGAATTTGCTATTAAATCTACCTTTATTTCAGTTTGTGTAAAGATAAGGGAAGGTTGATGCATTTCTAATGTAATGATCTCCTATCTATTGTCTGGGACTTCAATAAAGTCCTCAAAAAAACTTCACTTGCAGTGAAGAAAATGTTTATAAATTAAAATTGATATCTTAAGTACTGTAAAGACTGATTCGACTCAAGAGAGTTACTTCTTTAGCCTGGAGAAAAGGAGGCTCAAGGGGAACCTTCTCACTCTTTACAGCTACCTGAAAGGAGGTTGTAGCAAGATGGGGGTCCGTCTCTTCTCCCAAGTAACAAACAATAAGACAAGAGGAAACGGTCTCAAGTTGTGTCAGTGGAGGTTTAGATTGGATAATAGGAAAGTTTTCTTAATCAGAAGGATTGGAAAGGCCTGTCCAGGGAAGTGGTGGAGTCACCATGCCTGGAGGTGTTTAAAAGACATGTAGATATGGCACTCAGGGACATGGTTTAGTGGTGAAATTAGCAGTGCTCATTCATGGTTGGACTTGATGATCTTAGAGGTCTTTTCCAACCTAAATGATTCTATGATTTTTTAAGTGTCTGTAGAGGCTGGCAATCATTATATTAGAGAATACAAAAAAACCAAACCACTCACCCTATTCCCGTAATCAGAATGTCCATTTTCTGCTTACAATATATTACACTGCAGTTCATTAATTTCAAATTATAGAAAGCAAGTTGCCAGTCTCCTGCTGCGTAGTTAATGAACTAAGTAAAATACCCTACAGTTCTCATCAGAAAACATAAATAACCTAAGCAGCTAAGTTGTGATTGAGTAGGATTTGTTTTTCTTTTGGGGGCAGTTCACTAGAAGTTATAAGTTTAAGCCATTAGAACTATTACAAAGTTCCAAACTGCTAGATCTATAAAATTGAGGAGCTGCTTCTCCTTTTTCATAGGTAGATGTAAGTAATTTAAACAGAACTTAAGGTCTGTAACTCTAGAACAACTGCTTGGAAACTTTGGATACACAAACAACAATTTCCTAGTTTGGTAAGAAGCACCAGATGGGTTTTTCTCTTCTCAAATGCTTAGAAATGTTGTTCTGTATTAATTTAATCTCTCCCCAAGAAATTTCAATTTCATAAAAGAGGAAACCGTTTGTGAATGATTAGTACCTGATTTGCCCAGGCAGATTTTCTATTATTTTCACTATATTTTCCCTTCAACTTGCTTCTCACATTCATCCCTGGGACTTTGCTTCTCTAACCTCAAAGGCCAGTGGTCAAATATGAATTATGTTCATGGAAACTGTAAGTGATTTATGTCCTTGCACAACAATACTCTAGGCAAGTTCCTTGTATGATGCAAAGCAATGCTGATTTAATTCCTGAGAACAACTGCTCTCATGAGTGAATCTTATGAAGAAACTTGCATTCTGCTCTGCCCTCAGAAGAGTTAGGTTATTTTTTTTAAAGAGAAACAATTTCTTTCTGACATCAAACTTATTGTCTCATAAGGAACTAAAATTTAATTAGAATTATGGTAGCATTCTATCTCAGTGCATATTTTAAGGTGCTTAACAGGTATACCTACAGGAAAAGCTTTTATCTCTTTAAATTAACTCAGGTGTGCATACCCTTCCCTGCTGATTTAGAAGAAGGGTATAGAGCTCTTTGTACTCTTTTCAAAGGTTAAGTTTCTTTCCTTTAGAATTTGAATTCTTGATCCTAACTCCTAGTTTCAGAACTGTATATTTCTCCACAATTAAAGCAGGTCACAATATTTCTATTAAGAAGGTAAGCATAACTGGTAGATGCTATGTTGAGAAATGGCTCTAAGGACTGATGTGCACACTTCTTTCAGGAGCTACATGTACACAATAAATGAAACAAGTCCAGGGGAAACATCCTGCTATGTCCCATGGCAGCCCACTTTCTTACCATTAGAATGCTCCTGAAACAGTTTTATCCACCTTAACAATCTTCCAGTCAATGACCAGGCATGGCTCAGGACATCACCAAGGCATGAAGCTCTTTCCAAGAGGCTCCATGGGTGAGACCAACTTACTTTTGGGATGAAGAGTGTGTTCAGCTCTCTGGGTGCAAGCTGTGTCTTGCCACTTGCTCTCCGTACTAGACAAGGGGGCTGATCCAGTTTATCTGACTGACTTAGGTTCAGGTAGGACCAGCAACACCCCAGGCTATAGCTGAGACAGAGTTCAGATGATTTGAGCTTTAAGACTATTACAGGTAACTCAGTGCTCTCATAAAAATCCTGGAGAGTGATAGGTGTCTCCAAAGGATAATTCAGAGAACTTCCATTAAATGATTGAGGGCAGAAGACATGAGTATTGTGTCACCTCATGTATGCAAAGGGATGTGAGCTTTGATTGTCCCAGAAATCTTGACAAAGCAAGAACTATGGCAACAGCCATTTGTAATGGATTAAGAGGCATTTCTCTGTCCATGGTCACAAAGTTACTGACAAGGAAAAGTATTCTGCTCACTGCCTACGCACTCCAGAAGATTTATCAGAGTGCAGATCATATCCCAAAACACAGCACTAACAGGCTCTAAAACATCCTGATATCTTATTAATAAGTTAATTGAATTGCACTGTATCTCTCTCAGTATTAATGCATTTATGCTTGTCATTGACTGATAGACAGAGATGAATATGGAGATATTTTAACAGTTTCTTACACAAACAGATTAACATCTATATATATATTATCATAAAAGAAGAAAAATTATTCAGGGAATGCAACTCAAATTAAGAGGAAGTTGATATGGTAACCATTGCAGTCAAAGTTTGTTTGTCTTGATGTGAGGGGAAAAATATGGGTTGACTTCAGGAGGACTGGAATCATAAGATACAATTTAAGGCAGCAATTAGCCTTAAAATAAGAGACTGTATCACTGCCTTTGGCAGCTGAATATCTCAAAAACCAGAAAGAAATTCTGACTAGTAAATAAATGTACTAACCTGGTGACAGTAGGCTTTCTCCATTCTGTTATTTTTGTGGTGAGTTTGTAGATCCTTATGGTAATTTTAAGCATCTAGTTAAATATCCTCCACTACACAAGCTGTCAGATATTCCTCTGGGATTTCTCCTTTGCGTCCATAAAATTGTGTCTGAGCCAAACCCAAACTTTGATTGCTCCAGAAATGCAATATGAAACATCAGAGCAAAACTAAGTTGGAACAACAGACCATCACAAAACTCTTTCTTATGCTCTTAAGCAATGGATGCTATTAAGCGACGGACTAAGAGCCCCAGAGTGATGGACTACAGACAAAACATGGGCACTGACTAGTGTCCCCCAGCCAAATAACAACCAATTACATTCCATCCCTGCAAATATTGCACCCAGATACCAAAAAAGCTTTCCCCTGGCAACTTCCCAGGTGACTGCAGAGAATACCAATATCAAGTTACAAATAACTTCATTGTCCAAGTGATTCATGACACTTGGTAAACTCTTTACCTGCACAAAGTTTGTCTACACAGCCTAACGCAGGAAATAGTTCAAGCTCCTGAGCCAGAAGCAATATAACCATAAGAAAACAAGGCACAGAAGGATTCACTTAGCAGCAGTTAATTTCCTACAGAGGTTTGTTAAAACTGTACATTACCTCAAGATGACCCCTGTCTCCCTCCTGACTTCCTCATGTGATGGATGCAAGAGTATAACATGAGAAGTACAGCCTGAGTTTGTAAAACATTTTCATAGAGACCTTACAATCCATGCACAGAGGTTACAGGTCCCCGGAACTGAGCACTCCACTCAGTTTTCTTCCTCATTCTCCATGTCTCTCCACAGAGCTGATGAACAAACTGTGAGCCCTCCAGTGGCCAAAATAATGTAATTACAACTGTGTGTGTGATTCTGGTCCACCCTTCAGATGCTCCAACAGGTTTTTCCCTGTGTACTATAGCTGAGGCTATGATCAGAGCTAGCAGCTTGATATCCAGAGAATGCTAGAAAAATGCTGGAAGGACCTGATTACTCAGAAAGCACATGGAGAGATCAACACTACCGGAGAGCATAGCAAAAATTTCCTTTGTATTTTCAAAGTATATAAGGAGCAGCCTCTGGGGCTGTGTTCAAGGATGAGAGAAAGGGACCCTCATCATAACACCAGCAGGACAACAGAGAAGATCCTGGATGAAAGGCTCTATCTCAGTAAAGCCTTTCCTTGCTTTCCCATCAAAGGTATTGATTATTCAGCCTCTGAAATGTGCTCAGTAGCTCACAGGACATTGAATAGGCTTCGACTTTGTCCGGAAACATCACCATTGAAATAGGACATTCACATAGAAAGGCTAGAGGAGAAGAGTGATGACAAATTAACAAGCAACCAAACACAGTCACTCTGTGGGCTTTACAAGCCTGTTCCTCTGTGTGTTTCTCCCTTTACAAAACCCCTTCCTCAGACTCACTCCTGATACCTTCTCTCTAAGAGCAAGGCAGAGTAAGAAAAAGGGTTTCTTGCACCTTTTTTCCTCCTGCCCCTCATAGCTCTGGGTTTCTGCTCCATGTGAAAAAGCACAGGTAATCACAAAAGTGATAAAGGTGAGGTTTCACAAGTTAGATGTCATACCTCATTGCTGTAGGGGAGGCATTTCAGTCAGTATGAGGCTGTGTCATTTGTACCAAAGGGAGCTTAGCAATGAATGCACCTACCAACCACAACATAGAGAGGAAGTCACAGTCTCTGGTGAGGAAGCTGCAGGGTTTATTTACAGCTGCACCTCTGCCATGCACTCAGAAGAATTTAGGCATAGGTACCTTAGAATAAAAACATAGGGTAATTACTGTTATTAACACTGCTTCTCAGGGTTAATGGCTGTAAGGTAAAGACAAGACTGTGGAGACTACAGGTTGAAAGACCTTCTTTTGATTCAGAGATATTAACTTCCAATCCTTTTAAGGTTGTAGTTTAATTACAGTTTCCACAGTCTTAACTCTTTTTTTTTCCATCAGTGCAATTATGGTGTAATTCAGACTACTCTTCTAAAGCAAAATCCAATTATTTTTTATTTGAAAAATATCTGTGTGTGTGGTTTACAGGTTTTTTAAGTGAAAAATTAAAAAAAGGAATAGGCACTATATCTGAAGATATAATAATTATTTTATTAAGCCTCATGACGAATTGAGATAGCCATTTAACATGGCACCTCACACTCAGACATAATTAAAGCTGACAGCATCTCTAGCACTACATTGGAGTATCTATGGACTTACAAATATAGCTCTGGGTTACACCTGGTGAGAACAGTGTCACAGTTATCTCTACCATTTTTTCTGTTGAAGATCTTGCACCCTAAAATATCTCTCCAGAGTCAAGGAAAGAAACTAGAAGTTAGTGTTTGGGGTTCCATGTCTCCATTAATGATTTACAGTGTAAGATAAGACCAGGGCCAGACCCTGACCCAGGTGCTTTGTTACCCTGCATCTCCATGAAAAGGGCCAAGGATGGCAGTTTCAGCTATGTTCCAAAGAGCTCCAAAGATGAGGTCCATCAAGCTCAGCAAGGTACTGGCATTCCTCTGCAAAAGGAAAAGAAAAATGCGAACATTCAGGAAGGCAATTCCATTGTCTCTTCCTTCTATAACCATGCTAGAAATGGGAGCATACAGCTTTTGTGGCAGCAAGCATTTGCTTCCTCTTAAGCCAAAGACCCCTACCAGCACGTGCATAGTCCCGTTCATGGGAGTGTGTACACAACAAGTACATCTGTGCTGCAGAGTAAGCCCAGAGCTGTCAAGCCTCCACACGTGAAAGACTAGGTTCAGGAGGCCTAGACCGCTACACTAGATTTGTAAACCCCAGATAATGCTTTCCAAGCCTGTGCTGGTGTAAATCTGCCCTGAGTCATAAACCAGGAGTCATCATGCCTGACTCTGTGTGCAGAAGCAGATTGCAGCACAGACTCTGTCTGAGGGAGCATACAGAAGGAACAGAAGACAGGGGAACAAATAGACCCAGATGTTCTCAGCTTCTGTGAAGTGTGCAAAGAAATGGACCTTAGCAAAATATTTAGTAAGAGAGTGTCATACAATATTCCATTTTTCAGATATATCCTTCACTTAAAAATCTTGATGGTGTTTGATGATTTTTCAATGTATCCTGTTAGCAGGTATAATAGAGACCTAAAATACCAGTATAATACTACTAGTATTTTAAATTTAATTTCTTTCCATTCAACTACTACAGATACTCTGAACAATTTCGACTGAGCTCTGAAGGCATGTCTATAAAAGGAGGATATCAGAGCACATATATTTCATTGTTGTGAAGGACTTGACAAACTCTGAAAGGACAATTCTGATATCTCTGGATTATATTTTGCAACACTGGAAATTATTTGTCCAGATCAAATAATTTTAATTTTTTTCACCTTTTTAGAATACATCATATGTACAAAATATTTACAAATACATAGTATAGAATATTATTCATCTAATATACTAACACAGAAGGTATATGGCTAAACACAGAAGTAAAAACTAAATGTGACTCCTAAACAAAAATACAGGAGAATTTTCTCAAAGAGTGAAAGGGGATTCTTTTCCCTTGGAATTTACTTGGAAATTTTTTGAACTTTTCCTCAAAATAATATACCTCTGAAATCAACACTATGTTACAAAGCATTTTCGCTCTCATTAAACTGAAGAAAAATGGTTCAGTCAGTTTCTCTTTCTAATTAGTTCTACTTTCCAGCCCTATCCTCAGAACTGTTCCATTTAAGCTTGAATTTCAAGAGAGATAATAATGGTAATAATAATGGCCCATCTTCGCGAATGAAGATTTGGGGAAAGGTCTTTTACCTTTCCAGCCTGCGCAATGGATTTTTTAGGTGAGACACAGCCTGCGCTGAACTGAGCCCACCCTTTAATCCTAAGGTTCATCTGCCGGGGCCAAGCAAGCTTGGACAATGGCAGTGAGGTCCTCAGGACGTAGGTTTGTTTAGAGTGTCCTTCTCATAGATGGATGGCCACACAGGGCTAACGACCTCCATCAGGCCAGGAGACCGGGATTTGAACCCGTGGTCGCAGCAGTGAAAGTCCTGCACGCTAACCTAGTAAAACAGTGGGAATTTGTGGTTTCCATGGGGTCTTAAGACATACACACATCCAATCCAGTGAGCAGTCACACCACAGGCACAGGTGAAGAAAAAGATATTTGCCGTGAGCAGGTATTTTGCAAGAAGACAGAAGGATGTGGGACATGTACACAGAAGGGAAGGCGACCTTGCGCCTTTCCCATTTCAGCCTTTGCCATGAGAGGTACTGGCTCACAAGGTTTGGGGTTACACATACTTGCTTTTTTTTTTTTTAATTCATTTTTCCCTGAGGTCTTCTTACTGTGAATAAAATCTATTATTTAAGTTATACTATTACATGACATGGTCCCAAAGAGTGCTAATGAGTCTATGGCATCTGAGGACAGACAGAAAGGCAGTGCTGTGTTGTTCTTCTAAAAGCACAAAAATATTTAAGTTTAAAAATGTGTAATTTCAATTTATAGACTGTTTAAACTAAGAAACGAAACATCAGAATGTGCTGTTCCACTGCAACTTTCAAGTCCCTTAGATCTGGTGACCAGTTGTCCAAAGTGCAGGCGGTCTGCCGGCTCTGCAACCTTCTCCAGGTGCCTACAATAAGCAAGAGCTACTGTAGCCCACAGCAGAGAGTGGACAACAGCCTTATTTTGGCCAATGGCCCAGACTACACCATCCCATTACAGTACAAGCTGGTGATGTTTGGTTGCCATGATAACTCATGTCAGTAAAGGATGGGTAAGTGAGTTTGAGATCCTGTCCTCTAAAAATACTGTAAAAAAGAAGAGATGTAGTGGTAAAAATACAGTAAAAATGGTAAAAACAGTAAAAATATTGTAAAAATGGTAAAAACAGTAAAAATACTGTAAAAAAGAAATGAGGTAGGAAAAGTCTTTGAAGGGGAAATTAAAAAACAAGCAAACAAAAAAACTAACTAGGGAAACCACTAAAGGAAGTGATTCGCAGTTTTAGAGATATTCCTCTCTGCCTTGAGCCAATCGTGGTAATATTTAGACGTCTCTGCCAGTTCAGTGAATCTAAAAGGAAAATTTCTGAACAGCCCTGATCTTTGCAAACATCATCATCCTTTCTAAGAAAATACTATTTTATCACTGTATTCCAACCAAATTCTACCATGGGCAATTTTATTCTGTTGATATAAATTTTGAAAGAATCTACTTCTGGCTTTGTCTTCTGCCCATTATTGTTGTTTCATTTCCAAAGTAATGTCACTCCAACAGTCTCAGATTGATCTCAGAATTGTTGCACAACATTGTTAGAGTCCAATACCTTCTGATCAAGTTTCTTTAGATTTTCCCTAGGTAGAGAGGCTAAGGTGTAAAATCAAGTTAGTAATTTAAAGACGGGATTATTGATTTAACAATGATAAATATGTTTCACAATGCAATACAGATATAAGGTACACTTTGCAAAATGTATAGCAATTGCATTATGCAGTTCAAGGACAATACCAATGTGATTCACATTACTCATCCCTGTAACATGCTCACTGATATGACACTTCCCAATTGCCAGGAAGGAATATGTGCATTGAAGCCAGCTCAAGCGCATTGCTTCTTTTGTTAGTTGTTCAGGTTTTATATTCTATGTTGGGCTGAGCCACATATTCACCCTGCCCATTCTAGTCTAGCTAACTCAGGGACATGTAGTCACTCTAATGAACACAGAGAGAAATATTTATACCACCAGTTGATCCACTCTGCTGTTGATAAATGTTTATCCACAACAAAGGCCACCTTCCCCACCCCTTTTTGTATTGAGATAAAACTCACATTCTTTACAGCAGCTGTGGTCAGTCACACGTGTTATTTTGAGCTTCACGGGCACATCATCCTTATCAATCTCCTCTGAGCCCTTTTCTGTTTTATAAGTTTATTGGTCAGTTACAAGTGTCAGCATAGATATGTTTAAAAATACAACCGTTTTTGGGAACCCTTTATGCAATAATGTTCTTTGCACCCTGAGGACATTGAAAAGATTTTACTTTCATGAGCTGTGCTGGTGAATGGCACCAAAAAAGGGAAGAGAAAAATATCAAAGGAGGAAAGAGGTTATGGAAGAACCCTTAATATATTTAATATGGAATTATATTAAATCCAAACAGAATTATTTCATTATTACCAGCTTTTATTGGAATATTCTCTTGGTAACAGACTAATTTTAATGCAACTGCATATTAGATTTCAGACTAGAAAGAAAATGCAGATTAACTTGAATATATATATTCACCAATAATTGCTACCTAGTGAAGAAAAGGGAAAAAAGTGGATATAATTAAAATAGAATGTAATGAGTTTTGTAACTTCAGCGACTTTTTAAGGAATATGAAACATTTAATGTGCCTATAGGGACTGAATGAGAAATGACTTTTTGTTACACTATCTCACAGCCCTTGAAGATTTAAGCCAAACAAGAACCGTCAGTCATTTTCCATACAGTGCTCAGAAAGGTCAGCTGCAAGTACTGTGCTTCTTTGTGACCTGTCTTGATTCTTGGAGCTGGGAGCAGTACTATATTTATAAAATCTACAGCTTTCACTGCCACTTAAAGCAGCATTTTGGCTGATGGAAGAGGGACAGGAAGAAAGAGTGACTGGGACAACTGTCCTGACTGGATTAGAATAAGCATCTGCTCCTCTTCTTATATGTGCGCCGCTTCCTTCTAATTAGATGTTTTCTGTCTTTCTGTCTGTTCCTCGTAAGAGCCTTATATCCTGATATGCTTCTGTTTCCCTCTACTTATTCCAAGTTTTATTTTTTATGGAGTGTTTAAACGATTTTTTAGTTTGTTTTCCCATATGAAAGGAGTATGGTACAATAAAAGCTATCCAGAAAGACAAAAGGGGATGAATTTCCAACAAGGTTTCTCCTCCAATTGCTACATAGTATCCTTTTCCCAGCTACTCATCACGGACACAGGATTTTCATGTGGCATATTCCACTGCAGGTATGGTGGATGTTACCATCCAGAGGTATCCTGTATTTCACAGCAGGTTATCCATAATTTAAAGGTGGTTACTGGGTTATCCTCCAGAGGAAACTAGCAGTATCATAGATCCAGAAGAAGACACACATCAATGTGATGTGGCAACTACACAGAGTGACAGACAGTTCTGTGACCTGCAAGTGTTCAGGGCTTTGATGGATCTGGTAGCACCTTTGTTATGTCCCAGCTGGTATATGTAATGGCAGCAGCTGCCATTAGAGTTAATGCTTCAGCAAGAAGCCTATGGTGTCATTTTATTCTCTGTGAGGCCAGTTTGACTGATCTTTTTGATTTTAGATAGAACTAGTTGGATACAAAGGAAACATTAACTTTTGAAAAAAGCCCTAAACCTGACAGCATTGAATCATAAACTTTTCTGAGTATACTGACATGGTTTTAAAAGAAAGAAAACAAATTTAAAATTCCAGTTAACATCTCCTTCCCTCTCCTCTCCCTAAAAAATAAAACTTTAGAAAGAAAAAAAAATAATTTTTAAAGGATTTGTTTAGATGCCTAGTCTCAGAACTGTTTTACACAGAGGAATAAAAAAAGAGAGATTGAAATTATTAAGAAGAATGGAGAAAAGAAAAACACTCAAGGCTCTTTCCCCCAACCTCATCTAACACAGGGAAAAGGGAGACAAGTGCCTATCTTCTTTATTAGTACACATTTCAGCATGACTAAATACAGGAGTGCTGCTTTCAAAATGGTACTAGGCAAATTGCCCAACACATGGTACAACCTACTAGTGAAGAACTTTCCAAAGGATAACAAGCTACAGCAGGAAACACAGACCATTTTATATTACAAGGCAGGGACTCTGTAGGGAGGTAGAACTTTCTGAAACATGTGAGTCTGATTTTACTTCTCAAGTGTACCTCAGATTATAAGAAATGCCATCCTCTGTGCTCCAAAAGTGCAAAGGGCTCTCCAAGATGTGGTGCCTAGGTTTCTAGGAATTTTTGAGGTGAAATAGATGAAGACAACATATCTCTGATCTAGATGATTAGGTATAAGACTGCTAAGGATTTTTTGTTCTTATGGTTTTGTTGTTTTTTTCAGAAGGGAGAAAAAGGGACAAATCTGCTTTCCTTTCTCATGAAAAAAAAAATAGAGATTTAAGTTCTGGATAGGATTCTCAGCTGCAAACCTTGTTAGCCAGAAAAATTCCACTGAGATTAATAAAACTGTGTTGATTTCTGCCAGCTGAAACCCTTTTCCACTCAAAAATTTTAAAACAAAGAGAGAAAGAAAGAGAAAGAAAGAGAAAGAAAGAAAGAGAAAGAAAGAAAGAAAAAGAAAGAAAGAAAAAACGATTCAGTATTGGTTTTCTTCTCATAAAAGTGTCTGGCTTATACTTACAACAAACAGTCGGTCTCTAATTATACAGTAACTATAGGTACAAAAGAGTCTTAGCTGGACTCTCTTCTCTTCTTTTTCTCTTCTAACCATTGTGTACAAGGCATAGCTGAGATTTTGAATTCATTATTCCCAAAAAGCATCCCTTCTTTGTGAAAATGAATATTTACACTGCAAAATGAATGAAATAATCTGCCAGCCCTGAGTACACTAGTACTGTAGCCAGCCAAACCTAACAATGCACAAACAAAAAGTACCAAATACAATAAATACAGCTCCAGTCACAATGTAATATTATAATATAAGCAATAGCAGTCTGGCAAAAAGTCTTTTATTTCTGTTGGCAAAGAGTTCTTTCAGTATGTGTGCTTGTTCATCCAAATGAAAAACAAAAATGCAGTGCATGAGAAATCATAGTTGCTTCATTTTTTTCTCCGGTTATGTACTCAGAGAGCTAAAGATTGCTCTCTTATTGATTCAAAGTCTATTCTCAAATCTTTTCCTTAGGAATGCAGTCGTTACTCACCTAACTATTCTCACTGAAACAAATTCTATTCCAAGCAACATCCAAGTAGGATAAAGCAGAAATAAGTTTTAAAAGTCCCTATATCCCAGTTTTCTTCCACTGCCTTCAATGTTGCCTCTTATGAGCTTGACCTATGATTTGTATGTGTTTAATTTAAAGTGTGATATATATGTATATAAAAATCATGCAAACTCTGATTTTATATGTGTTTATGTAATATGTGCATAATGAATGTCTGCCAGCAACTTGTATTAACCATCATGAATAGCTCTGACTCTCTGTCACTCACTGAGGTTTACAACAGTTGTTCCATCAGGCTTGATGCTCACGTAAGATACCTCGTCTGAGAGCTGTTAAAGTATTATCAGATGAAACTCCAGCCCTTTACTTTCAGTGAGCATGAGCCCAATTTCCATTAGCAGAGGTGAGGACATGAAGGACAAAACCTCTAAATTGCAACACATGGACCGAATGAAATCTTCCTCCAGTTCCTTTGCATCTTAAGCAATAGTGGTATTTAGTCTTTGTCTGAGATGCACCTGGATTTCTGTCAGGAGCAAAACATATTTTGTCCTGCTGGTAAATTCCAGCAGCAGTTTATATACTCATATATATTCTGCCTTAACTGTCAGGGTGTCTGAAAGAGGCTGAGAAACATAACAATTTACTTTGGGTTTTCATTACCATTTAACTGTGAATAATTTCTTCTAAAATATCAGAATGTTATGTTGTATCAACCAGCAAATATCATATGCTTCATCCAAGACCCATAGAAATCTATGAAGAAACTTCCTCTAAACTCACAAGCTGTGGATCTATCATTCTATCCAACTAAAAAGAAACAACTTGGCAATGATACTCAGATATGATTTGCTGTAAAATTTGAGTCCCTGGTCTTTCAGTGTATAGATTTAAGGATACAATTATCACCTCATTAGACTGAGTTGATAGCTTGAAGTTATCACTAGAAAATCTAAACCAAGCCTTTTTTAAGCCTACAAGTTGGTCATTCTGGCAGCATTTAACTTGTGGGAACTTATATCTGCCATGCTATCTCCATCCTAGGGATCACACCACCTTTCCCTACCTGCTCCCATATCTAGATTTCCATTTTCAAAGCCCCAGCTACAGATGGAACAGAAGGGAGGCTGCATACCAGCTCTCATCCCAAGAAGAGGTGAAGTTTCATTGGCTACAAGTTACTGAACCACATTTAGGCATAACTAGTTTTAAGAGCAAGATTAGCAGATGAAATAAGATTTGCTGTCTCCAGTCACATTCAGTGATTCTTTTGGTTCAGTTAAACCATTCAAGGAACCATATCCCATGCAGGTTGCACCACCCGATGCAGGTTTTCATTACGGCTCATCTGTGGGATGTCAGGATTGAGAAGCATTCCTGCCCTTATCTGAATGCAGTAAAAGTATGAGACCATCAGTGAAGAGTTCACTGTAAATTCAGGCAGTAAAGAAGGATGGCATTAATGCTTGCTTGAGCAAAGCACAGATTCTACTTCCGTCCCTTCCTTCTTCTCACAGCATTGGCCCTCTGAGATTTACCAGATGAATGCCACAGCTCTTCTCTTCCCATTCTGGAAGGTTCAAAAAGGAATTTACTTATGCCATGCAGACCAGACACTATTTTAGAGAGAATGGCAAATAACAAATTCAATAACAAAAACACTCAAGCAACCCAGAAACGAAACAATACAAAAATCGAGAACTAAGCCCGCAGAAATAAGAAAGAGACTGCTTTCGCTGCTTGTGAAAGCAATTTGAGAGACAACCAAAGAGAAGTTAATTCAGGTTTGTGGTTGATGTTTCATGTCAGTTCTGACAGTAACAATTGTTCCTGTACATGTTGACAGCAGAAGACGAGTGGCTGAAAAGGAGACATTTCCTACGTACAGTTCAGAAAGCAGTTACTTAAGTCAGTTGAAACAAGTGACTAGGAATTAATTCAATAATTTTGAACATGAGCGATGTTAAGCATTCAACAAATTGATTCCCTTTTTTTCTTCCCATACCTACTATTCAAAGATGATCTTTGCAAACCATCTGACCAGGTTATAACCCATTTTTGTGTGATTTGTCATACTGATGAGTGAACATTACGGAACAAGAGGCATACAAACTAATGGACATGTTCAAAGGCATGTTTTTTAATTCTCTTGGAAAAAAGCACAGAAATTTAAAAAACAGTCTAAAGCAATTTGCCCTCACAGACTTCTATATGTATAAGTTGGTAAACACCTTTATTATTATTCCTGATTTGTTTTACACTAGCCTTCAAACACATGAAAGATAAATCCAGACACTCACAGGAAGATGCAACATCTGCTCCCCAATCTTAGTCAGATCCATTCTTTCATCCGTGCTCTTCAGATATTTTCTGACAGTTATTCTCCCACTTCTGGATGGCTTCTGTGGCCAAAGTACTATTCATAAAACACATTAATCATGTATGGAGAGTGGACATCAGCCTTTAGACACAAAACCAAGGTTCTGCTATTTATGGTCCTTAAAGACACATGGCAGCTTCTTTAAGATTTGACATAAACCCAAGGCCTTGTTGTTTGCTGTCAGTAAAGAAAAACAACTTGGTGATGAAGGAACAACTGTGGCTGGTAACTCATTAATTTTGAGCTGAATAATTGCATTCTGTTTCCATACAATATACTGTCCTTCTAGTTACATTCCCCTTCATACATTGTTCTCTTCAGTGACAATGTTGCCAATTATTATAGGAGCAGGTTGCCTGATTGCACTGTCTTTAGCTGTGTTAGACTTTCTGGGCTCAATTTCAAAGAGCGATTTGGGGTAGAGGCAGGAAAGAAAGATATTTTTCAGTACATTAAATCACATGGATAAGCAGAGCAAGAAATTTAAGCAGTGCTGACACTATGCATTGTCTTCTAAGTTCATCCCCAAAAACAATTGTAATGCCTCCGAGGACACATCACTTCTTAACAATTTTCTCTTACATCAAGTGGCTCTGCTGATCAAGTATGTGACCATGGGTTCATTGTGTATGGCCTACCTCAGTGTAATGCATAGGATGATTTAAATTATCTGCCTTGCAATCATGTGTCTAAATTTATGTGTTTGACACACTGTAACTCACCTCTGGACACAAATCTACAATTTTTATGCAGAAACACATGAGTGAGATGATGGTTACCACAGCTCTGAGTTAAGTTAGACTTGACTGAGATGGTTAAGATAGGTTTCAGTTTCAACCTCATAGAAGTCAGGAAAGAGAGAGTGCATGTGTTCTGACTCAGGGAGTGGCAAGTTCTCACTGCTCTGATGGCCCAGACACAGAGGTGAGAATGGTTTCTTTCATCTCTCACTCCCAGGGATTGTGGTAGGGGATTCCCACCCACTGAATCACTTGAGTTTGCCAAAATATCACTGAGACTACCAGGAGGGGAGCAAAATATTTTGGAATGCTTCTTCCTCTGTTTGCAGCAGGCAGCCTGCATCTCATTCTCTACACTGTTTAACAGGCAATGTGGTTTTTTCTAGGGTTTGGATGCAACGTGGTTCTGGGTAACGAGGAATCACTGAAAGTTTCATATAGGTAAAGCCATTGCAATATGGGTTAAAAGAAGCAACCCAAGAGATCAGTGAGTACCACTGCACAGAAGAGCTGGACAACCTTTAGGAAGGACATGTGTGGGTGATCTACTCCAATTGCTCCCAGAATTCTAAAAATATTTTCTGCTATTAAAGTGAAATAACCCAAATATGGAGTAAAAATAGCTCAGATTTTGCTAGTGACATTTCCAAGAAGTTTATTTGTAGTTGAGCTTGTTATGACATGTATCTATTTTCTGCTTTTACTTAGAGGAAAAAGAAATGAATTAATTTTTAGAACTGCAGAAATTAATAAATATGTCAAATACAGGAATCATTTGTTAAGTTCTGTCAAAAATATTTGTTCTTTGCATTGTTGGAGAGCCATTGCCTCACGCCAATGAGGTGGCAAAATTCAAATGGCTCTAGGAATTTAATAAAGTTTGTAATACATGTATGATGAGAGAGATATATGCATGTACAAACACAAGACTAGTTTAGTATTGAAGGATGGTTGAAACAAAGGTGTCCACACAGACATGTACTGGCACAGATACATATACAAACTCAAGTACTCTCAAACTGGTTCCACTAAGCAAATCCAGGCCTTCCTCTGCAAAATTTGAGAGAGGTTTGGGGTGTTTCAGCCTGGACGCATTCCAGAGGAAAGGGACTTATGAAGAAAACTGCAGTAAAAACAAGAGGATTATTTAACAATGCAAAGAATTTGAAACAACTTTTTGATATTAACTTTGGAACTGCTACCAAGATACGTTTTAATGCAAAGGTGAAACATAAAATATGTCTGTTACAAAGCATGTGAATTTTAAATAAATTGGAAAATTAACAGCTCATTTAGTGTATAATAATACTAAAAGAAGTGGTTGCTCATCTCCTCTGGGAGTGTATCGATGACCTAAGTTATTGCCTTGCACAGACAATGCAAATTAGTATAAAAGATCTGTCCTCTCTACCTGGTGTTTCATGGTTCAAGAAGAGCCCTGCAGGGAATTACAACAGAGAATCACTTGACTTGGGCACACAGAAAGATGTTTCTTTAAAAACACTGAAAAGAAGGGGCAGATAAACTGCCTCTGTTATTGCACCCACTATTCAGTACAAATTACTGAGGCCCCTATAACCTGGGTATCTAAAGTTCTACAGGAGAGTTAAGTAAATGCTATAATACAAGGAGTGGGTTGAGCCTGGTAGGAAATAAAAGCAAACTTATAAAATTATGTTTAAGCACTATCAGCTATCCTTCAGTGCGTGAATAAATAAATGATCCTGAGTTACATCTAGTCAGGAAATCACATCACCATGTTATTCACAGGACTCTGAAAACATGAACAACTTGTCAGTGATCCTAATTATTCCTACAGGAGTTAAAGGTCAGTTACTAAGTAGAAAGTGTTGATGAAAGAAGCATTATTTTCTGGCAGAACACACTTTAGCATCCAACAGATAATGGGCAACTACTTACACTCCACTGTAATATTTTGGTATGAATTAAACCTTTTTCTTAATATTAATAATGGAAATCTTTCATTTCTCTGATGGCTTTAATCCTGAAGCTTATCAAAGTGTTTTACATATTATTCTACTGGATTTAGAAATTAGAGATCTGGCCCAATGACCTCTCAGGAATTGTTTTTGCTGTGGTCACTAAATTAATCCTCATTGCAGGAGTTAATAAATAAACCACTGGCATATCTGTGAAGGAAGCTGAACTCCTTAGAAAGTCTCTTACAGCAACACTATCCATTAGCAGAGGACAAGAAATTTTAAAAGTTGTCTTACATGGAAGTTATAAGTGGTATATGTTCAAAGCTGAAATGTACCCATGTCTTTATATGGAATAGACCAAAAGACTTGTCCAATCAAAAGGACATGTTAACCCACAACTGTCCTTATGAGGAAACACCACATCTTCTTAATACGGTGTCTCCGCTTCAGCTTTCTATTAACTTGGGTTCTGGGATCAGTTCTTAGCTCAGTTAAGTAAGCAAATATTATTTATTCCTTAGCTACTTCTTATAAGAGGATTTAGTGGTGGAGGCACTGAAATCCAGAGATGTTCTGCAATGCTAGTTTTTGAAATCAAGCCTGAGGTGATTTCATTATTGAGGGCTTTGCCTCACACAAATGGTGTAAACTGACTGTTGAACATTTAAAACAGAAATTATTACTATAATATATTATGTGGACCTTCCTGATTGATTTTTTTTTTCATATATAGATGCTCCTTCTAGAATCTTCTGCATATTGAACAGCTCATGGAACAGATCCTAAAATGTATGTAGGAGCCTTTGGCAAAATTTAGACACTTTCTGGAAAAAAGGAAGGAAAACTCCAACTACACTACTGAGGCACCTCAAACGTGAAAACTTTCTGTAGGCTCATAAAATCACATCCTTAGGTGCCCCCAAAAGTTTGCTATGTTTCATGAACTGACCACCTAGTCCCTTCAGGCCACTTGGAACCCAAAACCCAGAAATCTTTGGTTTGAAGTTCCTTTGACAATGAAATGTATTGGGCATGGTCAGAGAATATCCAATCTTTTGGGCTGTTTTCAAGTTTAAAATGCAGGTGAAAATACTGGTCTCAGAAATGAGACCAGCAGAATCTGAGACCTGTCAGCATGAAACAGTTTGGAAATATCGACCTCATCATCAAGGAGCAAACTCCAGTCACAGTGGTATGAGATTTTTGAGTCAATATCTCTGTCTTGTTAGGTTCTTTCCTGCTGGCAACAATGAAACATTTTGGAATGCATCAAGCTAGACAAAAGAGATGCCTGATCTCTAATCTAGTTGTTGAGTTGCTCAGCTCAGAAAGAGGTCATCCTGCTCCTTTGCCTAACTTTGTTTTACATCAGTACTGTATGCAAGCCGAGTGTGACAATTGGAAAACGTGGAAATTGAAGTCTTGTAAGGGAAAAGAGCTGGACTAGGCAAATTATGAGGAGGGTACACAAGAGCATTAGGTTCTTCATAAGTATGACTCCTATCTCTTCAAACAGACTTTTCCTGCTCTTTTTTTTTTTAAATAAACTAACATTGCTCTTTAAATCTAGGATCTCTTCCAGGTTGGCTGGATGTTTCTCTCATAGGGTCTTCCAGTTAAAACAGCCAGCTGGAGTACTGCTGACTTCAGGTTTTGTCACAACTGCCAAGACAAGTACTCTGAAGCAGTAATGCTGTTCAGTTCAGCTCAACAGAATATTTTCATATCATCGATAGGTACCCATCATATTAAAACTGGATATTTTCATTAAAATGGATATTTGAGTCATTAAAAAACAATATATTTTTAAATCTCTTTCTTACATGAACAAAACAGTCATCCTGTGCTACACTTAACTATCACAAAATTCACTTGTATTTCAGAAAACCACGTGATATTCACGGTCACATGCATGTATATGAATTTCCCAGAAATTATAATATCTGAAGAACATAGATGATGATTCCTCCAAGAGCAGGCATGACTGGATCCCTTCAGGCAAAATTTTTATTCCCTCACTATGAGAAGAGATAACCCGCAGTCTGAAGACCTTTTTATGTGAATCAGGAAAGAAAGAAGCAGATCCCAACAGGAATTTGTGGTAGATTCACTGAGGTGTTCTGACCCCAGTCCCCAAGTAATTTTACTCTGTCATTTAGATTTAATTTTCATCTTTTTGCTGATAACCCTGTAAGCACTCTCCATTTCAGACTCCATCTTTCCTTCTCACGCCTCTTTGTAATATTTCCTTTCATGTATCACAGCATTATCCCATTTTTAACCCAGAGCAAAAAGTTTATAACCTTCTCCTATAATTTTTTTACTTTTGCTCCTGGCTTTTATCTACACTAGTAAAATAGCAAATTCAGCTCTCTCTTCATAAATCCAGAATATTTGACAGACTTCTTACCTTTCGCTAACATAGTTTGTGGTCTCTTTCCTTCCTGGTAATGCAATTGTTTTCTCAAGCTGTGAGCTGTACCATCTCCCTCAGCAACCATTACAGTCTCTACTTGGTCCTCTAAAGAATAAAACTGATTCTCCATTATTATCTTTGTGGGTCCCTTCCAACTCAGCATATTCCATGATTCTGTGATTTGTTCCCACAATTCCTTGTTGCAGGTAACTCCCTGGCTACACATTTTAGCACACAGTCTTTAATGTGGCAAAGGCCAGAACCCTACACAAATAAAATTAAATAAATCTTTCCTCTTAAATATCCAGTCAGGGGAAAATTATTTGAGAACATTTACCATTAAAATAAGTATAAGCTTTAGAATGGCTTAGAGATTTTCTTGTAATGGATATGCTGTTATGCCTCATTTCAAAAAATTTAGAAGCTATATAAGGATCTATTGTTAATTGCTTTGGAAAGAAGAGGAAGTGCATTAGATATTGGAGAAGTTTTAAAATTAAATGAAAACTCTGGTTTCAGAAAGATCTAATAATCCAATTTTCTGTAAACTTGTACAGCAACTGCAAAAGAGATATTGACAGACTCAGTTCAGTTTTTGCTTTTTTCAAGCTGAGAAACATTACTGCATATTTTTTATTTTTTCCATCTGTCACCATACTGAAACCAGTTTACCAGAGACCAGTTCTGAATTCAGCCCTGTGAATTCAGAGACATTTAATAGATATTTGAGCCTGAGATAAATTGTCTACGCAAGTGCGTTCCAAACTGCCACTTTCTGCATTGAACAGCACCACATCATTGCTCCTGCATGAAACTGCCATATTGCTGATGGCTGTGACAGCTCAGATGAGCCCCTGATGACATAGTTTCTACTTGTTGTGGAAAGCAGACTAGCCCAGGAGACCTTATGAGAGCCAAGCTGCAAGCAACTGCTTGAACCACTGCTGGCATGGCCAGTACTAACTTTCCATGACAGATGACAGCCTGCATCTGCTTTCCCTGTGAAACATCAGTTCTGATTGAGCTCGGAACTCATCAAGAAATGAAATTTCTATTCAGAACATGCCTTTTGACATTCCCATGGAGGCATGCAGAGTTTCAGAACTTCTAATGAACCTGAATTCACACAAACTCACTTCTGAGGGGCTGAAGGAATTAGCAGTGAAGGACACTACCCTGGCTAAACATGTTCTATCTCCTGTCACAGCTCTTATTTGATACTGGATGACTAACACACTCAAAACCACATTTAGGAGAGGAAAGCCATAATTGTCCTGGAAAGGGCATTTCCTATGGGTCACTATGGACCCTTGACCTTCAGGCAGCTGTGTCTGCTGCTTCTCAGTGTCTTTGCAGGAGAATCTGGATGGCAAATCTGATGAAGAGGCAGAAGGATCAAGAGTGGTGGTCCAAGGGAAAAGAAATGCAAATAAAGACAATCTACAAGGAGTGAAAATAGCTTGCTGGTCACGAGGACTGCGGTTGGAAGCTGTAGAGACAACTAGGGTTGGAGTTCTGTACAAGTCTTTAGAATAGCATTCACAATAATGCTTATCATAATCTACAACATAATCTCCTTTGTTACTCCAGTAAAAGGTTGGAATTTGTGTGTACATGCTGAACATACATGGCAGGAAAAATAAACATGAATTAATAATTACATGATGCAATATACATGACAAAGTACTCAGAGGCTCATTAATAAAGGAACATGTGCAAAAATAAACTATAGGGAAATCCAAATAAAATGAACCTGGAGTGGTCTTGCGATGTAATATTAACTGATGTGATTAAACAAACATGTGACAAAGTAATAGCAAACACATGCACTCAACTACTGTGGAATTCAGGACTGGCCTCTTAGGTTCAGAAATCACATAATTACCTTTTTAGGAGAAGCTAAAGTCACTGGTAAAATGTTTTCTCTGAGTAAGTATCTAAATACTGCCCTGGAATAGCTAGTGATTGCAAATCACTGTGAAAAAAAATGCTTCTTTGTCAGTGATGCAAATCAACATTTTTTTACTATTAACTGTAAAAACATTTGTCACTGTCAAAAAAAATGAGACCTCTAGATGTAAGTGCCTCTAAAATGTAAGTGGTGCATATGTACTAACTGTAAGATTGAAAAGAACAAGACAGAACACATAACCTAGACCTTAAAAGATAATATTTACTATTTTTACAACAAATGAGTAAACTTACTGGAATCTGCCCAAATATATTCTCTTTTGAAAATTCAGACAGACACACACTGGAATATGTCCATAGTAAATCCATGGCTTAGCCTGCGTCACACAGGACTCATTGTCCCCTAACTGCTGTCAGAAGTTGCAGCTTCACACTGGGCAGATATGTACCTCCTGCAATTCCCACTTCTCACATCTCCTAAACATCAAAGACCACCAAAAAGAAATATTTAGATTTTGCAAGGCTTTATGAACTGAGGAGGATATTTAGAAAGTCCTCACAATCCCAAGCTGCCAATGCACTGATCTATTCCCCTGTTCCGTCAACCCAAACTTCTCATTCAATTTGTGCTGAGGGAAGTAACACACTGCCATAGACTGATGTCATCATGCATCCTCCATTGCAACTCACTGCAACCAGACCTATCATGGGGTCAGATATGGGGTATACGTTTTCCATTTTGTGCTGCCGTTGTCTTTTATGGGAACCTGAAGAAATCGTAATATTTATATCAAAAATATAAAACCCTGTATTTGTCTGCACTGTTCCACTCATGAGATTCTGTGTCTGTATGCACCCTGATGAGCTCCTAGGTGTGGATACACACCTCAACCACATCTTTTTTCATGTCATGATGAAATCAGGTTCATGTTGATACCCTCATCCTCTCAACCACATGCCTACTGTTGTGTCAACAAAGCCTCCTGTTATTTCAGGAATTTATGGTCTATCAAAAACTTCTTAGGGTTAAAAGTTCAAAGACCTGGGACAGAAGATGGTAGTTGAGAGTAAGGGATTTCTAGTCACAAATATTGATGAATACAGTTTAATAAAAATATTAGTGCGTGGTACTGCTTCCACAATATCACAGTAAAACTATCAACAATTTCACTGTGATAAAGTTCAGCTCCAGGTACAAAATGATATCTACATAAGTGTTTGGAAGTCTTTTTTTCTTAATTGCAAACATTTGCACAGGAAGTATAAGCTATATCTGGCTTACAATTCAAGGTGCATGCTATTGCTAAGCAATGCTGTCAAGCTGAATTTAGGATTATTATGTTTTATTAAATCAAGAACATGTAGGTAAGCTGTAAAGTTTACAAATAGGCTTCTAACACAGACTACAAGATTGTTTTTACAATTTTTTGCTTACTTTTAGCCGTATCTTTTAAGAACTCTTCTCAGTGCTAACACATCTCACTCGCGGGCATATATTATATGCAAGCACAAGGAAAGCCTAATGGATGGAGAAAGTTTATTCCGTAGCTGAATTACTCCATTGGCTGCTGCAGGGCCAAGGAGATTGGTATGGTCTGTTGGATTCATATTGCCTTGTAAACCAAACATATGCTGACTACTAAGTAGCATGAGAAATTATCAGTGGTGTGGCCTATAGCTTTCAGAATAAAATAATCAGATGGATTTTAAGACTGGAGCAGTTTTGACCAAAAGTAATCAAATTTCAGCCATCTACTGGCCATTTAACAGGGGAAAAAATTGAGCTCTTTGTTCTGATTTTAGAAACTGTTACCAGCACTTAAAAAAAAAAAAAAAGTAAGCAAGCCAGGAAAAGATTGTATTATATAGATTATTTAAATAACTCCTAAGAGCCAGCTAATGTAAAAATCCGTTATCTAAACAAGTTCACCAAATAGAGATGGAACATTTTGGCAAGAAAGATCCATAAAGTTATCGATTTTTCTTTTCTCTCAAAGAAACTTGAATACATCTAATAAAATTGTTGATGCCTTTTCAGTACACTATTAAACAAAAATGGTATACTTGAATTCTGTGGAAAAGAAATTGGTATAAAATCACAAGTGTAAAATGCAGTGGGGAAGTGTTGAATTTCAGATATAACAGTAATAAAACACAGTATACATTACTCAAAAGCTTATTAATCATTCACATAAGAAAATAAAATGAGCACTGATTTATGTGGGCAAGAGCTGCAAAGAGTGATACTGGTTCCCTAGAGTCAAACGTCAGACTAGCACAATCATGGGAGGCCAATATTGGACAGGCAGGTACACATATTCACAACTGATCTGCCCTGTGAACTAGACAAAGCAATGTGGTGATCTGCGAATCATCTCACAGACTAGTCTGATGGACGAGAGAACTTTTTAAATGATCATCATATAAGATGAGTATTGACATTTTCATGATCTGGTGCTTTGTGATTCAGTCTCATAGAATTACAGAACCATTTGGGTTGCAAGGGACCTACTTCCAACCTCCCTGCCATGATGAGGGACACCTTCTACTAGACCAGGTTGCTCAAAGGCCCATCCAACTTGACCTTGAATATTTCCAAGGATAGGGAGTCCACAGCTTCTCTGGGCAACCTGATACAGTGTCTCCCTACCCTCTCAGAAAAGAATTTCTTCCTATACCTGATCTAGACCTACACTCTTTCAGTTTAAAGTCATTATCTCTTGTCCTGACACTACATGCCCTTGTAAAAAGTCCTTCTCTGGCTTCCTTGTAGCTCCTTTTAGTTAGAAGTTGTTAGAAGGTCCCCTGGAGCCCTCTGTTCTTCAGGCTGAAGAAACGTCAACTTTCTCAGCCTCTCATCGTAGGAAGAGCCTCTGATCATCTTTGTGGCCTTCTCTGGACCTACTCCAACAACTTAACATCTTTCTTGATCTGAGGCCCTCAGAGTTGGATGCAGCACTCCAGGCAGGGTCTCACAAAAGCAGAGTAGAGGGGCAGAACCACCTCCCTTGACGTGCTGGCCATGCTGCTTTTGATGCAGCCGAGGATACAGTTGGCTTTCTGGACTGCAAGTGCACATTGCCAGCTCATGCCAAGCTTCTCATTATTTTCTCTGGAAACCCATAAAGAAGTCTGTCCTATGTTAAGTGTGAGTATTCACAGGTCCTTCTGGATGGCATCCCTTCCCTTCAGTGTGTCAACCACACCACACAGCTTGGTGTCATTGACAAACTTGCTAAGGATGCCTTCAACCCCACAGTCCATGACACCAACAAAGACATTAAACAGTTCATCTTTGGAGAGGAAATATTACCAGCGCAGATAAATTAAAACCTCTGAGTGTCTTATCATATGAAGTAATAAATACATCCACAATCCCTGCAATGCCTATAGGACTGTGAATATTGTACGATTTACCCAGGCAAAACACAGAATTTAATGAACAGAACTTATCAGGATGAAAGTCTTACACATATAAACATTACTAGCATTATGCTGTCAGAAGAGTGTTTGACATGAATGCTTAGAAACAAAATACTCCAAAAAGAAAAGCAACTTTTTTCTTTTGCTTCTGAATTGCCTGTCTTCATTCCTTCTCCCTTTTTAATAAGTCTTGTGAGATGGCACTTCTGCAAGTGAATCCACACAAATTCCTGGCAATTTTTAATACAAGAGAGCTACCATAATTTCATGCCTCTTCAAACAAACAGTGAGAGCAATCAAGGGAAAAAGAAATTAAAAACTAATTCTGCTGTTTATTCTCCTCATTTATTTTATCAGTTATCCCACTGTCACACTGAATAATAATCAATAAGACTTGATATACACGCTTAGCACAGGACTGACATCTTTGAGGCTTTCCAGAGAAAACCGCAAGCCCAAGGCAAATGCTGATACTGAAGGAAAGATTGGATTAATTACAGCGAGTGTGATGCCAGTGTTAACATTTCTGTTCACTCAGCTATCCAGGCAGGCTAAGCACGATGCAAGTTGATCTAACCAATTAGGTCAATACGGGAGGAAAAAAGGCTTCAGAGTAGATTACTACCACAGACAACTGCTGGTATATGAAAGGTAAAGTACACAGAATGCCTACAAAGAGGTATAAAATTATAACAGAAGTATTGTGACAGACTACAAGTAGTTATTACTTATAATGTCTAGCTGCAACTATATGATTCTGTACCATTTCACATTTAGTAGCTTAGTGCTGGAATTAAGAGGCTATGAGGACTGTTTGGAGGAATTCCATTTCAGTCTCTGTCACTTTGTGAGGTTGGTTCAGAATGCCTCTGGCAAAACAAAAGATCAAAGTAAAACCATTATTTAGTTTTCATTTGAGATCCATTCTTGCTGGGGAAACTGCCCAAGCAATTTTAGTCTTAAAGAATCTTAAAAGCCAGAAGATTTTTTTTGTTGTGTTTTTGTTTTCTTGTTTTGGTTTGTTTACATGTTTGTTTGTTTTGCCTTCTTATTAAATCAGTTATGAAAAGGATTCAATCAGCAAGATTAGACATGACTTTAAAGAAACTTGGGTCTTCGATGGTGCTGTAATTTGTCTGAAGCATATATCAAAGAAAGACAATGCCACTCCTGCATCTTCTCATGGTGCAGCATAAAATTTGCTCCAGAAGAATTATTTTGTTCAGTGTAACAGTAGAATAACTTCAAGTGGACAAAGCAGAACGGAGTGAAATGTCCTCAGCCCTGCAGGACTAGAATTACAAAGGTCCCTTAAGGCATCCACTGAGATTTCCATAAATGCCCAGGTTCTCTAACTCCTTTTAAAATTAAAATCACACAACTAGAACTCTTTAAAACCTCTCTAGATATTCAGCTGCCTTTGCCTGACTGTCTAATCACCTTCACAAACTTGGCACTTGAAAATTTTGTTCCCACAAAGGGAAATTTTCTGTATCTGTTTTTGTATCATTTCCTGTACAAAGTTCTGAGACAGCATTTAGGAAATTGACCCAGGCCAGAGACTGTCTGAAGACAATTTGTGAAGGTGAAAGGAAGCAGGTTATCATTTACTGTGCCTCTGAGTGCAGTATATCCTTAAACCCCTGTACAAAAGCATATCTCTCTGTACCATTTAGAAGCTGGATTTTTATCAGATGCCAAGGTTCAATGAATACAAAAGACCAAGAAGAAACAGACTGATCTAGTGAAGCTCCAGACATCAGAGAGCTACCCTACTTCCTGACGGCTCAACCACCAGCTCCTCGCATTCCTCTTGGAAAGCTGACAAGAAACAAAGACCGCCAAGACCAGTAGCCCTTCACTTGTCAGCATTTCTAAATGTGGACCTCAGACCAGAGGGTTTCTGTGTTTTAGAGCATGCCTCATGTTCCCCAGTACTAGCTGACCCTTCAGGGCAATCCCTTTCCTACAGCAAATTTTGGAGTAGTATATAAAATTTCCAATATGGTTGTTTTTTAACATTACCTCTCCCTGTCCTACTCTACTTCAGGAGGATCCAAGAAGGAGTTAAAGTCTATCTACCTACCTCTGCACAAGTGCTGCACATTTCAGTGTACCCGAAGCATAGGAACTGGCTGGAGCCTGTGCGCTCAAATACAGAAAATCCAAAAACTGATTAAATTTCACTGCTGTTTGTCCTTCCCCTTTCCTCCTAGGAATCAGGCTCTGCACTCTCAGATTTTCTACTTCTTTTCCCTTGGTTCCAGAAATCTCTTTCCCACATGCCTCCCCATGCTTTTTCTCCTCCAACACAGCCCAGGCTGTCTATGTCCCTCATGAGATGTAACACATAATACCTGACTTTGGAGTACTAGAGAAAAGACATAAGAAGTGCTCCAGAAGACATGTAGCTGTCTAACAACTCTGAGAAGCTGGTAGGGCTCATCCAAAAGCACCAAAGCACCCTGGTTCTTACTGCTACTATTTTCAAAACATTCATTGCTTTTGTAAACCTCACTAGATGTCTGTCTTGCACAAGACATGTAAATACTTTTTCCAAATATCGCCCAAATATCCTTACACAAAATAAAAATATCCACTGCAGACAAAGTCTCTATGCAGGCTTAGTGACAAACAAATATTATTATCATAATTAATATTGTCCTTAAACACACATGAAGCATTTCACAGAACAACTTTAAAGGAAATTTGCCTTTTCCCTGGATATAGTTTTTTCCTAACAGAGGGAAAGAATTATGCTGTCCAAAAGGAGAGTTATAAATTTTACTACTGGGCTAAATACAATGTGTGTGTAAATCTGGCAACTGTGAAGTGTTGTTAAATAGATAAATGTTTAGGGTTTTAGCTCTGCCATATATCAAAAGGGCCTTCTCCTACACTCTTCATCCTGACAGAAGCAAGCATTTTTAATGTTGGAAAAAACCTTATTTTATTGTTTGAAAAATACCTCTCACAGCTATAAAAATACTGGCCTTCACAGTTTAATGTAAGCAAGCAGCAGCCTGCTAGGTTTCTCAGACTTACAGACGATCATGGCCATGCCTGAGTCTCCTCCAAAGCACTTATTTTATTCTGCAACACAAAACTGAAGAAGAATGTAAAGCAAAACACATTTCTCTCTTTCCAAACTACTACTAGGGAAATGTGCTTCCCATTCTCATCCTTCAGTTTCCACACTACGAATCTCCTCAATTACTGCAGATACAGTCATTACTTGTATCCTTTGCATACAAGGACACATCCAGCTAGCTAATGGTCAGTATCTGTGGATTTCCCAGTATTTGGCACTCCATGACCAGAGATGAAATGAAGTCCTATCCTGTGAGCTCATGGTCTATCTATAAGACATGTCATAATGTGCATTCATGACAACTACCATGAGTTATAGCCTAGAGCCCAGCTCAGAGACTTTCTTCTTATCACTTTCCAGCAATGAAGACTTTACTGGGCATCAGTCCACACTCATAGTTCCCATATTTTGCTTAATGAATTATATACAAGAGTGAAGGAGGAGTCAACATGATCCATACGTTAGTGAATATGCAACATCACCTCTTCACCACTGTAGCCATACAAATTTCTTTAGTTTATAGTCTTTACTAAGTTAAATCAAGCTTAATATTACAGGAACATGTCATGTCACTTATCCAGAAAGCACCATTCACAATTTAGAACCCTATAAAAATGATAATAAGAAGAGGAATTATAGTCCTCATTGACTGCCACAGTTGAAATGAACCTTATTCCTTTTTATTAAGTACTTATATGGTCCCCATATTCTCTTTTCTATTGCCTAAGGCACTCATTCTTTCCAAGAAAAATCGCTATTAATCCTTGTTTGTGCCAAGTCCTCGCAGTACAAGAGTGTGTCCAGACAAAGATGCCATCTAATAATAAAGCTCAAGGTTATTACAGTTACAATAAGTGTGGGCAAGCATAGATCACTTGTGGATTTTGCTTTAGAATGCCTGGAAAATTGCTCATAATAAAAAATTCCCGTATATTATGATTATTACATCAGAGATGATACAAAAGCAGAGAAATCTGGCCAAAAATTATATTACATAAATGTAATATAATTGTAATGTTTTGGGGATTCTGGTTATAGCTTTGTGAATCTTTACAGTTCACAGATTTGTACATATTAAATAGATGTTAAATTTATTTGATATTTTTAGTATTTTGCAAATTCGATCTTGAGGGAAGGTATTTCTCTCATGTGGGAGGTGTTTTTGTGTCCTGTGTAGGGAATCACTCCTCTGTGTCAGGAATTTGCAATGTCCTGAAGCACTGAGTCACATAATCCCAGCAAGTAGGGAGAAAGATTGCATATCCAGGTTTAAAATCCTTCTTCCTCTGTATGGAAAAGTTTGTGTTGAATGGATAATAGTTTATAGAAACAGAGTGAGAAAAGATGGTCATGGAAATGACGAGGTCCAGATATATCACTGAGGGAAACTGTAGGCAAACAGAAAATTGTAGTGCTAAAGAGACAGGAGCATCTCTGCAAGAATTTGGTATTAATGGAGTTTTCTTCCCCTCTCTCCCTCCCTTTCACCCTTCCTTCCTTCCTTCCTCCCTTTCTCCCTTCCCTCCTTCCTCCTTTCCTCCCTGCCTTCCTCTTTCTCCCCTCATTTATTTCTCTTTTCACTCCTTTCCTTTTCTTCCTTCCTTTCTTTCTTTTTTCTCTCCTCTCCTTCCTTCTTTCATTCTCTCTACGCATTTGCATACTTATGTTCTTAGTAGAAAAAAAGCCCAGAATAATTTGAAACTTCAGACTTAATTCCCCCAATGTTTCTGGCTTAAAACTGGAATAAAATGAAGCAAGTAGTGAGACTCCTACAGAACATCATCCCTTGAGTGTTTCTTAACAGCATTTCCTCGGAAATGGAATAAATAGTTCAGATTCCTCCTCTTCTCTGGTAATATGAACAAACCAAAAATGATTTAATCTACACAAACAGGAAATTCTGTGAGGGATGCTCACTTCTCTTGAAGCTGAATAATTCTATATAAAATATTTAGCTGTTGAGGGGAGACCAACAGAAAGACTGATTGTAGGAAAGCTTGTTACTCAGGGAATGTATGAAGAATATCAAGCTTTCAATTCATATCTCACAGAGAAATTAGAGGTTTTCTAAAAGTAAGACAATCCATGACATTCCTAATCTTGAATGCCACTAAAGCTAGCAATTTCTGAAAGACAGACAGCACTATCTGAAAAGCTGCATTTCAGGTTGGTGTTTTGAATCACAAAGTCAGTTTCTGCTTGGATTTTTCATATACCACATAGTGAGTCATGTTCCTTATTTCCTTTAATTTTTTCATATTTTATACAAAGTATAACAGAAAAACTGAGAGCAGCTTCATCTTCAAATACCCTATGTTATAATCAGCTCACAAAGAGAAACACACCCTCAAAACAGCCAATGGGCAAATTGTTAATGAGTGATGGACAAAAAATGAGCCAGATAGATAGGCATGAATAAGTTTTGCCTTTTGTCTGAAGGACTCACACGTCATGGGGGCAGTTGCTGTGGAATAAAGAAGAGGTATATGAAGGTTTGTACACCACAGTGCAATGGCTTTCATGATGCTCCTCAATATTGACATGGATCAATCCTAAGTGCCAGACTACGTTTGTGTAATCTAGGGAGGCATCCTTGAAACACAGCAAGTGTGAATGTCTGTCACTCCTGCTCTGTGAAGTGGAGCTTAAGCTCAAGCTGTAATTGTGTGAGTTAAAGGCATTTTACTAATGACCTCAGATACTGTCTGAAGACTGGACACGAGGGAGGATCTTCCAGTGAAGCACAAGAACCACGTTTGTGACAGGAGAATATGTCAAAATACTGAGGACTGCCTCAACTACAGCCTCAAAGGCAAAATCTCTGTGCCCTGGGATAGGATGTGCAAATCACAAAGGCAAATTTGGACAGGAAGTGGGGAGAGTTGTTAATATCTTTTTATTTTCTTTTCTAGACTCTCAGTCTCTTTTTGTG
Source organism: Neopelma chrysocephalum (assembly GCF_003984885.1). Classification (NCBI taxonomy): domain Eukaryota; kingdom Metazoa; phylum Chordata; class Aves; order Passeriformes; family Pipridae; genus Neopelma; species Neopelma chrysocephalum. The sequence continues at coordinate 16,067,998 of NW_020897702.1, read as the reverse complement.
ATGGAGGGAAGGTCACAGCTGTATTACCTAAATATAGGAATTTTCAGGGCAAAGGAGTGAAGCCAGCTCTAGTAAATTAGTTAATTCTTCCCGCTCATTATATCAGAAGTGTGTTCAGACAAGCTGAGACTGTCTGCTATTACAAATGTACAGCATGGGAGGAAAAAAATAGCAGTGTGAAGTTTGGACCTTTTCTTCCTAAAGTCGCTTTAATTAGAAAACCAGACTCTAGGAGGCTTTGAACTGTGAAAGTGCAATTGTTAAAGAGGATTGGGGGTGGAATACTCACATTTGCCCATCAAGTTACTGAGCAGTCCATCCCATATATCTCAGTTTGTGTCCTTTGTCCAAAACTGGCTCTTATCGTCTGGGGCCACAAAGGGTAGAGAGAAGAGACATTTATTCCACAAGCACAAAGAATCACTTTGAAGACACAGCCTTTTGTTCGCCTTCAAACACTCCTTCTGGTGTCAGTTAAGGAGTATTGAAATTTGTCTGCATTGGTTGTTTAAGAAAAAAATTGTACGGGTGTCTGAGATACAGAACAAGCCCTTGTCCCATACTTCTGCAGCACTTTATGTTGCAAGAAATCAGTCATAAACAGTGGGAACAAGTCCCAAGAGGAAGAGAATGGGTGTCAAAATGGTCATGGTGCCAGCTCAGGCTGGAGGAGAGCTGTAGCTCCCTGTGTGGCTACTGATGCAGGTGTTGCTGCACAGGTTCTGGATGCCTGAGCTTTACAATCCATATCCCTCAACTTTTCAGTGATGAAATGGCCTTAGCAGCATTTTTCAGATTTATTCAGTATAAATAAGTGAGGGACTTTCAGGCATTCAGGGGAAGATCTAAGAAAATATAGGGATGCTTGACACAGTATGGTATGTATTTCACTAAACACAGAAAAGCAAAGCTCTGTGCTTCATCAACTACCTAAATGCCAGAAGTATCTAAACTTGCTCCACGACACCTGTGCTAAAGCTGATGCTTCCAGTGAATATCAGACCTCAAGCAGGTGGTCAGTGAATGTGCAGTCATTTTTAATGTTTTTGAAACCTCTTGGACTCTACATGTGCATAGATCAGAGCATGGATGGACAGCTTGGTGCTTCACAGAGGCAGCAAACTCATACAAAAACCAGAAAACAGACAAGAACAAGAAGCCTGACCAACTCAGGTTATGGGCAGAGCGACCACAGATGGGCATTTATTCATGCTGTGTATCATTAATCTCCCTATGCACGATTTGTTGGGCTCCACTACCACAGGTCATGCATGAAAAAAGCAATAATTGCATTTCCTCAGCTTGTTGATAATGCTGCAGTGACTTATGCCCTCAAAAGCACTGATGAGAGATTTGCCTCTATTTCAAAGCTCCAAGGATGTTAAAAAATTAATTATTATTTTGAACAATCTCAAATAAGTAACCTGTGTTGAAAAGGGCTGGCTGGGGAGAAAGAGGGAAGAATCCAGATGAGAGAAAATTAAGATTAAATCAGGCAAAAGAAGAAGGAACATTGTCAATATGAACACATTTCCCTTGAAGTTCCAACAGCAGATAGAACTCTTAGTAGAAAAGACAAGTTTAGCTATTAAGAGAAAATGTATATATATATGTGTGTGTGTATGTGTGTGTATCTATATGTTTACATGGCTTTTGTTTTGTTCAAATCACTGAAGGACTAAGGCAGATGTGAGGGATGAGTAGTGCATGATGGAGGAGAAAACATCAAACTAGTTTGGCATCACTCCAAGGCTAGTAAGAGATATTCACAAATCCTCAGGGACCATAAAATTTCCCCTGTTTTAATGATAACAGTCACAGTACCTCATTAGCCCTATTATAGCAAATTATTTCTCTGTCCTGGGATTTTAGTCATGAGCCACTGACTTTGACTGTGCTAGGAAATAGCAGCATTCCTCCAAACTGCATTTAAAACATGAATGTCACCCAAAGGTGTTTTATCAGCAACCTACATTGCTATGAATATTTTTGCAAGGACTACCCAAGAACAAAACTTCTCTCAGACACTAACACAATTCGTATTGTGAATTTGACTGAGTTGAAAGAGACAAAAAAAAACAAAAAAACCCCCAAAAGATTAAGGAAGGAATAAGTTTGAGTCTCCGTGGGAGACAAACGAGGATGAAGATAGGCGTTAAAAGCCATAGGCAAACCAAGCTGTACTCTGATCCTCAGGAACTTATTTAATCTAATTTATTGCTTGAGTGTAGCTCCACTGCTGTGTTTTGGAAGACTTGCTAAGGCTCTTCTCAAGACCATAGATGATGGCACTTGTGTTCAGACAGGTTTGAAAACCTACATCTTTAACAAGTGGCTTTATATGTGAGCACACAAGGTATCTCTGTGATATCTGATGTAGCAGTGCACAGGACTTGGGGGTAGATCAGAATATGAGCATGAACACATGCACAGTGCCCATGAACATTTACATGGGCAATCTTTGAATCGAAGTTTTTCTTATCAGTGCCATGAGAGTGTGCTTCAGGGCCCTCTTTTAAGCAATATATTGATGGAAATCTTTACAATTCATTCCTATAATATATACTGTTTAAAATAAAAATTCATTAAGAAGTTAAACCACTCTGTAACAATACGAGAGAGTTTTGGAGTGAACTGCCTCAGGATGATTCCACCCTATATCCGTTTATTTTAGGTCATTCTTAAAAGCACTTGAAAATATTTTCAGAAGTCTAGTAACTCACTTCCAGTACAGATGTTTTACTAATATACTTTCATACTTAATGCTCTGTATTTGGTGAGAAACTGTGTAAAGAAAAGTGCTTAATAGTATCTGAAAAGTGCAATGACTTTTCTGTCCTGACACTCCTGGATCATGGATTTAGAGGCAGCCAGAAATGTTGCCACATCAAATTAGCATAGCCTGACCAGGCTGGGCTCATCAACCTTTTAGCCCTCTTGTTCCCAGCCCAGAGGGTACCAGGTCACTGTCCTGGTTTTAACATAATGAAGCTAATCCTTAGGTGAATGATGATTCACAGTTTTGTCTAACCTCCGAAGAGACATCCTATAAGCTTGAGCACCAAGCCCAGGCAGGGCAGGATGGGCTTTGGTAGGTTTTGGAGAAGACTCATCCTGAAAATTGAGCAACTGCTAGTGGACAATGAAAACCAAGGATTTATGGCATCCAGCTTGAGAGAACTTGAATGTGTTGGTAACACCATGATAGCTAGCCAGCTGGAGCTGCCCAAACTTTGCTGAGGATCAGCAGTTTTAGATTGGGATAAAAAAATGTACTTTATCTGAACTTCCAGGTGATGACATATGGCCATCACATCTGAACAGACTCTATGTGGAGTCTGCTTCATTTTATATGTTCACCTTCATTCAAAGATGTTCGCACAAATACAGAGAAGACCGAGACTTCTCTGCAGATAGGTATTTGCTGTTTGCCTTAGTTTATCAACAGGAATGAAAGCTTGTGCTGCAGCCAGCCTTCAGTAGCTACAAAGGACAGTTTTTCAAGAGGGGAAGGTATAATCTTGCTTTCCTTAGAGTATTCCTTTAGATTTTCATTTAGAGTATGGAGCACTTAAAGTTCAAACAGAGGGATATCAGCTCGGTATCTCAGTTCCAGGTCAGTTAGAAGCAGTGGCATTGACAATGACAATTAATAGGTAACCAGCAAAATTTACACAGAAATATGTGACACTGAGTAAACAGGGAGATCCAAGTAATTTGGTTTAACATATTCAGTTTTGCATTTGCAACCATGTTTAATGGAAAATATTAGCAGTCCTTTTCTGCCAATATCTATAATAAGAATCAGAAATGTGATGATGTAGCTTCAGGAGTTTTAGAACTTACTGATTCCTGAGCATTCATAACAACTTCCATTTCATAGACAGAGCACTTGCCTTTAAGATGGACAAAAACATGTGTGTTTATATACATATTTAAAAGTTTTAAAGAAAAGTTCTGGGATCAGATTTCTCCATTTTATGGGTTGCTGTGGAAACAGATTAGCCCTCTGGAAATAAAACCCTGTGTTTGACTATAATGCAAAGAACAATCCATAGCATGAAAGGAAAGAACAGCTGGGAGTTGGAATAGTGTAAGCTGACATGTCAGACAGTAGCCAGACAAAGTGAACCAGGGACTGTCTGAAAAACAAGGGGAAGAAAAAGAAAAAGTAAGAACTAAGCACTGTCAACAAAGTCTGCAAAATGGTCCAGCTGTTCACTCTCATCATAACTAAGAAAATAAGGAGAGAATTCCAGGTCTGAGGATTAAATTTATGAAGAGAAGAAAACCTGAATGGAAAGAGTGAATAGTATTTCAGACAAAGCAGACCCTGCACGGAGGTCCTTATTCAGAACTAGCTTGGAAAGAACAACACTGGGTTCTGGACAAAACACACATCCCTACACAACCTTGCTTATAAAAAGCCAAAAAGAATCCTAATACACTGTATTAAGCAGACTTTTACAGCAAACATCTTTTGTATAATTTCATTGTTTCAGGCTGAACATTAACATCCTAGGCAGTTAAATAGATTTAGAGAATTCAAGAAATGGCATATCCAGCATCACAGGAAGGGCTAAAAGGTGAACAAATTTCACCACAAATCCCTGCTAAAACCTGAAATGAAAGCCCAAAGGACTTCTGATATACTGTAAATAGTCAGTCAGTTCCTAGAGCCTTAAGTGATGTCTGGTCTTTTGTTCAGACAATGGACAATTGAATCCAAGATGAACAGTTCCCAGGATTATGTGCACACAGAGCAGCACAGAGGGAAAGAGAAGTCTTAGAGAGGTTAATTCAGAGACATGCTTACCTACCAAACAAAGGCATTCAGCAGTACAGAACCTGATTAGGGACTCTTCAAGAAATACAAATAATGTCAATCACATTGCACAAGCATCTGGGACTATGCATGTGTGCATAGTTAGAAAATAATAATGAATGCACTTACTTCCCTTTGATTTTTTTTCTTTTTCTTTTTGAATAATGTCTTCTGTCCAGTGATCTCTTAGGAGGAAAGCCAGCTAAATAGCTAGCAAGATGATTGATTAAGAAGATGCTTTGTTTCCATTGTCTGTGTGATGACTCCAGGTATTCAGCAACCTAATCTGTTAACTGTTGTATCAGTAAGCATATTACAAATCAGGAATAAAAATCATAAATTACTAGTGAGGAAACTTCATATTCTTTAGATGAAATTAATTATGAGTGTGGATTGCATTAATGATAGGACAGCTATGAAATATCACTCATAGTTATTCATACATGCTCTGGTACCCAAAGATAACACTTGCAAATGCCATGGTAATAATAGGATAAACAGGCTGAACTAATATCCAAAATAGCAAGTCATCTGGGTTTTCAATATTTACACTTGATGCCACTTAAATGAGCAGAATGTGGTGAGGAAGAGCACAAGAAATACTAAGCTTTCATAAATCTTTCACTTTTATTACAGTCATGGTGCATTTGTGTATGTCATCTACCAGTTCCTGTTTTTGTTTATGTTCAGCAGCACCATCACCTTTGTCAAACATGTCCTGAAGTACGCTAATCTATTTGGGTTTTCCTTTTTTAATTTATTTCTCTAGATAAAAAAAAATCCCATCCATCTCTCCTGACTTTCACAATCTTTCTCTATATTTCCTCTGCCAATTTCCTTACCTGCAGTATTACAGCTCCGATCACAAAAAGAGTCAGGATTGTAGGGGTAATGTGTGGACTGTGATTCAGCAGGCAAGGAGGCACCCCCAAATGTGGTCCTAGACCCTATGTAAAGAAACAATCCCACGTGTCCATGTACACAAAAGCCAGGTGCAAGCCTGGATCAGGCCATACCCTTATGGTTTAAATTATGGGTGGGAGTGCAACAGTGCAAAGTCAACACACCATAGTGGAAGAGGTGTGAGCCTATAAGGACAGTGAATTTCCCTGAGGAACCACAACTACAGTAGCAGCCCTATGAAATTTCAAGCTGAAAACACTAGATGGCCTTCAAAGAGTCTCAGTGATATATCAAGCTGCTCATGTAGTAGGTATGATATCTTGGCACTGACATGGTTCACTTAAAATGAACCCAAGCCTGGATGGAAATTTTAGCGTTTTGATTGAGTATGTTAGAAAAATAATTCTTTTGCTATGCTTAACTCTGTGGTATCTATCTCTAAACATTCCTGCTGCTTTTGGAGAGAAAAAATGACTACTTTGACTTGCATCTTCCTGTGACCAAGATCATTTTACATTTTACAGAACCTTATTCTGATTGGCTGCTTGAGACTTTTTCATGCTGTCACTCATACTTGTGTTGTAACCCAGTTGGTGGGTTTGAAGCCCACTCACTTGGCCCTGCACAGTGACTTTGATACCCTAAGGTTTTCAAAAACAGGAGCCATTGTCATGGCAACACTTGTAGGTTCAGGATCTCGGGCTGAAAACTGGGCTATAGAGCGGCTGTAATGACAATTTTATGTGTAGTACTTCTTGTATGTGGTTATGTAAGAGTTACACCCATATCCTCTAGAAGATTTTCAGTGCTATATTACATTATCTATTTAGGATGCATCTACAACCTCAGTGCTAGAGGACGTAAGAAATACCTTCACCATGGGAATCCGTGCTCCAGGTAAACAAGAGATGTAGTTCCTCTTTAATACGCACAAGGGTGTGGCCATATAACAGCTAGGGGAGCTGTGAGTAACCCACGTATGAATTCCCAGACTGAGACTAGATGAGCAGGAAGGGATGTGTAGGATGGAGGACATGGTGCCAAGGACCTAGCATCCACACTGTGCACATCTAAGGGACTCCTTACAAATGACTTCCAGTATAGTCTTATGGACTCTATCAAATGGAGTGTGCTACCTGTGCACATTTTCTGTGTTAGCGTCATCCAAGAACAATCCAGTTCAGGTTCTGCAAGACTCCTAAGTGATATGAACCAAAGTATGAACAGGGAGATTCAGTTCAAAAGCAGGCTCCTGATCTGTATGGAAATGCTAATGCCAACACAACAATAACCAAATCTTAGCTCTTCTCTTGGTATGGGAGGCCAATGTGCAGAGAACTATGTGTTTCTACAATATTTAACTCCTTTGCCCTTCAGAATATACTGATAGCATGCACACTGTCTCCTGGGATCAGTGCTTTGTCTGTGTTTGCACCTGAATAATAGCTAGGAGTTACTTAGGAGAACATGAACCAAAAGCATGCCAAGAGCCACTCTGAAAACTGAACATTTAAACAACGCAGATGACAGAGCTCAAGTACCTAAAATATACTGCTTGACAAGGTTTAATGCTGCTACAGATGTCGTCCTGGTTTCACAGTGTCCCCCTCTGGATGCTCCCAAAACCAGGTTGCAGTACTAATGCCCTGATGAAGTCTCATAGCAAAGCCATGAGTAACCCAAAGCTTTGGAGGCGTCAATGTTACTTTCTTAATTTTGTTGGGCTACTCAACACTAAGAACAATATTTGGCCTTCACTAATAAAGACAAAACTGAGCTAAAATTTTAACTGTCATCTGCACTGAACTGCTTTGAGTTAAAAATGCTGGAAGTCTGTATTGTCATTTTAGAGAGACTGTCAGAAGCAATAGCCTGATCACCTTTAACCAAGAACAATCAGTTCTCCGAGTGAATTGACATAGTCTTTAGAAAAGTGGATGGAATTGATTAGTTTTTTTACTTTCTTTATCTTTCTAAACACCAGTCATTTCATCAGAATAACTGATGTTAAGAAATACTAGGAAGTACATCAATAGGGAAAATGTCACTTTTTCATAGTGGAAAGGACCGAATCACCATTCTAGCTGCCCTGGTGGTAATAGACATTTGACCAGTGTAAAGAAGCATATCTCATCTCCTCCCAAATTTCTGTTGACTTCTATCCTCCTGCACACAGGACAGCATGATTAATTCGATTGATTCCTACTGTCCTTCCATCCTCAAGCCTTGGTTCTATAAAAGCAGAAGGAACAAAACACAGTCTCTACCTGCAGTAACAGAAAATGACCTTAACATCCTGCCCCCAATATGCTTAAAAGTGGGAGCTTCAAGGTCAAAAGATAAAAAGTCTAGATTCAACCAAATATGATATCTTTGTAATGGGGCATGCTGAAACCATGATGGGACCTCCTGATCTGTGCCATTATCTAAACTGTCCATGTGAAATAAATGAAAGAAGCTTCTTTGCTAAGCGGACTGCCTGAGTGGCATATTCTTGCTCTAGACCCTACTGTGTTTGGAGGGGAAAAAATATTTCTAGACAAAAGTCACATATCCATAAAATATGATGAAAAAGAGTGTGGTACAAAAGTTGTTTCAGTGTTTTAATTTTCAGGTTCTGTAAACAACATAAGGGAAGAAATTCCACATGTTGTATTGGACTGATAGATAAAGTTGGAGCTCTTTCAGAAGATAACGGATGGACCCCATCACTAACTACAGTAGGCTAGGACAGAAAAGATATGAGTTCTGCTGACAACACCGTCAAAGATTTCTGTAATGATGTCAGACGTTCTACTTAATCTCTTGCTCCCCATCTCCAATCCTGCAGATGGATTATTTTCTCTCTTTAGCTGTGAGAGGTGTATTGTGTGTTTGTACAGCAGCTGGTGCGACGGACCAAGCCTGGACTGAGAGACCTGGGGCTGAGGATGCATCAGAGGAAAAATGCACAGACCCCAGTTAATATAGAAATATATACTTAAATGGCATGTATGCAGTCCAAAGTACTGTATTAACCTGTTTTAAGTTAAGCAGATTTTTACCAGAATCCTGCAATATTTAGCAAGCTTAGCTGTCCACCTAGCTCTTAATCCAGGGGACACATTACTGTCTAATTACTAAATCTTTGTGGGAAGAAGAGAGTCTTGTGTTTCAAGATGCTGCACTGGAACCTCACCTTTTCCTCATGCCAGAGGAGATTTCAAGGCAGATGCTACCAGAACACATTGATTTCCTCTAAATAAAGCATTTAGTACCCCTGCAGAGCAAGTGGCTTTTTAAGCCACTGGGATATGGTGAGCTCTTTAGCAGTTCCATGCTCAATTAGTCTCCAGGGATATATCATTAGAAGGGGCAGATGGAACAGGTGTGTGACGAGATCGTATATTTTACTGCTTCCTTTGGATTCCTTTATTTTCACAAAAGATTAGGTCATGCCCTGTATTGCTCCTCCCTCTTTTTTATTAATTTCTACAATTCCTATCACCAGTGAAGGCTTGGTTCTCAGTTCCCAAAATTGGAAAAAGCACATAAATTACATGTACCACCCATTCTGGTGTTTTCTAGATTAAAATGACTGCTGCTGCAACTGTTGCCATCAAGCATACCCAGACCAGCCAATAAAATACAGGCACAGACAAAAAAAGCTAAAGCCAGACCAGAACAAAAAGATCAGGCCAAGTGACAGACAAAGCTGAGCATCCTCCAGCCTATCTCATGCTCAGGCTGAAGCTCTGCTCCAACAGAAGCAAAAGTTGATGGTCCCTGTTCTCAATGGGGGGTCCTTTCCCTCCAGCAGCACTGCAGACCCTGGTTGCCAGGGTCTCCTTGCTCTTTCCTGGGGATGATAAGTATCATATTTACACACTTTTAGAGGAAAAGCATGATTTTACAAGGCCTGTAGAAGGTGGTAAAGGATAAAGATTTCTGGTAGTGGTATGCTGAAAAGGCAACAAATACCATCAAGTCTTACAACACCTATTAAACCTCCTGGAGAAGAGGTCCACAGTCCGTGTGCTGGTGAGCAGTAGCCTGGTCATCGCATAAGGGTTGTAGAAGCACCACTGTTATATACAACTAGCATTCCAACAGACATACAGCATGGATGCATTGCTAATTGCCACCTACTTGCTTCTTCATCTGTTCCTTCATTTCCATCCTCAAAGGAACCCGAACATTTCCTTCCCACTTGTCATTTCCTTGTCAGAGTCCAGGGACTCCTGTTACCAACCTATTTCTAAACCTTGTCTTCTAAATGTCTTGTATCAATTTCTATATGTGCTAGGTTAAAAAAGTCCAGTCCTTCTCTAATCTCTGACTTTACAGCACGGTGAACACCTCAGTCCCAAATCATTCTTCCAGTTGCTGTGCAATAGATACTGTAATTAATGAAAAGTTTATAACTGAAAACAAAATAGTTTTTGCTGTTGCTTAAAAATAGTCACCCATTTCACTCCATAAAAGGCAAGGGCTGATTATGCCACTATATAGGGCCACTGTAGGGACCCCTGGTGGCCTAGTGGTTGGCATGTGGCACTCTCACCACTGCGACCCAGGTTCGATTCCCAGTCCCCCCGGGCAGATGGAGCCCGTTAGCCCTGTGAGGCCATCCATCTATGAGAAGGTCACTCTAAACAAACCTACGTCCTGAGGACCTCACTGCCATTGTCCAAGCTTGCTTGGCCCCCGCAGATGAACCTTAGGATTAAAGGGTGGGCTCAGTTCAGTGCATGCTGTGTCTCACCTAAAAAACCCATTGCGCAGGCTGGAAAGGTAAAAAGACCTTTCCCAAAATCTTCGTTCGCGAAGACTGGCCATTATTATTATTATAGGGCCACTGTTAGAGTGTTTTATCTGTATGCATGGTCATTTTTATACTGTCTGTAAATTATGGATTTTCTTTCCAGATATCAGTACATCTTTCAGGGTCTGAGGCAGTTAGCAATTACAGTAATTTACCTTCAGATTTGGAAAGCTTTATGTGGGAATAAATGAATTTTTGATACAGTAGCCAAACAAAAAAAAAAAAAGAAAAAATCAATCAGGTTGACTTCAGAGATTCCTTTATTTTGTTTTCATCCTTCCACTCCTCAGAAATGATATTATGTACTTTGGATCAAAAAATGTCTCAGTTAATTCCAAAGGAACTTTTTTTGTTCATTTTAAAGTATTTATTTCAAAAATTGTGTTAGTCTGTTTTGATTTTTTTACAACTTAAACTTATAAAGACATCATTTCAAAACAGAAATTCAATTAATTTAATTTAGAAAATATTTTTAAGTCCACTTTATTTTCTCCATTTTCAGAAGTCAAATTATTTGCTTAATTTAACCCTAATTAGCACATCTTGATGCTTACTTGTGGAAAAAAATTATTATTGATCACAAAAATGTTGTCATACTCTACCCATGACTGGAAGGGGTGTTGAGCAAGACAGATTTGGGGTGCATCTACAGGGGTGTCTGTGGACAGCTCATGCACTTACTGTGCTTGAGCTCTGCCACGCTATGAGCCTGGTACAGTCCAGCAGCTGCAGTAACAAAAACATATCTCTGAGCACATGGGCTCTTTTATATCCCCAGGTGTGATAGGCTGTCATAGAACACAAAAGGAAATGGGAGTGAGTAAGCGATTTTAAAAGAATTTTAACATTTCTAATCATAACTCATCCTGTAGCCTTCTCCTTTCACTTCCAACAAGGCTGTTGCAGGAGAGGGAAACTGAGGCACACGGGAGGGTTTGCTCCAGACAAGATAAGGCCAAGCTCTTTCATCTGTAAAGCTTCGGAGCTGACTGACTTCAAGATGGGTTCCTGGCCTTCTTTGCCAGGTTCCTGGTCTTTTCCATGTAGAGCTATTCCCTCCAAATCTCTGCAGCAAATGGTAGGACATTTACATCTGTCATAGTCCTCTCAAACGCTTTTTCTTCTGGCATTGCCGTGTACTAACTTTTAAAAAAAAAAGTGAATAAACAATAGAAACAACATGAACAATAAGAAGAAATCAAGAAAAAGGCAGAAGAGGGGTATGAGCAACTATTTTCTATCTGCTGAGGGAATGCATCCTGGTGGAAAAACAATAACAACTATACAATTAACAGAGAAGAGATTCCTGGTTTGAAAGTCACCATGCATGTGTCACAGAGTCTTAAGGATGACATTTATCACACCACAGTCTTTGAAAAAGGTAAGTCCAGAAAATAAAAACAATATATTTTGAAGGCAGCTAATCACATTCATTATTAAACAATGCTCATGGACTATGTAAAACCAGCATGGTTTCTGACCGTCAGGTTTGTTAGAAAGCTCTTCCCATTTCTAAACAGTAGGAGTGGGGCACTGTGATATTAGACAGTAAGGGTGGTGAGCAATCATCTCTTTTACAGAGCTGTGAGTGTACATGATTAAAAAATAAATAGGGGATCCATTTTCCAACTCCTTCTGAGACAAAGAGAAGGGAAATATTGCCAAATGTAGGAAAAATTCTTTTTCTTCTAGCCCAGCTAATTTTAATTTGGCTTTCATAAACCACGAGCATAGAAATATATATCCTTTAGATAATATACCAGGAGGGAAAAACAAAAATACCGAAAAAGATTTTAAAATGACAAAGAGTGTACTGTGTCCTCAATACAGAGAGAGAGAGAGAGAGAGAGAGAGAGCTGTTAGGAGAGGGAAAGAAAGAGTTTATGGGGCCAGACTGAATGTCTTCACTGGGACTGATCAAGTTATTCCAGCAGAACGGATTTTCCATTAGCAAATGTGATTATCTCTGTATTGATATATTTTGTGGAAATATATAGAATTTGATTATGTTTTTCTGGGGAAAAAAACAAAAAATGTTTCTATTGTCCTTAAAAGTTTGCTTTGTTATAGTGAAAATACTTCAGATATTCCTTTAACTTTCATACTGCATTGAAGTTAATCTCATTTGTGCATATATTTATATTATTATTAATATTGTACAGCATGTTTAGTTTCTTTCATTAAAATACTGTAAAAAAATTAATCCCTCAACTAATTGAACTTAAGTATGCTGGCAACTTTATTCCATGAGACAGTCCATATTTCATATTATGATTTTCTTCATAGCAAAATAGCAAGTATAGTCTGAAGTTCCCTGTTGAAAGCGAGTCTGCAATTTAGGCACATGCAGGTGCAGGGAAACATATTCCACAGTGAAGCATATTCCTAGCAAAAAAATTGCCTAAATTACTCATACTTCTGTAAACTCCAGTCATCCTTAGGCATTAAAATCCCACTGTAAATTTGGCTAAAGGAGACTGCTCTCTGAAGTCACGCAGTACCATCCTTGTTCTCCCAAGGAAAAGTTTATATCTGCTGGTGTTGACGGCTGCACCTGATGGAGAGAAGAACCTCCACAGTGGTTGTCCCCCCCCCACCAATCAGCAGGGGCAATTCTGCCCACCTGGCTGTCTGGACTCCCAGACTTGCCTGTCCTGAAACACAACCACCCCCATGTCTCTAGTGACCATTTGCTCCTGCACATGCAGAGAATATCTATATACACCACCAGGAGGCAAAACATTTGCTTCACTTTTTGCACCGGTGTCCTTCAGAGATGGATAGTGTGGTTTGGCTACTGCTTTACAGCTACATTGGCACAGAATTAGAGTCAATAGCATGGAAATGGGAACATGTAGGGGCTGTGCTTGAAATCCTGGGATTAAGAGCCAGGCTTTGAAGGGATTAAATGGCTAATTTTCACTGAAAACAGTGGGAATTCAGCATGCAAACACTTTTAAAAATGTCAGCCTTTTTTTAGCAGATATCAAAATAAAATCCTCATATACTCAGACTTAAAAAAAATAACTGGCTTAGTTAAGTAACTTTTCATTGGAATTTTCTCAGACTTCTGCGTACATTTTTATATTATATTCATATATTAATCTTGTGGTAGATAGCTGAAATGTAAACAACCATCTGGAAATTCATTGAGGGTGCTAGCTGCTATTTTTTCTCCTAATGATACAGAATTGCTGACAATCACACACAGCTGTGTGATTCAATGGCAGCTTACCCCTTACCAGAGTGAAGGTAAATTGACAGGTCTCTTTACTCCCCAGTCCAAAGGTGTGACAGTAGAATATACAGCTGTACCACAGTCTGGCATCTCAAGGTTCAGTTCAAGCTTCATTATGACCTTTAGAGGCTATCTGGGCTGCTGGATGGGATCACAGCACCCAAGATATTACATAGCCATGTTCAGGCAACAGAGCCTCATCTCGACATCTATGTTAACATCAGTGTCTTCTCTGCACCTACTTCATCTGGCACTGCACCAATGGATCCTACCATCAAAACATCTTTTTTATGGATTAAGCCAGCTGATTTTCTTGGGACTTACTGAATGAGGAAGGTCCTAAAAATAATTTATGAGGCTGTGGCAATTAAAAGGTGTAACTTCGACCGCTGGTCACTGTCAAAACGCCTGTGTTCTTGGTCTTCTCTGAACTGCAGTCCCAAGTATGATTTCTGCTAAAAAACTTGTGTTTGAGAATAAACACAAGATAGTTCTGGCAGCAGGGACAGTAGCTGCAGCTAACTGCGAGTACTGCTGCTACTAGTAGTACTCACAGCTACCAACATACCTGTACACACCTACATGTAGACGTGTAAATGTAGGTGTCTGGAGTGGAAACCACTCCTACATTGTAGGGAATCTAGTTTACTAAAAGTAGGCTTTTGGCAACATGTGATATGTGGCAGGGTAGCTCACCTGGCTTCCAGCTGCCATTCCAGAAAGGTGTGCAACTTGCCTAGGGTAAGTTGCTGTAGCTGACAGTCCCATGAGGATGTCTTGGTAATCCTTATCATTCAAAACCTGTGTTTAAACAGCTAAAGCCCTTGCCAAAGCTACATGATATGAACCCCAAATTGAGTAACTGCAGCAGTCCCTCTTCTATTGGAGTCAATAACATAACATGCATTTTTATTGTTTTTTTAATATCCTTTTATTCTTGCATGTTCCATTTCTTTGATGAAAATAAATGCAGATGCATACAGAATAACACCTCCTATAAAAAATAGAAGACATTCTTCCTCCGTCAGAGTATTTTGATTTTAAAATACTTTCACTTACCCTATTCATCACTTCTTTTAGGATCTAGTTTGATTTTAGTTTAAGTGACATTTAATCATTCTATTATTGAATTAAATTCATCAGTACTATCTTAAAAGCACTATCTGTCTTTTCCAATAGAAAACTACCTACTTTAACTTTCTCTTATGTTGTTTAATTTAACCCATACATAGACATCTGTCTATTATTTCCTAAAATACATACTGCAGTTTGCTTACACCAAGCGAAGTGAGTAAAAAAATTAAGCTCATAATACTAGAGACAGTCAGATTCTTTCTTTTTGGTTTGCAATTTTTTTTCTCTCTTAAAAAAAATTAAATAATTCCCAACAAGCCTGATGAAGAGAAGGAATCGGATAAATGGGTAGAGTTCATTAAAAGCTTTGAAATGTAGTGGGTCTGTGTTATTACACAGTCCTCCTGCTTACAGCATACTTTCTGAGTTCAGGCTGCATATATATCCTATTGATCCAGACACTGCTCCTCTTCCATTTAACTCTTCTTTATATGACAGCTATTTACCTGCCAGTAGGTTTGGTTTTGAGACATCTTCCCCATTACTTGAAAGATTTGTTTATTCGAGGTTTTTAAAGACTGTTGCAATTTTTATCTCCTCTCCTTGAAGTGACAGAGATCAAATCTAAGTGAAATTATCCCCACATTGTATAGAGCTGCATCACCTCTTGTGACTCTATAGATGCAGTTGCATTACCTGTGCATCTTAGATGTGCCTGCCATACCTATCAGCACAGTATTTGCAATATGATGGATTTACAAGGCAGTCATATCTCAACGATACAGTTCTCATCCGCAATGACAGAGACCCAAGCTAGCAAAAACTAAAAGTACGTAAAATTACCCATACAATTTCAGGGTTTTACACAAGTGGTCCATGAAGAATCTAGAAGGGGATAATGAGAGCATTGACCAAAACAGCACATGGGTGCAGCCAGGAGTCCAGACTCACAGTAGTTATCAGCATAGCCTTGTCAGAGCTCTGGCCCATGCCAGCATCCACACTCTCACCCAGTGGGCTGAGAACCAGAACAGAGCAGTCCTGGGGCTGCCCCCACTAGTTTTTGAGGAGAAATAGACTCAGTTACAGACGTAAGAGCTGCAGGCTGTGCCAAGCAAGCCAAGAAAATAGTCCTTCACCCATTTTACTTACTGATATGAACATCACCTTAGCAACGAATCAATTTTCTGCAAAGATTCAGCAAAGCCTCTAAGCAATTTCTTTATCCGGATGAGTTCCTAGTCACAGCTTCTGTTGGTATTTTTTTTTTTACATTGCTTCACAACTGGCCTAAAGGCTTTGTTAGACTGGGACCTAAACAAATATTGAGACCAAAATTGGGGTTAACCTTTCTATGCAGAAATTATTACCATGGTTTATTCAAAAAAGCAGGGGTTTATTCCTTAATCCAACATAAAAAATATTTCTTATATTCTTTCCTCCCAGTCCTGATATTGTCTTAGATGTTTCAACAAAGCAAGCTTCTCCTCTGCTTAGAGCTGCTTTTCAGAAAATTTTATTTTTCATTTTTCTTTTCAGATGAAAGTTGATGCTTTGTCAAAGCTGGAAAGGTCTAGTCAGGATGTACTAACCACAGGTGTGAACGAGCCTGAATGTTCAGGTCCATGTTACGGCTTAAAATGTTCTTTATTGTATGGCACGTTGAAAGCTTAAACATGATCATTCACAGTCCAAGCAACTAAAACAGCAAACAGATGTCTGTGTTGTGAGAACAACACAACTAAAGGAAAGAACTATTTGGTTCATTTATCATAGGTTATCAGTTTGGGACTCCTCCACCTTGAGACTGCCCAGGTTTTAGCTCATCCCTGAGCCTGTCTTCTAAACTGGGCATCTACTTCCTGTTCCTCAAGCTCAACAAAAGAGTCTCAGACAGGACAAGCCAAAATTGCCAATAGCATTTTAGTAAGTCTACCTTAGTAAGGGATAAATGTTAATTTAAAAGTGCACATGAGTGGATTTAACAACAGGCTTGCTTTGCTAAACTTAGTCTTACTCTGACCTATGTGGCTTAATCCTGTGATGTTTTACATGATCAGCTCCACCTGGCATCATATCCATCCCTCTTGCTGTTCTACTTCACCCTCTCCACACCTTCTGGGAGGCTCCACACATCAGGGTTTAATTCCCAGCTATGGTTCTGCACCCTCTGGAAGCCCTTTCTTCTCTCTAACCAAGTCCATACCACTGAGTCCTTTTTAAACTCTTCCCTTAAAGCCTTCCTGTACACTTCAGCTTCTGATTAATGTTAAGTACCATTTCTGTTCTTTGTATTTCCCCACCCTTTTGCAGATAGTCTACAATAACACCTTTCTGGCACATTTGCCTCTTTTAAATTCCAACTTTTCCTTCCTTCATCTCTGTCTCTGTATATTATTTTCCTCGTCTAGCAGCAAAAGTGCCTTTGTTACCCACTCATTTCTCATCTCTTTCCTACCAATTTCTGTATTTTCACATCAATTGTAACAGGGATCTGAAGTAAAAAGAAATTGTTTTTCTAGATGAAAGGCTTTTTCTGAGTGCTACACTGGTTGCTTCCTGTATCTGATGGTATTTTCTAGCCTTGGGAAACTCTATATAAGCAGTAAAAGGCATACCAAGTGGGAAAAAATAGGCTTTTTTGACCAGAAATGATGGTGCACAGTAAAGAGGAAGGCATTAACCTCATTAATTGCCATTTCTGTAGGGGCTTTGCATGGGGTGAGAAGCTTCTGGGAAGCTTTGACCCAAATTCCATTCCTTTTGCTATCTTTCTCTACAGCAGCATCAGCCATAACTTGATGCCACTGTACTACTGCAGTTGCATAAAGCAAAAGAGTCAGAAAGCAGAGAATTCTTCCCTTTTTAACTCTCTGTGTTCAAAATTATGATTGTGGCAAAAGCTGTAATAAAAGTAAACACCTCTTATAAGCCTTCCATGATCCCCAGGCTGGATTCCTGAAGACACAGCGACAAACTGTGCATCTAGTGCCTACACCCAGCCCTGCTTATCTGCCTGCAGAAATGACCAAATGCACTGGTAATTACACAGTTACACCAGGATTTTCCACATAACTTTCAACTAGATGCCCTGTGAACCAAAAACAAAAATCCCAAATAATGTGATGATGGCATGTATTAGTCTGAGATGCCACAGACTGTTGATTAACCATTACTTCATTGACATAAATTGACTTACATTTGCAATTAGTACAAAAATATATCAGTGAAACTATGACCTGTATCTGGTGTTAGTGTGAAATTAATGAATTTGAGAAACAGAGAGCTTTACAGCATGAGATTGTCTTTTACATCGGGAAAAAGACACATCCTGTGGCTTGGACTCTGTTAATCCTCAGAAAAACGCATCTCAGAAGTCTGCAAAGGTGTTTGTATTAATTTAAGTTATTTCATTCAGTAAATGAGCAACTTCAGGAACTCTAATCATTGTTGTATGAAACAGGAAATTGGAGCACCCTATGCCTTCAAAAGCTGAAATGAAGGGTTACACAGGGAGCATACATTATTCATAGAACATAAAATGCACATTATCAGAACAAGAGAAAGCTATTTTCTTTGGCACAGTAAAATAAGGCAGCCTGAAAAATATGCAGTGGTATGTCACTTGGGTAGAGCCCCGAGTTAAACAGCATTCTCCACCTGTCAGGACCCGTGTTTCACACTCCTGCTGCTGGAATGAAAGGGGATTTGTTTTCAGTGAAGACTTCTGGTTCATCCACCATGGTACAACTTGATTAATTTTATATTCATGTCCTGTAATTACAGAAGTGAAAGAGATGGCAGTGGTATGCCATGAACCTTTTGTTGGTGTAAATTTGTACTGGAAAACTGCTGTGTCAAAAAGTCCTTTGAAAAAGAAAACTGAGAAAAATAACATATTAGGTGATGACAAAGCTTCCAAAGAACAGAATCAAGCTATGTTTTAACTCAGATCTGCTACTTTGGCATCCACATGAAGGTAAAAATTTTAAATTAAGTTGTCCTTGAGTGTACCTTGAATTTTTGACTAATATGTCTCTGAAGATCCCAATGCTGTACATCTAAGATGTTGAAATTTGTGCTGCAAGCCAATAAAATAATTTGGGATTCATCTGAACTAATTTCATTAAAAGTTAGGCATCTTGTTGAATCAATCCTTCAGTTTCTTTCTGTAATCAAGGGGAAAAGAGAGGCATTGCCAGAGAATAGTTCATCTCACCATATCATATTTGCTGTCCCAGGAAGGGATGAGCAGCTTTTCAAATATGACTCTAACATATAGACTATGGCTAGATTTAGATGTCTAGCTCACATTAAATGTTAAATTTGTACAGACTGAAGCAAAATGAGTTGAATCCATCCCAAAGGCATGAGACGGTGAAAAAAAGAGTTAGGTAAGGTCCAGTCCCTTTTCTCTGCTGGTTTTCTCAGTGAGAGTAGGCAAGTAATTTCATATATTCATGTTTCTTTTCCCACTTCCTTCCTTCATTAACTAAACTGTAACCAGCTAATATGACAGGGTTCCTTACATCTGTATGTGTTGTCTAGACATTGTTATAATAATAGTACTCTTATAATGGTGTTTTAATAAGTCTGGATAAGGCTGAACATCAAGAATACTGTGTTGCTTAGCCATTTACATATGCAGCGTTTTACTTATGGTGGTGATTTGCAACATATGCACTTGCCACAGCAGTTTCTGTTTCTTCATTATTATACAGATTTTATGACCAAATGCAATATGTAAATTTGTCTGTACAACTCATGAGAAAGGTCAGAAAGAGCTGCACATGTCTCAGACAGAAACCAAATGTTAAAATCTTGATTTTTTTTATAGGTCACAAATACTAAACAAAATACAGGGGGAAAAAAAATAAACCAGAAAAAACCCTTGCTGGTATGTTTGCACAGCCTCACTGGTATTTTCAGCATTACTTTTACTCTGAGTCCTGCTCTTGAGCAACAACAGTTAATGGAAGTCCTGTGTCTCTGTTAGTGGAATTATATGAATAATGCAACATGATATTCATTTGCTTTTTTCATCCCACCATTCTTCCACTAAGCCAGCTGCCAGCTTTAACTGTCATTTCCAAGGGCCTAAGGATCAGGTGGGATTATATACTCAGGCTTTTCTTACTAATAACTGCGTGAATCAATAAGGGGTAAGCCATTTAGCATAATATACTTACGAAATACTAACTTTCCAAGCTCAATTTTTAGTTCCTATTTCTTATGGATCTTGATATAGATGTGTCTGTTAAAGTGGAATAAACTGTCATGGTTGGGGAGTAGATAGGTTTCTTGTATTATGCCGAGTACTTTCTTCTTGTTTTGACAGAATACTTATACCCTTCAGGAATTAGAAGCTTTTAGAAGTGTTATTTACAAGACTTTATTATTCAAGAATGCTAGCAGATTTTGGATCACTTTATAAGAGGGTGATTCATTAACAAAGAATTAGGTGCTACACTTTTAATTTTTTCAGTCAGTGAAATTTCTTTGAATCTTTTCAACATTGTTTCTTACCTCATGAGCTACATCATTAAGATTAGAAAGAAATCAGCAGCAACTTTGAAACAGGAAGAAGTTCTCCATTCCACAGGTATTTAGGGAATGGAAATCTATCTTATCTTACTTATCTGACACCTCTCCTGGCTGTGTTCTCACATCTAAACAGCTAAGAAGTGGGAAACTATAGCAGGGTAAAACAGATCCGCTGAAGGGACTTGAAGCATATAGGAAGTTAGATATCCTGAATAAATCACAGAATCATAAAATGGCTTGGGGTGGAAGGGACCTAGTTCCAACGCCCCCACACCATGAGCAGGGATGCCATTTTGTTGACTAACATATGAGGTTCCTCCTTCCTACACCCGAAATATCTTGTTTGGGAATGACAGTAACATCTCTCCAGCCTGTGCAGCAAATACACTTGAAATTACTGCTGCAGAGGCAGACAGAGTACACAAAGGTCCCTGCTGTCACAGTCCTCATCAAAGCCTGGGACTGATATCACTTCTTCAAAGAGTTTATGTGATGTCTAAAGGCAAGGGAGCTGCAAGAAAGGCAAATGCATTTGCCAAGACCAAGGACTGGCCAGCTATGCTACGATTTTCTCTCTTTCTATCTCTTTCTTCCTTTTCTTGTGACTTTACCGTTTAGCATTATTGTACTCCAGAGCTCAGTGATTTAAGGTACTGTCACTAATGGCAATTCAGCCTTCATATTTCAGAAGTTACTCTACAATTTTACAACTGTACTTATGAAATGGACAGGGGTAAAAAAAAAAAAGGCAAAAAAAAGCAGAGGTTACTAACTAGAGCTCACTTTAGAAATATTGTTCCTAATTGGACACCAGCATTAATGAACTAACTGGGATAAAATAAAAAAGAAAAGGCAGTATTTGGAAGAGCCAGTTCAGTAATGAACTGTCAAGGCCTACTCTCTTCTTACCTAATTGAAATGCTGTTTCTGCTGCTTTTTTTATTGAGTTGCCTTTGGCTTTCAAGATACTTCCCACAGACAGATTGTCATGTGGATTTTATATTAACTTCTGGATTTGCTGCACTTCACTTTTATGGCATTGTTTTTTTCCTATTTTTTTCCTATTTTTTTCCTAAATAAAAGAAAGAACATTTTGACCTTATTAATAACAGTGAAAACACTAATTTTCAGGCAATTTTCAGGCCCACACAGCTCAGCCCACACAAAGGTATTCTCATACAAGCACAGACTTCACATAATCAGGGATTCGGTTGTTTTTTCCATCTAGAATGGTGATTACACTAGCTGATGGATTAATTTGTTTTGCATTCCATTTTCAAGTATTTTCTATGATTATATCTTCATATGTTTTTAAGTTTTTAAGAGGCAATTTAAAGGCTGCTGTTCTGCGCCAATAAAAATACAGTTTTGGTACCAAGAGAGAACTCACCCAAACTCCTTATAGTAAATGATGCTACTTACCAGCACTTCTGTTTCATCAACAAAAATTATAATCGCTTCTCTCATGAGAAATAAAAAAGAAATTTGTTTTCCCTGCCACAGTTGTGACCTTAGGATCATTCCTGATGAGGATTTTTTTCTGGCTTTTTCAGTCACCAGAATCATCCTGGGAAGCATTTGTGCAAAAATATATAAACCACATTTTCATCTCATAAGGTAACCAAATTACCTTAATCTACAGGACAGTGAGAAACTTTCTTTGTGTAGGGTTGCAGCCTCTTCAGCAGGCCCCCCTTCACCCTTTGCTGCAGAGGCCTTGTGGAGCACTGGGAGAAGTCTTCTCTAACGAGGGAAGATTTAAAGCTTCCTTGGCTTTTGTAACAAACACACTGCACATCTGTGAAAGGTATCACTCGTAGCAAAGCCAACAGATGTTTTACAGCGGATTTCAGCAAGACTAAGATTTTCTGCTTGCTCTGTAGCTGATGTTTTCTAAATCTAGATTGTTGGGTCTTCACTCCCATATGCTCGGATTGAGGTTTCTTCATCATCAGATTAGAAAACTTCTGGTGTGTGACACCAGGATGATGTTTCTTCCCTGTACAAAATCTGGCATGATGAAGAGGAGGACAGCATCACTGGCCTGAATCTCAGCCCAGGGTGGAATCCAGACAGACCAAGGGCATGAACTGTCCTAAGATTAATATTTCTATTCTACTCTATTCTATTCTAAGATTAATATTTCTGAAACTAAAGTCCTTTTCACAAATGCAAATGTCAGATTTTCATTGGAAGGGAACAATCAAATAGATTCAATGGTGAGATAATTTATTTAAAATAATAAAAAGTAATATTTGAAAAAAGTCTGCCACATAAAAAGTAAATGATAACAGAGTATAAGCAAATCAGAGTCCTTCCTGGAACTGCCTAAAAGAAGTTGGATAAATTAATCTAAGATAGAATCCACCCTGCATTAATTACCATTATAACTGATCATCTTTCTTAAGCCTTGGTGTTCATTCTGTTGCACAATATAATTTGCTGTTTATTTTATATTTACTTATCACTACTAAACTACAAGTCTAAGAATTACTAACACCACAGGTTTAGCATAGTTTAGTGTCATTTCTGTTTGTATCATAATTATTTTTTATGTTTCATTAAGTTTTTATGTGATTTTAGATGTTCTCACAAATCATTTACTTCATATATGTTAATTTGTTTTATTTGCAATTCTTTGTGATCCCTTTACAGCTAAACTGCCAATTACTATAGAATTAGATATTAATTCCATCATAAACTATGATATTTATTGCATATAGTTTAAAATAAATAATAAATTATGCACATTTAAATGCCTAATTTCTCCTTCTATAATATTGTCCATAGACACATAGCAAAACGCTCTAAACATCCCAATGTAAGTAATTATTAGCTGTCCCCATGTGAACACATAAACAAAGAGGCTCAGAGAGATAAAGTGACTTGCTTATAGATACTAATTTTAACGACCTAATTCAAAACCCTGTTGAGTCTACCCACTGCCTCCAATAGGATTTGAATCAATCCCCAAAAGTCAGCAGGAAGCAGAAAGCAGTCTCCTGTATCTCTGTTAGAGACAGATCTTCTAATTAAGAATCCTGAAAATGATTCATCAAAATAAGAATTTAATTTTATTTGTTGTAACAAGAAGTAGGCTATTAGCTTCCAATGTCACTTTGCATCCCAAATGTTCATTAGTTGCCAAGGCTGTGAAAAGAGATCATACTTGTATATTCTGACTGATCAGTGAGATTTTATGTCATTTGCTGTCCAGTAGATCATAATGTCTTTCTCTCAGGAGTCACTGTCAATGAGTTTCTAGACAGAAACTGTCTCTTGGAGACTAAAAACCAGTTTTGTGTCCTGTCATCCCTCTCATTTTGGTAGTTTCACATCTGCAATAGAAGATGTACTGCCTGAATATAGCAGATGAAGTACAGATGTAGCATATAACTTCCCTCATTTATCTTTCTTGCTAATTATCATTATTAGCTAAAAATTGATGGATTTGAAACCAAACCTGCAATGCTCAGGCCATCAGTAATGATATAACTAATGATGTTTGGTGACGCTTTAATATCTTTGAATGAACTGCATCAGACTGAACCCTTGTCAAAGTGATCATTTGGTAGCAAAAGGGACTAAGGGGCACTTATTTCTTGCTGAGCAGAAAAAAAGTCCTGGAACTTAAGCAATCTCTTAGGATTCCCAAGCAGAAAGGAGAATACTCCATTTTAAAAACAGTTATCACACAACAGCAGAAGAAGACCTTTTCACACATTCATGGAAAAGCATAGGCCAAACACCATAGCAGAGCCCATCATAGACTCAGGAGTGCTCTGTCAGACATGGGACAGCCAAGCAGCTTCCTTCAGGAGGCACAGCAAAGCTTTGGTAATGCTGTGCCTTTCTGCTAGCCTGCAGTTCCTTGAACATAAAGACAAGCTCTTTTGGTGAATACTGTCAAGATTCTTGACAATATTATCATGTACTCTGTTTGGGATGTGCGGATCGTTCTCAACTCTTTTTTTAGCATGGAAGCAGTGTCAAAAATAAATGTATCTCTTCCCAGTATGCCCACCCAAGGATTATGACAGAAATTTTTTTTGAGAGATTTAGCTCACACTGTCATCTCCAGTTTATTTTTTCAGAAGCAAGTATGCAGCTTCAATCCAATCACAGTAAACATTATTCCACAAATGATCTACTCTCTTTACAGTGTCTAACTTGCGAATAGCAATCCTAAATCCATCAATAAGTATGTGTTGCCTTCTATTAATAGGCTTTCTGCAAAATCCTAGGGATGTAATAAGCCCTCAGCAACTAAGTTACTTTATTGCCTACTACTTCATATGGTGTCGAAAATTATCTAAGACAGAGGATAACACTGAAACATAGCAGAGTACAGGAATATAAGAACTTCTGAGGCAATACAGACTGCTGCAGACCTGATCCTGATCCAGATCTGTTGTATCACGATGGAGAAGCTACTTCTTCTCTTTTTCTATTTATCACCCATTGCTGATTTATCTGTCAACCCTTGTTCATCTTCCAGGAAAAGAATGACTCTTGCCACATAAACATGCAAGCAGAGCCCAGCAAAAAAGGCCCCTGCTTTACACTAAAGAAACATACTTTAATAACTGAGACTGTGTTCAAATTTGATATAGAAGTGTCAGAAAACTGAAAAATGTGTCAGTGTTTTAAGGAGCAAAGTCCAAGATGATCAACAATGAAATTAATTTGGCAGTTTTACCATTTAATAACTTCTTGTTGTCATCCCTCAGCCCATTCTTTGTAGCAGAGGTACTGAAGCAAGTGTATGCATGTATTTCAGCACAAAGCCTGCCAAGGCTGAGACTAAGCACATTTAAACCTCCAGTTATTTTAAACTGCAGGAGTTTACACCGAAGCAGCAGATTCACACATCCATCTCATTCATCTGTACGTGTCTCTTGCTCTGAGATGTTCTGGTTACACTGCAGCACACTTAAAGTCTTATGGAGATGAGCCAGCAGTTCCTGAGGTAATAGGAGCCAACAGGGAAACTCAAGTGGTATACCTCAAAGGAATTCAGCAGTGTTCCTCTAGGAAGGTGACACAGCCAACAGCCCATCTGGGGTGCCTCTACACCAATGCACTCAGCATGGGCAACAAACAGAAGGAGTTAGAAGCCACTGTGTGCTAGAGAGGTAGGATCTAGTTGCCATTAATGAAAGTTGGTGGACGAATCCATGACTAGAGTGCGGTTGTCGATGCTCACGGGCTGTTCAGAGGGACAGGAGAGGTCAGAGGGGTGGAGGGGTTGCCCTCTATATCAGGTAATGGATAGATTGTTAAGAACTGAGAAAAAATAACCATGAGCAGGTGAAAGCTTAGGGGTAAGAATTAGAGACTGAGACAACAAAGGGAACCCTGTGGTTTGTGTCTACTACAGGCCACCTAATAAAGGCGGGGCCTACTCATGAAGCCTTCTTGTTCCAGCTAGAGGAGCCATCACATCTGCAGGCTCTAGTCCTTTGAGGGACTTCAGCCACCCAAATATCTGCTGGAAAAGTAACACAACAAGCTGTAGGCAATCCAGAAGGCTCCTGGAGTACATTGAGAATAACTTCTTAAGCCAAGTAATAGATAGATATCTGTTGCTGAAAGACTGCACACCACTGAAGAGATCTGCACTGGAAGAGTTCGTGAAGAACCACAACCCATGAGAAGGACTCACACTGAAAAAGTTTCTGGAAGACTGTCTCCTGTGGGAGGGAACCCACACTGGAGCAAGGGGAGACTGTGAAGGGTCCAACCCCTGAGGAGGAAGGAGCAGCAGAGACAACGTGTGTTGAACTGACCACAGACCCCAATCCCTGTCTCCCTGTGACACTGGGTGGGAGGAGGTAGAGAAAATGTGCAGTGAAAGTGAGCCCAGGAAGAAGGGAAGGGTGGGTGAAAGGTGTTTTAAGTTTCATTTTTTATTTCTCATTACCTTACTTTAATCTGATTGGTAATAAAATATTTTCCCCAAGTTGAGTCTGTTTTGACATGACAGTAATTGGTGAGATGATCTTACCCTGTCCTCATCTCAATCCACAAGCCTTTAGTTATGTTTTGTCTCCTCTGACCAGTTGAGAAGAGGAGTGATAGAGTGGCTTTGGTGGGCACCTGGTGTCCAGCCAGGGTCAACCCACCACACAAAACTGAGTATCTCATCAGTGGGGATTTGGGGCATTTGATGCATCTGGCCAAGGTGTGGGGACAACCAGGCCAGAATCCCCAGCACAAGCCCAAGAAGAGAGGGAGACAATGGTGATAACCTGAGCGCAGCACATCCTAAAGAAGTTTCCATCACATCATACTCACTGTGCATGCATCACCTTGAAACATGTGAGACATCATCTCTGCTCAGGAAGTGAGAACACACTCCTCTGCGGGAGGAAGCTAAGGCAGTCAATAAGTCCACCACACATTGC
Organism: Neopelma chrysocephalum; assembly: GCF_003984885.1. Lineage (NCBI taxonomy): Eukaryota > Metazoa > Chordata > Aves > Passeriformes > Pipridae > Neopelma > Neopelma chrysocephalum. Next base: position 16,041,203 of record NW_020897702.1, on the reverse strand, counting down.
AGGGTTGTTTGGGGTTCTCTGCAACACATTCCATTGCACACTGTGCACTCAACTTTGCTCTTCATGAGGTGATATTCTCATGAGTTTCTTATCTAGGTGCAGGTTGCATGGACAGACAATGTTCCTGGACATGCTCTTCAGTTTGCTCTCATGACAGATTAAGTAATTACTTTGGCTTATGTCACAGACCATGAAGTCATGGCTGAGCTAGTCTCTTCTTCATCCCAGAGTAAGCGCATGCATATGAGAGCACTAGTGGCAATTACTGCAAGACGCCAACCAAGATTTTTTAATGAATTCTTTCTGGTTTTACCAGAAAGTTTTTTCTTCTTTAAATTTTTTTCTGTGCCAGTTTCACCTATTTTTGTTAAAACTATCTGCTTCCAGGAAAAAAAATCCCAACTGGATGTTGAAAAACTATTTTTACAGAAAATATTTGATGATTTATGGTATCTAATTAACATTTGGAAAGTATTTCAAAGACGGAAAGAGTTACAGCACTGCTAAATATAGTAGCAGTTTTCCTCTTCTGGTCAGCAACAATTATTGTTAACCAGCATTTCTAGATGACATATCTTCCCCACACTTCTTCCATTGACAGATAGACACATATATATGGACAGGAGCATAAATAACTCATATATAATAATTCATTCTTCAATCTTTTCATTAGTGGCACATGAGGAAGAGGGAAATATGCAAAAATTGACTTTTACAGCTGCAGAAAGAAGTTTACATCACAGCATATATATAGTTATACTGATATTTGAAAAGCTTTGGTAATGCACACTTTTTCTGTCTCTACCTCTCGATTATCTTTAACACATTTATGTTATTGATCAGATGATTCTGTGATATGAAAAATAGGGTGGACATCTACTGTTCAACACGTATTTCTATAACATGCCCTCTAGATGTTCCTTGGCTGCTTGGTGGGCCTTTAGAGTCTTGTTTTCAGTATTGTGATTGTTTGAGAATAATGTCAAGAGTGACCTGCACAGCAATTTCCTTTCTGCCAAATCTCTTTTATTCTTAATTAAATGTTGCACTGCAATATGTTTGGACATATTCACTGACCTGTAGAAAGGAAAAGAAAAAGATGTGTTCAAAGAATGACTTGCCCGGAATAGATCCCATAGGGGATAAAGTATCCTTATTTCCTGTAATTTATTGCTACATGTGACTGTAGCTATAGCATCAAGTGGTGAGATCTCCCTAGGTCCCTTAAGGTCAGTCTAAGCTTATTCTCAGACAGAGTTATCCAATGAAGACTGAGATATACAGGAAAAGCTTAACTCTTTTCATTCATTTTTCAGAATCTAAGTCATAGCACATATCACATTGCCCCCCTTGACACTGCCACTGGTAAAGGTGTCCAACTTACCTTCAGCAAACATTCGGTATGCAATTTTTTTGGCCTTAGTCATTTTGATTGTAGTCCTTGGCAGAAAAGCTAATTTAATTAACCCCTTCCATGGAAAGCAGAGGGATCTCCCCTTCACAATCACTCTCCACAAGTCAGCCTTTTCCCCTTCCTTGCTTGCTGTTACTCTGTCCTCCCCCCATCTCTTCTACCAGCTTTGGTGCCCAAGAGACATCATTATCTCAGCTCACAAAAGCAATTTTGGCTTTATATTAATGAATTAAATCAATACATCTATTGTGCACCAGAATTGGCACAGTGCAAGTGGTGGGAATGCACAACCAGAAGCCAAAAGGAAAGGTAGAGATAGTAGGATGGGGTGGGATCTCCCCCATTCAGCAGTAGTGAACTTCTATCCAGGCCCACCACGTTTCATACCAATACACCAGGATTCATACCAATACACCAGGATTCATCTCATTTGACTGCAGCCAGATGGGAACAGGATCATTTTTACACTGTTTTCTCCCCTCTGTAATCAGAAGAAAAAGAATGGCACCTCTGCAGAATGATTCATCTCATCTCATCCCCCTGCACTGACTACAGAGGATACCTTGAAGACTGGCTTAAATTAGACTTCTCTTGAGCAGTTTGAGTATTTAAACAAGTGTGCCTAAGTGCCAGATGGGACACCCTAAGGTATCATATCCATCAGCCTCATACAGACATTTTGGATATCCCATAACATTCATAATGGTACTGATTTGTAAATGAAGGCACTTACATTATTCTCCCAACATCTCACTTTTTGAAGTTTCCGATTCTTTCACACTGGTGTCACGTTGTGAACTCAGATTTGAAAATATAAAGAGAACTCACATATGAGTATGCTTTCTATCTTTGTTCCAAGTGCCTAGCTTAACAGGTTTAGTTGAAGTGATTAGCTGATAAGGACCCTGTGTGTTCTTTTCTCCTGCCTGCAGAAACAGATACTTGAGGGAGTTTTGTTACTGCTCTGAATCTCCATTGAAAGACACCCAGCCCCATTAAATTCTGCTTACTCCAGAAAATCTGCTCACGGAAGTTGTCACCATCTTGTCGTTGATTCTGCTCAGTAGTATAAAAAATGCTATTTTTGTGTTTTCCCCATTGGCTTCCTTTGCTGTGGTAGCTAAGTTTCTCACCATATACACAGCATCTCACATCCCAGTTTTCAAAATGTCTCAGGGTCTACCATGCTCATGTACTCAAATTTTAATATGTAGCCAATTTTCTGCATATACTTTAGAGTGTCTTCCTAGTCTGTCCAGGCTTCCTGACCAGGATCCTCAGCCTTTACAGTTATACTTCCCAGAACAAGGCAAAACCTCCAGTGCTTTAAACACACATCAATACAATTCAAAAGACAAAAAAGACAGGGATATTTTTAGTAAATATACTCTTGGCCAAACAGAACAGTCCCTTCATACCATAACCATAGAGAACTCAGGACAAAACCATTAAATAGATTTGAATGGGACAAAAACAGAACAACAAAAACAAAGGAGAAAAACAATTGGATAGAGATACTTTAAACCTAATGCACACGGTACTTGTTTCAAGCACTGAAGTCCAAGTTCACTTCCTTGCCTAGAGAATTTTTGAACTCTTTTCCCAGGTCACAAAACAGATTCAGAAACACTGGATTCAAGAATACTGCTGGCATACTTCTTCCAATATTTCCAGCTAATGGTACCTGACTTTAAACACTGTGCTTCACCGAGGTAGGAATCAGTTTTCATCACAAAGTATCTTCTAAAAAAACTACAGATCCCTTATTTGCATCATTCAGGCAAGATCTTTGTCTTCTACCACTTAGGGTATTGTCTTAACTCCCGGGCTAGTGAGTCATTCCATCCCTGGTCCTGTTATTTTCTTTTAGCATAATGTGTTATTGTAGCACTCAGAATAAATTCTGCCAAACTGGGTGACTTCTGAATATTTTTATCTTTGCAGTATCTCTTGCCTGTAGACACAGCCTGTATAAATATTTTCCTTTTGTCCTCTGCAGTGTCCCAAGAGCTTCAGCTAGATTAAATTGGATAGAAACCAACATAAACCAAGATTATACCTGGCAATTGGGAAATCCGGAAGGAATTATGTCACTTTACAAATATGTAAAAAACTAGGAACTGGTATTCCAGTGGCAACATTCTTTCATATATAAATATATATTTTCTGAGGCAATGAGGTGATGGGTGTTGGCATGAGTATTTTTATAACTTTTCAACTATCTCTGCAGGATCAGCAAAATGAACTTTTAATTCCCAGGCAGATTTCTGTCAGAAAGCTCAGCACTGAAAAAAGCACCATGTCCATGAGGTCATGGCATGTATAAGCAGAATGAGCATAGAATCACAGAATAGTTTAGAAAATGTTAGGTTGTGTAGTCCAGCCTCTTGCCTAGAGCTGGATTCAGTTGGATCAAGTTTCTCAGAAACTCATCCAGTTTGAGCTCTGAGGATCTCCAGTAATGGAGATTTGACAATCTGGGTAACATTGAACCTATTTCCTTATAGCTAATCAGAATTTCACATATTCTAATTTGTGTTCTGCTGACCCTTGTCCTAAAAACCTCTGCATCTGTGTACCTGTGAGAAGAGTTCAGCTCCATCTTCTAGGCAGCCTCCCATTAGGTAGCTGCAGAGAGCAACAAGATCTTTCCTTCTCTTTTCTTAAGGCTCAAAACCGTCAGCATCATCTTTTACATCCCATGCACCAGCCCCATGACTTTTTTAGTGATTTTCTGATAGACTTGCCCCAGTATATCCATGTTTTCCTTGAGCTGAGAAGCCAAAATCTGGGCACAGCACTCCAGATGTGGTCCCACCCACGCTGAGAGAAATAAGAGGTGCACTTGCTCTTGCTAATTTCTCTCAAGCTTTTAGCACAAAAGTACAACTTTGAATATATGATCCAGAGAGCATCCAGAGGGATCCTGATGGAACACTACATGTGAAAGCAGAGCAGAAATGTTCCAGTCTTATCAAGATTAAAGATTCTGCTTAATCAGAAATAAATTTCCTTTCCTCAAAGAGATTCCATCTGGGGAGTGAGATTTAACTGAATGTTTATTTTTACACGCTTCCTGATTTCTTAACCATGAATTATGGACTTCATACAGGATCCTGTCAAACAAAATTTTCAATCCACTTCATGTATGAATTCAGTTAATTTTAAGGAACCCTTTTGATCCTAGGTTTACTTTAATTTTTTTTGCTTCCAGCTGCTACCGGTTGCTTCAGGCATAAACTGTGCTTGATTCCTGTGTGTAAAAGACCCATTAACAACATTCAGACAAATAACTGTAAGAATAAATATGTCTAGTTTCAACAATATTGCAACAGAATAAATTTGGATGCCATGAAATTACATCATGATAAGAACAGGGCAGTGTGTAGGATTCTTCAAAGCAATTGATAAACGTGAAGTTGTTCCCAGCACAGGCTCACAAGGACAATCAATTTTATTCCTCTGGACAAGCTATTCACTGATCATCAGTGTCACTTCAGACAGTAAAGAAACAGAATGTCTCTCTCTCCTTCACCACCAAGACATTAAGAAAGACAAGGTAGGAAAGGTTCTGCTTCACTGGGACCTGCGCAACGAGGTAAAGAGATTAGTGAGCTCTTGTGCTAAACCAGGGCTCAATGAGACACATAATCTTACTCCAGGTATATCCTCTTTGGAGTTTTTCTCTGTAAAATCACCATGGAGTGCCATGTTCACCCATCCAGAAAAAAAATGGTCATGTTCCCATTGGGTTAAGTAGCCTGAGAATACCTACAATGAACCAAGAATGTTTATGCTCTAAGGATTTATCTTCACTGAGAAATGCACAGCTTTGTGTTATTGTTCTTTCTGCTGGTCCCTTTTGCAGATACTTAATTGCTTTCTGGTGGTTTTGTAAGCATTTGTTTTGTCATATTCTTACACTATACATAAAAGATAAAGCAATTCTCTAGACATCTCTAACAGTCATTTCAACAAATACTTTCTTCTCTCTTAATGTTGATTTAAGACAGGACTCACTCCAAGACAGACCGGGGCTGCACAATGTTATACATGATGCATAAGCGATTCAAGTGGAGAGAATAAGCCAAGGACCAGACTGGAACAGCTTCCAGACTCATCCTTTTTTATTTAAAAAAGGAACTTCAGTTAGTCCTCTGTGGCATTTCCAGGCTGTAATTTAGTGAATTGAGTGAATAATTTACTGGGGCTAGCAGGTTGCACTGTTACCTTTTCTATCTCTGTTCTATAAGAGCTTGACCTCCATGGCTGTCAGGTGCTTATCTTTCCCTGTTCATGTCCTCACTTCTTCAAAGTAATAACTGCATCTTTTTGAGCATGCGCTCACAGGGCTCCATTTCTAGGAATTTTCAAAACTAAACTTAATGTAAAAATCTTCCTCTATCTTCTGTAAAAAATCCAAGAGTTTGTTAATGGTAATTTTTTACACTGTTCTTCATGGTACAAATATGTCTATGGTAAACAAAAATGGAAATAAGTATATTCATCAGGCAGCAAAGTAAGTTGTGAATGAAAGGTTGCATGACTTCCCATACCCCCGTGAGGGCAATAAACACCAATCTCCATTAATACAGGGTATTAAACATAGTAATATGAATTGGACATGCAAACATCTTTTATTATTATATAGGAAGCCTCCACAATGACAGCTACTGGTGGTATCTGCCACAGCACAGCAGCAGAGGTCAAAAAGTGCACCAGGCATGTCATCTACTACAATGCTCAAGAGGTTTTGCTGTAGTCAACCCCTTCCCTATCTCCCACCCCTCACTCTTGCTTTTGGGCAGAGTGCAGAAAGGAGGTCATTAATGATCCTCTGCATGTCTTTGTCTAGCCCTGGGTATTAACACTCAAACCCATTGATATCAGATGAGCAGATGTGTTGGGTCACACTGAGGTCCCATCCAGCTCTATGCCCTGTCTCCAGCAGGAACATAGCAGATGCCTATGAAACAGTTAAAAGTCAGAGCAATCATCATCACAGCCTCACAGAATATTCTCCTAGTACTCCACAATCTGTAACACAGGAAGCCCCAGAGTCAAAACTAGTGTCTTTAAACTAGCATTGAATATATTTTCCTTCCATGAATTGATCCATGCAACCAATTGGAACATTTACCATTTATGTAAATGTTTAGCATCTGCAACAGCCTTTATCAATGCATTATAAACCCTAACTTCATGTTGTGGCTATAACCACCTCCTTCTATTAGTTTTCAAGGTGCTAAATTCAAGTGTCCTTTGATAATCCCAATTGGTGTGTGGGAAAAATGCAGAAGCACCACCTCTAAGACCACTGCTGCTCATTAACCAGGCATCCAAGGGAGGGACTACTTAAAGCCCACTCACTGGTGGGTTCTTAAAGGAGATGGGCCAGGAAATCTCTACAGTAAAATGATTATCCTAGCACTTCAAAGAGCAAATGGAATGACATATAGTCACCTAAGGTATTACCTTATTGTCAACAATTGCAAGATATATCAAATCAACTCTATTACTACAAATTATCAGAGCTACTGACAAGCAAGACTTTTTCATCTTTTATTCTTGTTTATATTGGAGTGTAGGTTTTTGAGGGGTATTTTTTCAGATCCCAATGGTACTCAACTGGGAATTTCTTTCTTCTTCTTTGAGGAGCCATTGTGACTATAAACTAACACTACCTAAAAAGCAGTTGATTTTTTCTTCATACCTATATCAAACAAAAAACTGTCTGATTATGGATAATTAATATGAATAAAAACTTTCACTGTATTCATTCTTGTATGGCAGAACAAAGAGAAAAATTCTCGTTATTCTATGATTCTACAAAATTTAATGTTTAGAAATCAGAAAAGCAGACATATCTGTCTGCTGCATGTTTTTTTCTTCTATGTTTCTGGTTTCAGGCATGCTCTGAGACATTGCAAAACTGCAAAATGTTGCACCAAAGAGCACTTAAATTCTAATTTGCAGTCCTAGACTTATTGTTGTTTATTTGTTCATATGCCAGGAAGCCAGACACATCTATAAAACTTCCAATGCTTGTATATTCTTGTAGGTCAGAGAGGTAATGGGAAAATGCTTTTATGCTGAATACCTCTGTCTTATTCCCAAAGCTGCTATGCCAAATCCATGTTTTCACTTGACACCAATGAATGGACTAGATCCTTTGTGGATATGAAACAGTATAGCTTCATTGATTTCATTTTACTTGAGTGCTTAATGATAGCTGAGAATCTGGCTCAAGACTTTAATTCGCTCTAAACACTGAGGGAAAATGACATACCAAAATAAATCAAACAAACACAGGTGTATTAAGTCCTTATTTAATACACTAAACGTTATACTCTTTCCCCAGCAGATCTCTGCACCACCCAGTTCAATGTCTTTTTGATGTTGTATTGCAGTCAACTGGGGAATGCAAATGTGCAATATCAAATGGAGTTAAAGTTCTGGAGACTGAGGGAAGAGAAAGGGAAAGAGGGAATTGTCTGTCCCATAAATGCTACTTCTGTAATTGACTTGAATTTCCTAATCCACTCTTAAACTCACACACAGAGAAGCCAGTCAAGCACTGCCTTTTAATAAGATTCCTTCTCTTTGTGGCCATGAGATATTTAAGCTCAAATGAGCAACACTTTGTTTATGCTTGTTATTATACACTCCTCACTGGAGAGTGGGATAGAGTCCCAGTTGCTCAGGTGCTGTGATTTGCAGCCCAAGATAAATTAAGGTCCAGCTTAGCCAGGCATTGAACAAAACACAAAGAGACACTTTAGGGACTGTGGAGCAAAACACACAAAAAAAGAAAGAGCAATGCCCATCTCTACGAAATCCATGAGCACTCAGATGCAGCAAACCAGGCTCAAAGCCCTCACTTAAGACTCCTTTGCACAGTGTTTGGCTAGTGTGACCAGGAAAGGCTCTGTGGAGCTACAAGCATCAATCCAAGCCAAAAGCCTTCTCTCCAGCTAGAGTTTTAAAAGGAGAAGAATTGCGAGCGGGTATAGACTCAAAGATAATAGTTACAGACCCAAGTTTTTCATTTTATGGATATAGGTTAAAGAGGACAGCTGAGGACTGGAATCCCCTATGCATGCACAGTCCTGCAGCGAGTAAAGATTATGGTTGTACAAGCCCACCGCTTGACACGTTTTGGCCATGTGACAGCTCTTGTTCTACATTTGCACTGGGGCCATGTAAGGACTTTTGTATGCTCTTTTCAAAATATCTATTTTACAATTCTGATCTTTCCAAATGCTGCCTATGGCATCTTTCCAGGAGCTCAGGGCCCTATCAGATATTTATTTTAGGGATTTCACTAGAAAAACACAGATGTGGGAGAGTCGTCCAGGCAAAACATTTATTTTTTTTCCAGAAGATGATTCCCCTTAAGCCAGCCAAAGCTATTGGAGTTTGAAAACATTTTGTAGTCAGGTAGCAGGCTCATCTTTTGGTTAATACAGCCTCCAAACTCCTCTGTGTGTAAGACGAAAACCCATTTAAGAAGAGTCATAAGCCCCACAATTAATCATAACATTTATTCAAGAATATTCAGACAGAGATTGTTTTATAGAGAGCAAAAATATAAAACTTATCAAATCTATCAAATTTCTGAAATTTATTCCCTGTTCCCAGGACTCTGAGCAAAGAAGTGATGTTTCATGGTGAACATACCAAAGAGGAAGTTATCAGTACTGACATTTTGCTTCCATATGTCTCAGTGGGCCAAATTTTATATTGCTGTAAATTGAATTTAATATATTTAACTAATTATTTTCGTGACTTTGTCTGAGTTTTTCTGCAGCTGATGTTGGCAAATGGAGCTAAACCTGGTACAAAACTGATTCAGAGTGAACAGAAGCTACTGCTGCTTTCTTCCCTCTCCAGCTTCTTTCCAAGACAGCTAACTGGTCACTATACTACATGGTCAAAAAAGCCAACCTTCCATGAGCTGTTTGTTGATCTGGCCCTATATTCTCAAGACTTGGCAATGGCAGGATTTTTCAAAGTCTATGTCAAAGGCCAGTCATGACATGACCATGAATAACAAACTGGGTCTTTACCCTGTCCAACCAACTTCTCTTCAGGAGGCAACAATGCAAGAAAGATGTGAAGTGCTATACTGATACCCAAATATTTATTCAAGTGTATTATTCTGATTTCTATTCAGATCAGTGTTTCCTTCACAGATGTAGACTGATCTTGCAACTAATGCTGAAATTTCATAAACTCTATCTTAAAGAATGCCACATATGTTTCACTGTTTTCAGGATAAGTTAGGAATTTGTTTACTAGATTTATTTCTGTGTATTCTCTTTGTCTATCTTATCTGGACAGTACCTAGTATCGCTGTCTTATAGAGTACATTTTAATAACATGGGGAAAAAGTTCCAGTTCTGAGTTAGAAAATTCTGTTGCATAACAAGAAAGGAGTATACAATCTATATAAATGGTTTCATCATTTGAAGGAGAAGTCTTTTAGACAATTATCTCTCTCATTGGAAAGAAGCAAAAATGGCACCTGTTCAGATGTTAGAACCTGATAATAACCTCCTTATGTAATGGACCGTATTCAGTTTATGTTTGCCCATTGAAGTAACCATAAGTTTAGTACTCAGGACAGGAAGGGAACTTCTAAATTATTATGTCCAATCTGTTGCAACTGTAGGTAGAATGGGTAGTACCTGAAGGGACCTTACAGAAAATACACTTGAAGTCTTTAAAATATCAGAGCTGTTCTTTATTCGCACCATTCACTTCTAATTAAAATTCCATTTCGAAATGGTTTATAAAGGGTTAATAATTGATGCTTTGGGCTTTAAATAAATGAGTAATAACGGATGTACATTTTATGCAGTCCAGTGGCTTGATTGATTAGCTCCTATAACATTCAGTATTGTCATCTATTGATGTGCTTATAACTAAGGCATGGCCCAAATCTATAAAGGATTTACAGTTACTCTCAATCATTTATTAACCCCTTACATATGTTTTATTAATATAACCTTAATATAAAGCCACATTAATACTGGGAGAGATTTATATCAGTCAAATATTAGGGAATAAATCAGAAGCAGTCTTCTCTTATATTGCATAGAATTACTTCTACAGGTATATTGAGATTTCTTCTGTATTTCTAACTTCTTAAAATATTGGGGGATTAAGGCAGGCACTGATTTCTATAACAATATATAATAAAAATCCATTATGATCTCTGTGTTATTTTCAGGAAAGTAAAAACCCTGGGGTTTTTTAATCTTCATTTTACATCAGTGAAACTCTCAGAGGCAAGCTACTTGATTTAAGGTCTTAGATACTGAAATGAAAGGAATGTGAGGATCTATAGACCCTCTCTGGACCATATTTAAGGCTATTCATTCTAACCTGATGAGCTCTAAAAGCACTTTTGAGAATCAAGTACTGTTGAAAATAGCATCACACACAGAAAGACTAACACATGTGGATGGTGAATGAAGGCCATATTTCTGTAAGTAATTCCCCTTACTACAGATGTACAGAATGGTGGAGGTTGGGGGTGACCTCTGCAGATCTAGTCCAAGCCCCTGCCCAAAGCAAGGGCAGCAGAAACAGGTAGCCTGGGGCCGTGTCAAGTCAGGTAGTGCATATCTCCCAGGACAAACACCACTAAATCTCTTTGGGTAAACTGCTTCGGTGCTCAGTGACTCTCACAGTGAAAATGCTTTCGTCTTACATTTGAATGGAATATCTATGTTTCAGGTTGTGCCCACTACCTCCTGTCCTCTCACTTGGCACCACTGAAAAGAGCCTGTCTCTGTCCTCTTTGCACCCTGCTTTCAGGTATTTATAGGCATTGATAAGATCCCCCTGAGTCTTCTCCAGGCTAAAAAGATCCAACTCTCTTAGACACTTCTTGTATGGCAGATGCTCCAAGTCTGTAATTACTTTAGTGGCCTTTTGCTGGACACGTATGTCCATGTCTGTCTAAAGTGGGCAGCCCGGGACTGGGCACTCCAGATGTGTCTCACCAGCACAGAGCAGAGAGGGAGGATCACCTCTCTCATCCCACTGGCAATGCTTTTTCTGTAGGTGATTAAGCTGCTCTCACAGCTTTGCCCACTGACTTTATGCGAAAAGATGAGAAGATTTGCCTGTCTAGACTCTATTTATTTACCTCATTCCCTTCTGCCCTGTCTGCTTTCCATTGCTGCTTCCTTCTGTGTATTTCATGATCCACATATGCAAAGAGGGGCAAAGGTAAAGTCTCCTTCCTAACATCAAATCTCCCTGAGCAGGTCTCTCAGTCAGACATGCCATGCCTCTCCCATTATGCATGCAACTTACCCACATTTTATGCTCACTCAGTTACCGCTCATGGTGCTTACATTTCAACCCTAGCAGAACTGCCTCTGGATCAGGTATTTCCTCCCATGACAGAGCTAAGCAGTCAGGTTTGGTACCTTTGTCTCTGGAGCAGGAGAAAGGCTCAGGTGCATCCCAGCTCCCAGGCAGAAAATTCTCTATGTAAACAGATGATATTGAGGCAGTTTCTCTCTCCATGGCATGGACCTTTCCTTGATACAAGAACTTGTTTCCACAGAAATCAATTGCTATAATACAACTGTCTTCCATTTCAAAGAATTGCACAAGTGTAACCATAGACAATCTGTCTAAATTTCCCTTTCTTTTGTTCCCTTGAGTCTAGCTATGAACTAAGAGAATATCATAACCAAGAAGTTACTGATTTATCTTTCTTTCTTAGTGTTTACTGAATGCATTTGACAGAAGACTGCTAAGGAGTATTTTCAACGATGTTTCCAAAATACATTTGAAAACCTGCTGGTTCCCTGATTACCAAATAAGAAGAATTTTTTATTTACCTTAGAACTGATGCTAGGGGCACCAGTTATTAACACAATTGATTCTGATTGCCACGACGTTCAGCTCAATTTGCACTTACGCAAATCAAGTCTTATTGTACTGCATTCTTTGAAAAGCAATAGTGCTTTTTAAAAAGTGTTTCAGAGTCTAGAGGCTGAACATCAGAGACTGAAAGAGAACAGGTGACCTCAAAGATGATATTGGGCATTAGCTAGCACAGAAAAAAACCAGCGGTATTGGCCAAACAAGGACAAATGATCACAAATTTATTTCAGACTGTCACATTTTTTCCCCTTGTAACTTATCATGCAGATGCAGTTGAGCAGCAAACTACCGCTGTTCACTGCCAGCACCATACACTGCTTTGCAGCAATGGAAATATGAACCAGTAAGAGGTCTTAAAGGTCAGTATGACGACCCAGCTGAGTTGAACTGAAGCCTGGGGTCTTCTGAGGACTATCTCAGTTTTGCTATGATTTTGCAATCTGAACTAAACCTTTTGAACTTGACCTACCATTCATCATGCTGGTCTGGCCAGAAGCCACATCTGAAAGGGACCCAAGCAAGACATACAGCAGTGGGTACAATATCGCCATAAATTTAAAACATTAAGGAGGCAGACAGAATGAAGTGGGCAACAAAAGTCATGTCATCCACTGCATCTGCCTGGAATTTTCTCTTCACTGGTCCCCCAAGTGAGAATAGGATTTAGTCAATATCAAATGAGTTCTGAAAACCTTAAGTGTATTTTTAACTACCTTTTCATCCAGAATTACTTGTCACCCCATACTATCCCGAAGTCTTTTTAATTCTTCACTAACACATGCCACCATTTAACTAATTCCAATGAAAAACACGCAAAACCAAACTGCAAGGGTGAGAGGTGGTAGCATACAGAAAAATCTAGACAATAAACTGTGCACAGGTCCAAACATAACCTCTCTCTTTTTTTTTTTCCACACAAACACAGTGAAACACATGTGAATGACTAAAGAGTCAAACAGCCATGTGAATCTTAAAGCTTCTGATTATCCAGCCTGCCAGGTCAGTGCTATAGAATAGGAACTGTTAATTTAGCGTGACTTTTTGAATACACATAGAATTAACTGATGAGGTAGCATAGTATTTGCAAAGAAAAAAAAATTTAGAAAACACAGAGATTATGAAAACAACTTTTTTGGACAGCATCCAATTTGCCCAATGATCAGTTTGCAATAATTTTTCATGGAGCATACAGCAGAAACCCCTGATCTGAGCTTTAAAAACATGCAGGATTGAGTGGGTTAAAATACTAAACACAGAGCAAAAATAACCACTAAATTCTGCCTGCATCTTCTGTCTGGCTCTCCTCCCATTCCATTTCCGACGGTTTAAGGTGGATAGGGAGGGGGAAACTCCAGCACCAGGGGTTTCTTCAGGTCCTGAGCTGGAGGGGTTAGGTGCTCACCCCTCCCCCCACCCAAGCGGTCCCATGGTAGCCACAGAGACAGCGCACGGGACTTGGAGAGGAGGTAAGAGAGAGAGTTTATTGTTGGGGTGGTACATTTATAGGTCCTAGGAGGATTCACAGAGTAACCAATTACAGGCTCAGGGTCTTACAGGAAACACCAATCGCGGGAAGGGGTTAACAACCAGTGAGAAGACTTCTTGATATCTTCTCAGGACACTCCTGAGAGAGAGATAACACCTGCCGTGGGGGGTCTTGGGAAGAAGAAAGCATGAGTTAGCAAAAAGACCATAAAAAGCCACCTTGAGACATGTTCAAACAACAGCCTCTCATACAATGCAGATTTACTGCTACAGCATCTAGCATATATTATGTGGTGAGATTACTCTGTGTCCAACAGACTTTCTACTGGACTGCTACTGAGAATGCGGGGTAAAGATATTCTTTTTTTCATGCAGATTGAACTAAAAATATCTTAAAAGCAGCAATCCTAAGTCAGTATGCAATTCTTTTCCCTGATGTGTCTGTGCTGACAGTAATGCCAAGTGAGAACAATCATAACCCTGGTAAAACATCAGTGAGCTGTTTGCACCATGCTGACAACTTTAATAATAGCCAAACAATTCATAGATTGTCACAGTAAGAAAAGGGTAGACAGTTTTTCAGATTTTGCTTTGTCCTGGTGCTGCTGGCTAGATGCAACATGACAGCAGTTCAAATACATACACACAGGGCTAGATAGTTGCAGGTAGATATAAAGCATATATTCTGCAGAAAACAGTATGCAAATCTGTGTTGGCAGTAGAAAGGATTTAGCTGTAACAAACCCAAAACTGTACATACCTTTGTCAGCAAATCAATTTCTTCCTGGAGTTCTTCCTCTGTCATCTGCTGCGTTTTATGTTTGCTAATCAAATGAATTATTAGAAACAAATGAACTGTCAGGAAACCAAATAGCGGGACAATATTGTACGTTAAAGTCATATTTTATTATCTGCTGCGTCTTTCCATGCAACCAGCCCTCTCCTCACCGCCACACTGCCATCACCACTACCACCATCTCCTGTGCCTGATGAGACTGTCTGCTGGGAAGCATTGCCAATTCAGCATGGGATTTATTACTTGCATATAGGCTACTGTTAGAGCCAGCCATGCCAGATTATCATTTTAATAACTGGAATCAGTGTGATTTGTCAGGCCAGTTGAGCCCTTGTACTGTGGAAGGTTTCACTGAACTGCTTATTCCTGCTCAACCCCCACCCAAGCAGTGGCAATAAACACTGGAGAAAGGGAACGGTTTGTGTCCCATTCTGTTGTCACCAGCCACATAAATTAAAGCAATATCCCCAAGCTACCACATGGTATTTATTTGAGGGCCAGAGAGGAATTCTATTTTGAGAGAACATTAGAATATAAATGGAGGCAAAAGTCTCTATTTCTTCCTTTCTCTTTTGCAGAACAAGTCTCAGACATTGTTCAGTACTTCAAAGCTAACAATAAAAGACCGTCATCTTATTCAAGTTGCAGTGTTCAGCGCTTTTGTTCTCCAAATCTATTTTACCACGTGGAAAGGCTTTCTGAGGAGTTAATACACGCTGTACAAGAATTGTTTCCTTATAAAAGAATTGCTGCAGTCTAAAAATAGTGGCAGCTCTATTATATGTATTTGAGATTTTGTCTGATGTTGGGATCAAAGTTTGCAACTACTGAACTAAAAATCAGTTACAAATACAAACGACACTAGCTTATAAGCAAGACTCTTATATGCCAGATGAATGTGAGCAAGGGCCACAGCAGGTGAGTAGGCCATATTGGGTTTTTTCCTAGGTATAGTACAGTAAAGTGTAGTATATTGTAGTGTAGTGTATTGTCTAGTAGTGTAGTGTCATGTGGTATGGCATGGCATGGTGTGACACAGCATAGTTTAATATAACCATATGATTCTCCTAGACGCTATGCTAAGGCACATGGAGAACAGAGAGGTGATTCAGAACAGCCAACGCAGCTTCACCAAGGGCAAATCCTGCCTGACCAAGCTAGGGACATTCTACAATGGAGTGACTACATCAGTGAACAAGGTGAGGCCTCCAGATGTCATTTATCTGGACTTCTGTCAAGCCTTTCACACAGTCCCCCACAACATCCTCTCTGAATTGGAGAGAGGTGGTATTTTATGGGTGGACTGTTAGATGGATAAGGAATTGGCTGGATGGTCACATCTAAAGGGTAGTTGTCAATAGCTCAGTGATGACTGATGTCCCCCAGGGGTCTGTACTGGGACCAGTGTTATATCTTCATCAATGACACAAAGGGATCAAGTGCATCATCATGAAGTTTGCAGATGACACCAAGCTGAATGGAGAAGTTGACACACTTGAAGGATGGTATGCCATTCAGAGGCATGTGGACAAGCTCAAGAAGAGGGCCCATGGGAATCTCATGGGGTTTAACAAGACCAGGTGCAAGGTGCTGCACCTGCATCAAGGCAGCCCTTGGTATCAATTGAGGTTGGGGGATGAATGGATCAAGAGCAGCCAAGGAGGATTTGGGGGTGCTGGTGGATGAGAGGGTGGACATGAGCTGGCAATGTGCACTCGCCACCCAGAAAGCCAATTGTATCCTGGGCTGTGTCAAAAGGACTGTGGCCAGCAGGTGAGGGGAGGTGATTCTGCCCCTCTTCTCTGTTGTCATGAGACCTCACCTTGAGTACTGCATCCAGCTCTGGGGTTCCCGGTCTAGGAATGACATGGACCAACTGGGGAGGGTCCAAAGGAGTGCTGCCAAGGTAATTAAAGGGATGGAGCACCTCTCCTATGAGGAAAGATTAAGAGAATTGGTATTGTTAAGCCTGGATAAGAAAAGGTCTCGGGCTGACCTGATTGCAGCCTTCCAGTACCTGAAGTGAGTATACAAGCAAGACCGAGAGAGACTTTTTACAAGAGCATGTAGTGATAGGGCAAGGGGGAATGGAGTCAAATTGAAAGAGAGTAGGTTTAAATTAGGTATCAGGAAGAAATTCTTCACCATGACAGTGGTGAGGCACTGGAACAGATTGCCCAGAGAAGTTGTAAATGCCCAATATCTGGGAGCGTTCAATGTTAGGTTGGATGAAGCTCTGAGCAACGTGTTCTAGTGGAAGGTATCCCTGCCCATGGCAAGGGGGTTGGAATTAGATCATCTTCAAGGTACCTTCCAACTCCAACCATTCCATGATTCTATGCTATATATTATAATATTGTAACATAAGTCCATGACCATATCATGTGTCTTGTGCATTAGATATGCTGTCATGTCTCCAGAAATCTTGAACTGTTATCCTCCTGTTCTTTATATCCTGATAGAAAGACAATTCCTTGACTCTCAAACATCATTATTTATCAACTACGATGCCTCCATACAAGATCAGACTGAGTCTACAACATCACTAGTTATCAATTATGATTCCTGATCATGAAGGTTATCTCATTTCCATCAAATCCAGAGAAATTTTGTCCCCGGGCTTTTAAATTGAAAGAAATGGAGAGCTCTTACATCTGCAAAAACCACCAACAAAACTTTTGTTGTACAAGGAGCTTGGGTTAAGAGGAGCAAAATAAGGGCTTTTTCTAGTCAAAGAAGTCCCCAGAAGGAGGAAGGACACATAATGCTAACTACCAGCAACATCAGTCATTCATGCTCTCAGACATCTCTCATTTGTTTGAAAGCAGCCACCCACACCCACAGCTGAGCTTTTCTCTGGAGAATGTGCTCTTCATGCTGGTGATCTCCTGTGTCACAGCTGAGTTAGCTCAGCTTTCTGCTTCCAAAGCCTGACAGCCAACATGCATCTTGATTTGAAGTCTGGGATTTCCCAGTGCTGCTTAGCCTTGCCCTGTGTACTTCATGGAGAGATAGGGAGTTTGTTTATTTCCTGCAGGATGATTAGGTTCTGTGTTGATCCAATGTCAAGCAGCTTATTCTCCTCACCAAATTGCAATGAATAACTAAACTGTCCTGCACATAATTCCCCCCATCAGCCCTGGTGGGATTTCACACATGCACAGCAGTTTTGTTTACATGCTTTTTTAAAATCAAATCAAGTCCTTAGCTTAAGCAATAGGTTTTGAATAGCATTCTTAATAGTAATAGGAGTTTTTGTCATGCCTTCAGTGGACATATGCTTAGGCTGACAGATTGATCTAATTAGGATCAGATGATGGTCTTTTATGCATTTGGAAATCTTACAGAACTCCTTCCTTGCCAAGTACTTTTCAATAGACCTTTCATGATAAAGAGAAGCATGTTATATAAAATTTTCTATGCTCCCAATTCTGAACATGCTCAAAAGCTGGCAAAAGAATGGTGATGGCTCAGTAGCTGTATGAATCTGTGACTTGTATGGAGAACAAGATCAATTATTTAAATACTTTCAGGAATTATGAAAATTATTACCATGAAAGCAAGGATGGCCATTTAGATAGCTTTCTTGTAGGAAAAAAACCCTAACAGCAATAATAATGAAAGTGACATAAAGAGATATGAAACATAATTTTTAGGAAAATTACCTACCCTCTAAAGGGGCCTGGACAAGCTCAAGAAGTTGGCCCATGAGAACCTCACAATGTTTAAGAAGGCCAAGTGCAAGGTCCTGCACATGGGTTACGGCAACCCTCAGTATCAATACAGGCTGGGGGATGAACAGATCAAGAGCAGCCTAGCCAAGAAAGGCTTGGGGGTACTAGTGGATGAGAAGCTCAGGATGACCTGGTAATGTGTGCTTGCATTCCAGAAGGCCAACTGCATCCTGGGCTGCATAAGAAGTGTGGCCAGCACATCAAGGGAGGTGAAAGTGCCCTTTTCTGTGCACTTGTGAGACCCCACCTGCAGTGCTGTGTCCAGCTCTGGGGCCCCCAACAAAAGTAGGACATGGACCTAGAAGGAGTCCAGAAGAGGACTCATTCCTTCTGGAAGGAGTCCAGAAGAAGCCACAAAGATAATCAGAGGCCTGTCCTATGAGGACAGACTGAAGGAGTTGTGGTTGTTTATCCTGGAGAAGAGAATTGTCCAGTGAAACCTTATAGCACATTCCAGTAACTAAAATACACTTATAAGAAAGATGGGGACAGATATTTTAGCAGGTCCTGTTGAGACAGAACAAGTGGTAAAGGTTTTAGAATTTTTTTTTTACCACTTAAAAAAAAACAATGTGGTTTGGGGTTTTTTTAAATGGTTTTAAAAGAGGGTTGATTTAAATCAGATATAATATAAGAAAGAAGTTTTTCATGGCAAGGGTTATAAAGCATTGAAACAAGCTACCCAGGGAAGTGGTAGATATCCCTGGAAGTATTCAAGGTCAGGTTGAATGAGGCTCTGAGCAACCTCCTCTGTGTCAGGGCTGTTGGACTAGACGACCTTAAAGGTCCCTTCCAATTCGAAACATTCTATGATTCTATGATTCTGTATTCTGTGTAATAAAGGAAAGAACTTTAAGAAGGGTTTGTATATAAGCTGACGAAAAATGGAATGAAGAGAGTAAAATAGGTAAAAACTGAGAAGAGATTCCCAAGCAGACAAATCATCATGTACTAACAAGCCAGAAAAAAAAATGCCAAAAAATAAAACAAAGATGTGGTAACTACCATGTGCTAAGGCAGAAGAGTTAGAGAGAAATGGTATCTCTTACTAAATCAAATAATACAAATGAAAAGAAAAAAGGTGGGCTTCACATTCAGAGTCCTGGTTAGTCAGGGAACCAAATAAGATTTTTTAAGCAGAAAATAACATTCATTTTTCCTCAGCTCTGTTAGCTGGTCTGGTAAAATATATCTCTTCTCCCCTAAAAGCTTGCATTTAAAAATAAAAACAGATATGATTCTCAAACAAATGACAGTTTTTTATGTCCATCCAAGGTGCACGTTTCAGGAATATCTGAAACAACAAATTGTCTAAAAATCACTGTCCTGAAACTATTGAAGGAAAAACATATCCCTGCCAACCCACTCATCCTTGTGCCCCAGAAGGGGGTTATTATGCATAAACCTCTTAATACAAAAGACTTCCCCTTCTCCTGTTTACTCAGTAGAAACAGTTTAAGATAGGATACAAGATAGAAAGTACATAAAAAGGTAATACACCTGAATTATTCAAACCATCTATGTAAGCATTTAAATGAATAAAGGGGGGAAAAGAATTAGAAAGAACATAAAAGGAAGAAATTCCCATTACATCAGCACATGATGCTGGACTCAAGGTGAGAGGATATTACAACTCAATAAAACATCTGTAGTGTCACACTGAACTAGCAAAAGGCAGGCAGTTATTGAAAGCATGTATGCTGTCCTGCAATTATAGAAAGTACAATCTGGTTTTGGCTTCTGTAGCTTCCAGCTAAACATAAGAAAACAAACACCCACTTCCTTATGTATATTTCTGCCTTGTTCTCAAATATACAGACAAACACTATAATCTCACGTCTTCTTTTTTTTCCCCCCAGAAAGAAAGGACTGCTAATTTGCTGTCTTTTTTTCAGTTTCTTCGTGTCACATTGTTCACATGTTTGTGTATAACATCTATGTTCTTCCAAACTACTATTTACCACTTACCATTCCAGGGACCTAATTTTGTAGGTCAGACAAGTAAAATGTCTTTTCATGTTCTTCCTCCTCTTGACTTTTTCCACCAGGAATGGATACTTCCTAAAGTACCTGTTACTCTGCAGGTGCTCCTGGGTGCTTACATGCTTTATATTTAATTTTCAGGAAAATTAGCAGAAACTACACATTTTCATAATATACCAAATTTCGGAGTTTATAACAAAACCTTCTTCCAAAGGCTGACGAGCTAAGAATTAAACCTGTAGAAATGTCTTTTTGCAACCTGATTGGTGTCCTGTTGTGTCAACCTTCTTAGAGGTTGCTTGGAAAAATCTTGTCCATCTCCTACATTTTTATCCAGCATGGAAAGTGTTCTTTCCAAGTATCATTTTATATTTTCTTTAAAAAATCATAAAGTTTCAAGCAAATTGTAACAAGTCTTCAAACTGCAGTAGGACCACATAGGTAGTAATCAAGAACTGAAAAGTATCAGAGTTGCTGCTCTATTTTCTGTTTTCTTGTCTTGGCAATCTTGATTGATTTCAAGTCTTATATAGTCTACTGATGAAAAAATGCAAGGCAGGTTGTGTACAGATATATTTTTGTGTCTGTGTGCTTGTCTGTGTATTTTTATTTATCATCTCAGATCAAAGAACAACTGTTCTGCAACATCCCAAAGCTTTGAAACTGAGGAGCCCTACAAAGAGATTACTAGGGAAATGAAGCTGTATGTTTGCAAGAATATGTATTGGAGCTGCAAGTTTGTCAACAACTGCGTAAAAATAAAACAAGCTACTACTTCCCTTGCACAAGCACATCTATGATGGAGATTATAGGAAGATCTTAAGGACAGAGGAAGATATAAGCGCAAATCACAATTTGCTTTCCTATCTCCAGTAGATGGTACAGCCATTTAATAGGTTCCTAGTCTCTGCCAATTACATTTTGTGGTGTATTCTGAATAGAGGAGAAACAGCATCCTCCTGGAGATTAACAGGATAATCACTGCTGGGTGAAGCTTCTGGAATGCAATAGGGATTTAAAAGTATACAGTGAGTCCAAACACAAAATGGGAAAGCCCAGAACATAGCTGGAGGGTCACTGGCAGCAGAGAACATAGCTGAAGTCATATTAGAAAAGTGATGCGAAGGACGCTTTCCTAGGGATCCTCAGAGTCCTGTGGAGTTTGATTATGTTCACAAAGGATGATAAGAAAGAAAAAAACTTACCCTGAAAGGACAAAATGTGTAGGCAAAGGGAACAGATTTTTTTCTAAGCATTTAATTTCATCTGTCTCACTCCAAGTATTCTCTACGTAAAGAGCTGTGTCATGGTAGCTTGTTATTTTGTGTTCTAATAACATCAAAGCTTTAGAGATTAGGAATATTTGGTGCTTCTTGGCATGCATATCTTAGAAGCTAGAAGTCATTCCATCTCTAAGGCTTTAGGCAGCCCAACATCAAACACACCACATCCCCCCCTTTCCATGAGCAATTTAGAGAAGAAATTGGCTGGACGGGACATTCAAAGAAATGCTTCTTTCTAAATGGATAATAAAAGAATTCACAGAGCATGAGATTAAGGCACTTGCAAATGAGAACATTTATTCTGGGAAAAAGTCTCTAAGGAGCTTGTCCACTAATGCAAAGATATATCAATGACCGCTTCAGATAATACAGGCAGGGTTTGGTTAAAAATACTGCCATGACACCTACAGTCTATCTGTTGTAGACATCTATCTTAAGAGAAATAATGTCCTTTAGAAAGCACCTCATTTGACTAACTTGGATTTAAACAGCTCCATTTTGCCAGATGAACCCCACCTCACCTACCTTACTCATGGGTACAAAAATTGCTGCTCCAAGCAAATAGAAAGTTGTTTACCAGAAAAGTTGTTTGGGTTTTTTTCTATAGTGCCAAATAGTTAGCTTGGTTTATTCTCTGAAGGCTAAACTGAAGAAATAGAAGATCATGGTGGTTTCTTCCCTGTTTTTGAGAAGTTTAGACCACGTCTATTTTTAAATGTGTGTTATAGTTAGAGTTAATAGGGGGTTTTTAATCAAAACCATTTTCCTCTGGAAATACTGTTGGCTTAAATCAAAATATTTTTCCTTTTGGTTTGTTGGCAAAAATAAAATCTTTACGAAGAAGGACTCTAGGTCAAAATACAAGGAAAAAAAAAAAGAAGCAGCATCCCAAGTGACTGTAATTCAAAATATGAAGAGCAAAGATTTGTTCCATGTAGGCCTAATTCTTTGGCGAGAAGTTTCCAAATGTTTGGGTTTTTTTTTTAAATCTTAAAAAAAAAAGGTGGCAGAAACATTTATTGCCTAGATCTAAATATAACACAGAGAACATTGGCTATGATAAAATTTAATGAATATCAATTAAATTTTGAATGAGGAGTACTTGCAATTAATTGTTTATAAACAATCCAGAAAGAAAAAAATATTTATCAAAAATATTGAGATAATTGATTTATTTAGAAGTTCAAATAAAATCACAGTCTGCTCATTAACAATTCATGAACATCAAAAAGACTGAATTAATTCTATGAAGGACTTGATATTAGTTGTTATTATCCCCTTATTTCCAAGAGAATGTAATTGTTCTAGAACAATCCTGGTCAAGCAGTTCATTCTAACACCCTCAGCTGCAAACAATCAAAAATTAGTTTTGGCCCCAACCCAAAATCCCAAACTAGTGTCATAACAAATGCTACCAATTCCTCTGACTTTACCCAGACTCTCAAAATTTCACAGAATTCAGATTATCCATGAGAGTGTTATTAGAAAAAAAATAAAATGAAAAAATGTGATTCCTAGACACATTCATTTATGCTCCAGAAAAATAATTCTTTATTTTCTAATTCTTAAAAATTAATTCAGCCCAAGTTATTGTCTCTCAACTGGCAATCGATAGGAGTTTATTATAGTTTGTTACAAAAATTGTCTCTTCTATGTTCTATTGCTTTTTGGCTTTTTAGTAAAATCCACTTGATGTTATAGGAATAGTACAATATGAAGTGGTTACAACAGTGAATTCAAAGAAATTTGAACCCAACATTATGTTTAGATATACACTCACATTGTTTTAAACATACATTTTAATTTAGACTTTAGAAGACACATTGTTCTACTGTATTCTCTCAGAACCTTGTATAGGGATCATTTAAAGCTATCTAGAACTAGATATTGCTTCACTGGGGAGAAGCCTCATCCATTGCAGTGTGCAGGGCCAGGATGGATGGGGTCCTGAGTAACCTGATCTAGTGTGTAGCATCCCTACCCATGGCAGGAAGTTGAAACCAGATGATCTTCAGGGTCCCTCCCAACCCAAGCCATTCCACGATTCTGTGATTCTAGGATCTAAGGGGACCTTATTACCTCGTTTAGCCACAATTTCAAACTCTTCTGTAACAGGTAGTCTTGCATCTCCAGTCCAGAACAAACACCCCTTGAAATCCTCTCTCCAAAATTTCAGATGCCACTCAATACAATGCAGTGCAGACTCATGTGTCATATCCCTCAGCCTACCCACATATCCATTGACCAGGCTTCTGGGAATCGGTGCCTGGGAGAAGGATCTCAACCCTCTCATTCACACTTCCTATGTCTTCTCCTGAGCTAAAGCCCATCATTTCGCTTTGATTCCAAACAGAGTAACAATTATTTATACTGTCTTTGTTTTTAGCCTAGTTTTTGTTTCAGAATCATTCTTTTCTTCAGAATATACATTAAATGGCAGCTGTTCAGTCAGTTCTAACTTTGAGGACCCATTATTACAAATAAGAGTTTTCAGACAAAAGTCTGTCCCTGTAAGATTTATATTCAGCATCAGCATATTTGTAATTTGATCATACTCTCTTTTCCCCTTTCTTTCTCCCTTTTCTTTCCCATAAACAATCCAGGGGTTTACACTGATTATAATGAAAACACATTTTTGCAATGACGTTGCAGTGCCTCTACAGAGAGGAGCTGTTAAGAGCTACCACTTCTCCAGGGTTAGAAAGAAGAAAAGAAGCTGCTTCTAATCCACTCAGACTACATTGTCACTGTTTAGCTGATTGGTGGACATAAAATACATGGTGGTTTCCTTTTCCAGGAAATCACATATACACTCCAAACTCATCGCCTCTGATCTACAGCAAGAATTATGACTAATCAGCTGCATTAAATTGACAAAGAGGTTGTGTAGCTGTATCTCAACATAGTAATAGTTCATGTTTATATGCACTGGTAGCCATTGCTATTTTTACTCCTTTTACTTGGGGGGGGAAAAAAAACAAACACAAAACAACAAAAACCTCTAGGTTTTTTGCACACCTCAGTTTCACGAAAGCATTGGCCGCAAAAGTTTGCAAGCATAAAAGATCATTTGAATGGATAGGAGAAATAATCAGACCTGCCAAGTCGAAAAAACGAAAAAAAAAGTAGGGTGACTCTATTCAATCTCAAAAAATAGCCCTTCAAGATGTATGCATTAAATAAAAAAATCAACCATGGAGTTACTCAGACCTTACTCTGGACACGAATTTGAGGACTAAGACAAACAGATGGATCAGCAGCTTTCTTCACGGTTGACTCTTGCCTGTTATATGGCATAGTAAGAAGATGATCCTGCCAATAGATTCCCTCCTACCTCACTTGAAAAGGAGCTTGTTTATTCAGAGTATATGAGCAGAGGTCACCCAATAGGATCTGACAAATCCTACATGCGTTCTATCTCTATTGAATGTTTAGGATGACATGCTACAATCACATGTATTAAAAGTTGGTGTCAAAGCAAAAGATAACATTTTTATGTGTGCTGTAGCCACTTAGTTTTCCTTGATTTTTAACTGAAGATCAATTAAAAGCAGTTAATTTATAACAGGTGTTAAATATTAACATGGGGCATACCATGTTAGCAGCCATTATGAAAAGAAGGAACCTTAATGTCTGTCAGATCCTCTGGCTAAAGAATGTCTGACGTACCTGCCAAAGTCATATAAAGTTACCAGTCTTCCAGCAGGCATTCATCATTCTCATTAGAGGAGCCTCCCTGAAACCAGATGGTCCTTTCCAGAATGCAAAGCACATAAGGAACAACCCAAGTAATTGACTGTACCCAGCAAACAAACAAATTACATTTCATAGTTCATATGGGTATAAATTTCTTCTGTCAGCAAGAAAGATGACTCTTCCTGCAACCACATGGGTTTTAAACTGAATCCTTGATCATATTTCTCAGTAGTGAGTGTGGTACACTGCCACTGTTCTTGTACTTCCTGCAGAGACAAACATACACACAGAAGAGTCCAGAATTGAGACTGCTTTTAGTTAACTGTTTCTAAAACCAAAAAATCATGGCCCTGCTGTACCTTAGAGAAACTGGTGATGATCACTTCATCCCTGCAAAGAAATTAAGCAGCAAAGGTCAGTTCAGCAGGAGCCTGTTAGTTACAGAAGCATTGGAGGATCGCATCAGCTCTTACACCTACCTTTCTCTAGATTTCCAGTAATAATGGACTGTCCTGTGCTGGTTAGTTTATAGTCGGTATTTTATTTTTATGTCACTGTCTCATTGCATCTATTTATTGATAATTACAGAGAAACCTACAGTAGCAAAGACAAATCAAAGGTCTTCCAGGCAACAGCACAGGAATACATACAGAAGACCTTATTCTCTTGTGAAGACACAAGTGGAAGCTACCACCCTATGCTAAGCTTTATAATTCGTCATATGGTATTCCTTTATTTTTTTAATCTTTAAATAACTCCAATGATCATTTCAGTTTCCTTGAAAAAAAAATACTTCAGTTTCCTTGAATTCCTCTTTGCATCATGTAAAGTTAAATGACGTTTCCTCAAACGAATAGTGACATCAGAAACATATCTTCTAATTTATACACAGACTCTAGCAATTTTCTGTAAGTGAAAAGCCAATTAATCACACCTCTTTTTCATGTTAGGGATAAAATATAGGCTGATGTGCAGTACTAGGGGGAGAGACTCTTTAAAATATATAGAAAATAATAAATTTAGTCAGAAAAAGAAGCAGGGTTTAGCAGCCATTTCTGACACAAAATACTTTCTTTTCTTTGTTGGATAGTCAGGTATTTCTAGTTTTGGAAATGCCAAAAATGAAATCCAAAGGTACAGCACTAATTATCTGAGGTAGAACTTAGCAATGATACATCAAAGAAAAATGAAAAAAGAGCAAGAAAAAGGCCAACTTTGGAGGCATAAATAAAACACTAAATGAAAGTGAAAAAAAATTAGTGCAGATTTGCACAAGAAAATGAAAGTTATTGCTTAAGCATTATTGCACTGGAAAAGCCTCTTCACACCCTTCTTCTCACTCCATCATTCAGCAAATATGATAAATATTGTCTATCCTGCTCAGGATACATAAAAGTCGATCCTCTTTTTCATTGTATTTTTTTCCTGTTGATGCTCAAAAACTTCCACAGAACAAAGAAAAGAGCTAAGGAGTTTGAACTGGGAGAGGTTTAGAAAAAGTAGAAATGTATGAGGATCAAAAAGATAAGTTCAGAGTAATGGGTTAGATATGTTTGATATTATTGCATTAACCATCACTGTAAAAATTCAGAAAACCAGAAGAATCAAAAACAAAAAAGTCAAAATTTCAAGAAAAATATAAATTTTCATTCCAAAATTCTTCCCAAAGCTTTTTCATTAAAAAAAAAAATCTTAGTTTTCCACGATTTCTAGGGGAAAGAGCATGACAAGAAGGATTGCCATTAAAAAAAAAAAAAGTAATATATATATAAACAGTAAAATCTGTATGGGGAATGTCTGAATGAACAGTGGACATAATGTGACACTGGAGGAAAGGAGAGTACAAAAAAAAAAAGAGTTGATCCAAAACCAATAAAATGAAGACTAATAGTAACAATAACTACTCTGCTGCTGTGAGTGACTCAGAGCCCCTGGCTGA
This sequence comes from Neopelma chrysocephalum, assembly GCF_003984885.1. Classification (NCBI taxonomy): domain Eukaryota; kingdom Metazoa; phylum Chordata; class Aves; order Passeriformes; family Pipridae; genus Neopelma; species Neopelma chrysocephalum. The sequence goes on along the minus strand of NW_020897702.1, from coordinate 16,013,962 downwards.
TTCTTATCCATCCACTCAGACTTCCAGCAAGGACCTGATATCCCCTATTAACTTTTCAAGAGAATTTGTTTCTCATAAATAAAATACAAAAAAAAGGAGACTACAGAAAAATTGGGCAATTGATCCAGAAAAACCAATAAAAGCATAGCCTAAAAGGAGCAGTCCAAACCCAAGAATCTATAAGCATCCTGAAAGCTTTGGTAAAAATATTATGTTAGGAGATCAAATAAAATATGTGCCATAATTCAAAAAGAAAACTAAGCAGTCTAATAATCTCCCTGCGTAGCTGGACGGGAAAATTAAGAAGGTTGTCACAGGGAAAAGACCAACAGTTAAAAAATTGAAAGCTTGCTCAAACAAGGCAAACATGTCAAAAGGAAAACAGGTAATTTGAAGGGTTAGAAGGACTGCGAAGCATCCGGAGGTTGGGGGTTTTTTACTGATAGTCCCACGTTCATTAAATAGTTCAAGAGCAGGACGGAGGTGAGCTGATCAATGGGACTGCCTGATGACCAAAGTATGGAAAAGAGACTCAGGGAACATTATTCCACAGTGGAAAACTCAATAAACTCTTTCCATCAGCCCTTACTATGCAGTGGCATCCAACCTTTTATCTAGTAGGTAGGTCAGAGAGGCTTGACAGGATACAGGTAAATACATGGAGTGTTTTAAACCATACAGGGAACCTACGCGTCACCAGGACTGCAAGGCATTTACCTGGAAGAACTGAAGACACTGTGAAATCGCAGAGGCACAGTTGGTACATGTCAAATACACCACAGCCAGAATCCCTTGTGCTAGAGGAGTGGTGGGATGTCAAGCCGATTTGTCTATGGAAAAGGGTCAAGCAGGATCTTGGAAACACAGGTTGCCAATCTGACCTCCAGCTTCAGCATGACAGGAGAGTCTGTAATCACAGAATCAAGACAGCCTTTTTGGGTCAGCACAGCACCCGTAAAGGAAATTCTTGCCTTGATTCAGTGACCACATCTCTAGGCTGATCCCGTAGACATCACAGGTTTGGTTCCCCAGGAAGACTTTTGGAAAGTTATTTTTGGAATGACCATCAAAGAGACAGTGATAAGAGCTTGGAGGAAAAGACCTCTTATGGATGAGGAACTTTTTAAAGGATGGGAACCAGAAGGTTGGGCTCAATGGTCATTTCATAGAGTAGAGAAAAATCAGGAAATGTGTCCTCAAAGGATCAGCTATGGGACCAAAAAGCAGTAGGCATCATCAGAAAGGGCTCTGAGAACAAAACACAAAAGTTTATGTTACCAATGTCTAAAAACTTGGCATGCCCACATCTTGATTACTGTGCATGGTTCTTAGCTCCACACCTTCGGGATATTGTACAGATAAGGAAGAACCAGAGAAGAAAATTTTTATAAAAATGGAGCTGTCATATATGGAAAGATTAAAAATATCTCTGGTTTACAGTTTGGAGAGAAGACTCGGTGAAAATCTGATTGAAATTCAAAAAATCATGAAGTCAGTAGATTTTCAGGATGCAGAGTTATTGTTCAACAAATCCCACGATGTTAGAACTAGCTGGAACACTTCAGAACTAGCTTCAGAACACCAAAGATTGCCTAAAACAGTTTAAAGAATGTAGCTCTTTGCACAGCCACTAGTGAAGTTGTCCCCACAAGAAGTTATGAAAACAGACAGAACCAAAAGATTCGAAAACAGACTGGCCATAAGTAACAAATACACAAACAGTTATGCTACTGATTGCATCGGGGTACACTGGGGATGTACAGGGGAAGGGAAAGCATACTGCAGGTGACAGACAGACTCACATTTTCTTCTTGCACAGTCTCACTTTCTGCACTATCAGAATCAGAAGCCTGTGCTACATGGCCACTGCTCTAATCCAGCAGGATATTTAATTTTTTTCTTAAGAGATGAAATAATGTGACATAAGCCCTGCCTTGAGGACATCTCTATAGCAATGCTTTATTTATTCTTTTCTTCTTCTTCCCTGATATCATCCATCAGTCTGGTCTACAGCATTAATATAACCAAGATGTCAAAGCAGCAGTCTAGACCTAGATAGATGCTTTATCAGGGTGGAAGATTCCTTGCCATTTTCTAACTCTCTCAGTTTTTATCCCTCGTGTATTACCCTGAGCAGACAGGATGTTTCTGGGAGAGATGAAAATATACGGAAGATCACAGAATAAAGAGACCTTTCATTCCTGTTTCGTTCTTATGTTTCATTCCTGTGTTTTCCGTACGCTGCCCATGGGCCTGATAGTAAAAGACTGAAATGAGAAAATTAAAAAACTGAAATTAGGGTTTGGTTGGTTATTGTGGTTTGGTTTTTTATCCCAGCTTGTCTTGATTCCTGGCATAGCTTTAATACAGATGAAAATAACAGACTACCTTCAGGTTAATGCAAAATTCTTGCCACTCAAATTTCCTTCCAGTCTCTGCAATGCCTACCGAAGTTCACCTTCAATTTTCACAGGGTCCAGGGTCCCCTTCCACCTTGGCTTATTCAACATATGAGGAACTCAGGACAGAAAATGTCCATTTTTCTGTGTGAAAGGCATAATGATGTTTATGACTTTATAGGTCTCAGCTAGGAAGGAGAAAAAAGTCCCAGACAGCGAGGACCTAGACACACTCTCATACACATGCACACACTGATCAAAATGGAAATGAAAACATTCTGTTTTGAAAAATTAAAAAATATGGGTAGCAACATTTGTTCATCCTTAAATCTATGTTTGAAAAATGCATGCATGAATGTATGAAGTGTTGGCACAGCATGCTGTCACGTTTTGGCCTACTTCAAGGACAGTATCAGTTTGAACCAACTACTACACAGAGTGGCCTTATTTCTGTTAGTTTGCAGTAGAATATTTGCCTTGCTGTAAAATTTCCTTAGTTCTCAATAACTCTGATTTCCTTCCTCCTTTACATACCTAGCCAGCAGAAGCAAGATAAAACATGACAACTCAGATACTCCAATTTAGCAAGATGCATTTTGCTAAATCATGTCTATGCATCAGAACCACTGTCTGTTTGTGTCTACCAACATGTGGCAAACAAGCACTGATATATTATAATGTTTATCATGCCAGATGGCAATACGTCTTCAGTGTCACCTGCAGGATGAAATAAAACCTTTGTTATCACTGTTTCTTACCCACCCATTCACTTCCTCTTTCCCTCCCTCTCCAGTCATCATCTGAGAGCTCAATTCTCTGCTGGCAGAGCATTTGTGGTTAAATATTAAAATAAATGTAGGAAATGGCAACAGATTCCTACACAATCCTGATTGCTTAAAGGTATAAAGCATTTAATTACTATGAATTTTATGGTAATTCAATGACATACCATTTACACTATAAACACCACAATTTCTGCACAATTAAAAATTGCAAGTAAACTATCATTCTAGGCAGTCCTAATTGTGTACTGCAAGGTAAAAAACATCCAAGGTCATACCTATTTGAATGCATGCTCATGAAGTCAAAAGGCAGCATTTCCAGCTGTGTCCATGGAATATCAAGTGCTTTCTTCTTCCACTTGGGATTCCCCATATGTTTCCTCCTTAAACAAGGGCAGTTTGAAGTCATTTTAATCTGGTATTAATGGGGTTTACCTAACAGCGTAACTAGGAGCAGTCCTTGTGATGGATTTAACCTGGGGCTCCAAAATAGTAGGGCAGACAAAAAATGGAATCATTCTCTTGTCTTGCTCATCAGGAAGGGGTTTTTCTCATTTCCTTTCATTGCCAAGTGAATATTCTATTATACTTTCTCAACAAAATCTTGGTTATCTTCAAGCACAGTGTGATGTCTTTTGTACATTTTAGACAAGTTAAGATGAAAGCTTATACAGATCAAACATATTTTAAACCTAAACGATATTTATTTTCAAAAACCAGTATCAGAAACCATCAAACCTTGTTATTCTCAAATTTTTTCATATTTTAAGTGTTCACTTTCCAGAAAAAAAAAATTAATATGTTTTGTTTCAGTAGAAGTTCCCTGTTAGCAAGCAAATTAAGATATCCATTTATCAAATGATTCAGCTTCCAAATAAAAAAATGCAAAACTGAAAACCATCACACGTTTAAGGTGGATCATTGCTAACATTCATAGATGAGGAGGAATATTAGCAACACAGTTATCTTTGAATACAGTTCTCAAGGCCTGAAATAGCAGCACAAATATGGTGAAGCGCTCACAGTTCCTTTGCTGTTTTTGTTCAAGACCTCTAGTCATTGGCCTACAGGACATAGGACCAAAGAATTGCTCAGTTGTGTATTTAGTCCCCTAATTACTGTTTAATTTTACTTGCATTCTCACAAAATGAGTGTTAAAAATGAAAATGAAGTAGTGATTAGGGGACCAAGTGCACAATTTTGCAATTCTTGATAGCTAGTGCAGCTCCTTAATAGTGGTGGCAAATTAAGCATGACATCAAAGCAAATGAACCCTTCTTTAGATCATCTGGAGAAGGCCTTACGGCCATCAACCATTTGGAAATCAGTACAAGTCCTGCCTTTGACTTTGGAGGTATGGGGATTGGACCTTGCCTTCACAAAAGAAAAGCTGGAATGGCTATAAAGAGATATGTTTCCTACTTAGGTCAGTGCCTGAACTGAAATATGTAAGTCTAAAACTATGGATTTAAACAAAAGAAGGTCAAATTTCAGTGGATTTTGGTACCTACAGCTAAAAATTAAAGTAGGGTTCAGGAAAATTATTTCATATTTATAAAGGTGCCTACCTTCAACTGTAGATTGTTCAGTTTTGCACATCTAAGTTTGACACTCTGGTTTGCTTTCCCAAGTTCAGAGTTGCATCAAATTCAGCTCCAGATGATGGAAGAAATTAGCTCTTTCTGGTAACCCCAAGAGTGTGCAGGTGAGAAACAGGATCAATTTTATCTTTTTAAAGAATCTATTTAAAATAAGTACATATTGTTTTCTTATAACATGATGTACAAGAAGAAGTTGCATATATTAACCTGAAGACAGTAAAATCTTTAATGAAAGTTCTGTTTCTACAGTATGATCCTTCTGAGCCTGTCTCATTGCAGCAGTGCCCAGAAGACAGAGTAAAAGACCATAACCTTCTGTACAAATACAGAAAATAGATTTGGTCCCCACTGGAAAGTCTCAAAAGACTTTAAAGATCAGATTTCCAGAGCACAGGAAAAAAAAAAAGAAAGAAAAAAAAGAGTTATTTTCCCAAATACTTCTGACTCAAAACAGGTAAAACAGAGGAAGAAAGCTTATGAGTGCAGTTTTCCCTGCTCAACCGAGATGCCAAGTATTTGTTTCAGATTCATTTCCTCTCGCTTTAGCTGACCACAAACCGGGCACCTCAGTCTAATGATTTTATATGCTCAGATGGGTTGGCTGGTAGAGGCATCCACCTCTGAGCGCCATATAGATGCCATGGGGATGTGTTGGATCCCTTGCTTTCCATAAGTGACTGTCTAGGGAGAGGTCTTCTTCCCATGGTCATAAACTCTGCTTTAATGCTGTAGGAGATGAACTTGCCTCCCATGAGCAAAGGCGAGATGTATGCAGAGAATGTAGAGAAAAGTCACTATAAACCACCCAGAAAGTGACCGCCAAGCAGGCAGCCCAGAGCTCTCTTCAGTACGGGTTAGTTGTTACCCTGTTCCAGGATATAGTGTTATGAGCTACTCTGAGGGCAATGCAGATATACCCTGAATCCCGTAAGTCTCTGTGGGATCATTCATTGCCTTACACAGCACGTCAAAGCTCACGGAAAGCAATTTTTCTTTCAGTGCCTCCTTTTCAACTGGGAAGCATTCGAAGGCAAGCACTTGCCACTTGAGTGCTCAAGTGTGTACTTTGTGTTGCCAAGAAAGGGCACTCCAATAGCTCTTCTGGGAAAGCACACCATATTTCACATCACCCCATGCACTTTCAAGGGGCTTTGTAGAAATGGCTTGCTCTGGGACATCTATGAAATATAATTAGGAAGAAAAATAAAGACTTTTTTCTCTTTCAGGTTGAGATAACTCACAGTGAGAAAAATAAGACTCTTGGGTTTTTCCTTGCCCAAAGTACTCCAGCTCCTGAGAGGTCATCTTTGAGACAGAAGTGCTTTAATTCCCTAACTTATGCAATTATGATATTCAGGGAGACAGTGTGGGGGTTGTGCTGTTAATTTTTCATCAAGGAAAGCACCAGTGTTCTGTATCCACAGACCAGCAGGCATAGTCCTCTATGAGACCATCAGGGTTGGTATCTGCAGGAAGAACAGTGGCTATAACTGGTACCATGGTGGTTATGCTACTGCTCATAACAGTATAGGTTCTAAGGGGTACTAAGGCCAGAAATGACTGTTGTCTCCTTGGTCATCTCTAGTGTAACCACATGAAGAGTGAAATGATAGTGGGCGAGGCAATGTAAAACTTCAGGTTTTCAGGCAGGAAAGTAGGAGGATAGCAAAGGAAAGGAGGGTAGGGAGGGAGTCAATTCACAGAATCTGGCATACATCACCAGGTAAGATTGCACCAGTCATCTGGATGTCCCAGCCTTTGAAATAAGTACAAAGTGTGTTTTCTTCAGAGAATATTCTGAGTTGGAAAGGACCCACAAGATCATCATATCCAACACTTACATAAATGGCCCATAGAGGGATCAAACCTTTGGCTTTATTAGAACCATGCTCAGTTTAATCAACTGAGCTAATCTCAGGGTGGTTCTTGGCACAGCTTAAAGGAAAGAAAACAGAGCAAAATGGGGGTACATGTAGCTATAATTGGAATGGGAATGACCCCACTCAGCAACAGATGGAGCTCAGGAAGTCAATAAGAGGCACCCTAAATGCTCCTGCAGCTCGTGAGTCCATGCCTGCATGGGGGTGGCTGCTACAAGTAATAAGGGCCTGGACCGGCAGATATTAAACAAAACCTCTCCTCTCAGCCTGGAGCATAACTCAGGAGCATCAGAGAGCATTTGCCAAGGAGAATAAAGCAGGATATGCTGTTTCAACCACTGCTTATTAAGTGAGAAAAGCACTAAACAAGGCGTGTGAACTGCCAGATCTGCTGGTGGATGATGGGGTCGTTCAGAGTGACCCCCTTCTTGCTAGGGATGTACACAGTTCTGCAGAAGCTGGGGCATTTGCTTATGGAGCTCCCTGCCCAGCCAGTCAAGCCTGCCACTTGCATAATTTCTGACCACTGACCAGGTGCCTTTTATGACACAAACTCAGACATGGGTTAAAATTGTTTACTTGATACAGTTGTTTTATATGAGATTTCACTTAACATAGCTTAATGCCAACCCAATAAATTATGAAAATGAATTGGGGTTTTGTTTCTTCTCCCAATTGGTAATAACAGGTATCAGAAAGGCTTTAGAAAAAAAGTTTGATTGAGAAGTGCAAAGATGAGTATTCATAAGGATAAAATTGGCTTTTACTTTTTAATTGTAGTACAATTCATTTGGACGGTGTTGAAAGAAATTAGGTCTTTTCATGGTGTTTTGCTTTAGTTTTTTCCATCAGTGTGAGCTGTAGAGTGAAAAACATGATGTTTTGAACCACCATAAACAAAATCAATTGCAATTAATAACATTTAATTACCTTTTTCTCTGGTTATGTGTTTGCAAACACACAGAGATCATGGGAGGAAAATTATGAGCACTTTGGCAGTTCCCAGACTTCCTTCTGTGTTGGTGCAGATCACACACAGTTCGTGGATTACAGGGGCTAAAGGAGTCATTAGGTCCCTGCTGCATGACATCCTGTGCAAGGCTGGCCCTAGCCGAGGCAGCCATAAAATGAGAAACAACAATACCAAGGTGCTATGTGAGGGCAAAGCACCACGGCTTGTATTATCATTCCTTTTGTGTCTGTGGTTAGCTAGTCCGTCTCCCTTCAGACTTCTTTCCTTGTATGCAAAGAGGCCTCTTGTTCTTGAACTTCTCTGAAAAACCTGGAGAAGTTTTCTTCCACAGAATTTTGTATTTGTGAATATATTTGTGAAATATATTTGCGTATAATTTTCCTCTGAACTCTCCCTAACTTTTCTGTGTTGTCTTTGCAACACAGTGTTTGTTATAGATTGCTGTATTCAATTATACTCCCAGCAGTGCTATGTAGAGAAAAATATACTTTTCTTCTCTTATATGCAGATAACCATCTTCCTCGTTCCTCTTGTCACTGACCTGAATGCGAAATCTCAGATCTATCGTAACATTTCTGCAGCTCAAATAAAAATGTAATTACTTTTCATAAGGAGTTTTAACCCTGCAATATTGAAACTTCCAGATGTACTGAAATTGAGAAGTGGTGACCCAACACATTATGGCATGACTCAGACTGACAGCTATCGTCCATCCAAACCATGCAGCCAGTGCTCCCAGCTGCATGTACAGCCAGCACTGCTCAGGGGAAACCCTGGCTGGGAAAGCAAAAGGCAGCAGAGGAAAATGTTCCTCAGGCTGTCTAGAGGGTGGGATGGACAGGAAAGCTTGTGAGAGGTTCGGTACAGATATGGATACCAGAAATAATCTTTTCTATCCTGCAGTATGCCATATATACCTTGAAATGAAGAAGGAGGAGAGGAAGGAGGGCCTATGTAACTTTTGAGCTGGTCTCAAAGAGACTGAGTTGCTCTTTTCAATGGAGAGAAACAAGAGGGGTAAGAGGAACAAGAAAGTCACTTATTCAAATGCATGTCTTGGCCTGGATTACTTTCCAGGAGTGAGGGTTTTTTCTCTCATCTGCAGTGTACATGTGGGCAACTAGCCTAACTTTAGACTTGTAAACGGAAGTGACAAGGACTTCATCTTATCAGTCTAAAACATCTACCTGCAGGCATACCTATGCTCTAATCAACTGAAAGTCATGGAGACACAGGACTTCCAATAGAATCCTGTATAAAAACAATGTATCTCACTAAAGCTAGGAATGATATTACAAAAAATATGTCTAGACCAACATGTGGTGGTATTACAGAGCGTTTTGCCATGGGCATTAGCAAGAATAGGCCCCAGAACTTAAAATCGGACAGGTCAAATGTAGTGTTTATACTCTACTTTCACAGGGCTTGGTCCTAATCTCCTTAGTATAAATCAGCAGCTAGCTTATTTGTGTCATTACAGTTATATCAAGCATATCAAGGTGCTTGGGCCCAGTTTCACCTCCTCTTACTAATATTCTGCCAGGATTATTGATAACACTGGTGCACAAGCAAGGAAACTATGAAAAATATTCATTTCAAGCTCCACTGCAAGTAGAGCAAAATAATCAATATACACTTACGAACAAGAAAAAAAAAAGGAAGAGAACTTGCTTTGGAACCCCTCTAGACTTACAAGTAATATGGAGTGTGAATAATTGGAAGAAAATAGTAAGTATACAATTAAAATAACCTGTATAAAGGAACATTCTCCAGATAAACAAAATCCATACACAGTTTGCTTCCACTTTTTTTTTCTTGCTTGTCTGTTTCCTTTTTCATTTATCTTTTTTTTTTTTTATTTTTTTCCTCCATTAAAAGCAATTTTTGTCAGTTTGGTTCTGTCTGAAGTCAGTTTCATTTCCATGTTCTTTGCTATTGGAAGATAGTTTCCTGGCTTTTTCACAGGTGTCTTTTTAGATGAACAGGTACTTGAACAGAATGATTAAGGATTTTGTTCTTTCCCATTCTTTCAGTTTTCACAAAGACTTATTTTGGTTTTGGTTTTTTACCCAGGTATCACCAGAATTAGTTTTCATTTCAGTCAAAAGAGAAAGTTCTACCAGAAAAATAATAACAAAACTAAACTTGATTTTGGAAAAAAAAATCAAATATACTATTTAGTCCCAAGTGTTCCAATGTTTTATTTGAATATTGATTTTATTTAATTGTTTATTACTGTTTTCCAAAATTTGTCTAGAACATAGCCTTATATCATCTAAAATGTTGTTGTTGTTGGTTTCTGTTAGATAGACCATAAAATACAGAATAATTTTGTGATTGGATACTCAGCTGGAGTTATTTCTCACTTAGCACAGAAAAGCAGATGTTTCATACCCTCTGGGTAACTGTAGAGCAAAAAAAGTCATTCAAAATTTTCTCCTTTTTCAAAATAAAAAACCCCAAACTAACTACTTCAAGATTCCATGGTATTTGCCATTCTAAATAGAGGGACTCATTCACCAAGAACACTGAAATATGACAACCCTATATGAATTTGAAGCACATAATTAGAGCAAGCCTCAATAGCAGAATCTTATTCCTCAATGCTTTCTCTTCTCTACCCCATGAGATGTAAATATTTGTTTCTGTACAATTCAAACATATTACTCCATCACTAATGAGAACGCAATATTGACTACCAGCAGGAGAAAGATACTTTACTGGGAATGTCCCAAAGATGAATTTGAAATTAAGACAGCGGCATAGCAATATTTTTTTAGAGAAAGGATGCATGTATTAGGTCCCGTTGCATAACCTTGGCTGTGAACTTGTTAGGAAGAGTGGTCTGTGGTGCCCTTATGGACAGGATATCAAGGAATGTCATGGTTTGAAAATTGTCCCCCTGGGAGCCGGGGGGCCTAGAGGTGATTGGGTGCCAGGGCAGTCTCCCCTGGGGGGACAATCACTGCTCGTTTTGTTCACTCCTGTGAAAAATCATATATACACAACCGGCAGAAGTTGTTGGCAATCAGTCTGTCTGGCTGCTGCTGTGTCTGCTGCTGTGTGAGTGTGTGGGTGTGAGAAGGCCCAGGGGTGGCAGGGCCCCCTTTTTTCCCCTCCAGGGGGATGGGGGGCCCTGCAGTCCACAGCCCTGGCTAAGCCAGGGTTGGAGGCAGCATTGGAGTGAGTGTGTGTTTGTGAGGCAAGAGACTCACAAACAGCTGGTAAGCGGGAGAGAGAGAGGCAGGCCTTGCAGCCAAGCCCTCTTCCCCCTTCCCTTTGCAGCTAGACTGCGGAGGGGGCTCCTTTCCCTCTCACTGTAAAGTGGAGGCTCGGCTCGGCATTGGAGCTGAGCCAAAGTGGACAGGCGAAATGCAGCTCAGTGCCAGGGAGATAACCCCAGGCAAAATTGCAGACGGACCAGAGAAAGGCCCGGAGGATGTCCTTGCAGTGATTTAAACGGAGGACAGCCGAAAACTCAGAGGAGGAATGAACATTCCAAGGCGCGTACATGTGATGAGCTGAACTAAACTACAGCAGCAAGGAACCGAGGTATGAGAGAGAGAATGACACAGCAGAGATGGCACGGAACCAAGGAGAAAGGACTCAGAGCTATCTTCTTGGACTTCGTGAGGAAAAAAAGACTTCAGCAAACAGCTGGAGGTTGGTGGGGGGAGTGAATCAGGTTCCCTGAACACTCCCACGAGAGAAAGACTGGTTACCTATCAGTCTGAAGGGTTTTTCCTGGACTGAACTGAGGGAGAAGCTTAAAGGAATTGATAGAAGTGTGTAATATAGTTGCTTTTAGCTTGTACAGTATTTATTTGTATAGTAATAAATGTATATATTTCCCTTGCCCCCCCCATAGACGTGTCTGCCTGAAAGTTTCTCTTTGGTATTGAGATAAATTGTGGGAAGGGATGGGGGAAGCCTGGAAATTGAATTTTGGATTTTTGTGGTGACTCAAACCACAACAAGGAGTAATGGCTTAAACAAGGGATAATAGCATCAAACTGAAAGAAGGTAGGTTTAGATTAAATATGAAGAAGAAATTCTTTCCTGTGAGAGTGGTGAGGCACTGGAACAGGTTACCCAGAGAAGTTGTGGATGCCCCATCCCTGGAGGGGTTCAAGATCAGGTTGGATGGGGCTTTGAGCAACCTGATCTAGTGGAAGATGTCCCGGCCCATGGCAGGGGGGTTGGAACTGGATGATCTTTAAGGTCACTTCCAACCCAAACCTTCCCATGATTCTATGATTCTATGTTTTTATCTGACATCATATACCAGTTACTTGAACCACCAGTGGAAGAGAAGAAAGGTGACACTTATTTCTTATGATAGAAACATTTGTCTTGGAGAAAGAATAAATCACAGTGGACAACTTTTTGCAGGCCACTCAATATGCAGCAAGCTCACAGCTCACAGCCAAGGCTTTGCTCTTGATCTCTCTCCTGAATTAACGCTCCTCATTTCTACTGCAGGAGACACTGATAGCCTAGAGGCAAAAAGCAGGATCTCATCAGGCTGCACCCCGGGCAGGGCAGCAGCACTGGGAAGCCCTTCCCACAAAAAAACAGCTGAATTGGCAGGTGGCCAGATTCAGCGTGGAAATAAGACAGCAGGTGAGAAAATGAGATAGGAAAGGAAATTAATGGGGAGAACAATCTTGTTTCATGTGTTGGACTATAGCCTCTGCATCATCTGGTGCTATCCTGTTCAGCCTCCAGGCATTTGTTGTGCTATCTGTTACCAATAGAGGCTCTTGGACAGCCCTGAATAAATTCACAGGGCTGTACCCTGTCTCTTCCAGTAATGCTGCTTGTGCATGGCTGGGAGTTTTCCTGACACAGTCACTGACCGTTTCATCATCACGTATCCTCCACGGGAGGAGAGATGACCACGGACAAAATGCCCTGTTAGGAATTAAGGAAGTGGAAGCTTTCGCTCATCAATTGGAAGCAGTTACCTGAAGCATTAGAATGAAAAGCAGACTTGAATATTATTAGTCAGGGAGAGCTTAAACTACCCCACTAAAGAAAAGTCCAGTTAAACCTACTTTATATCAATTAGATATGGATACATGCAGTGTTTTCTTCTTCCCTTAGCCAGATATCTCAAAGCATTCAAAAAACCTCGTTCTGCATTACTTCCCTTGAGCTGCAGATTGCTTCTCTTTGGTTCCTGTGATTCCCTGTAGTGTCTGCAAGGCCACATGCCCAAACCTCTGTCCAGGTTTGGAGCTCCATTTCTTTTACAACTTTATGGAAGAAACAAACAGCAGGATGACAGCCCTGACTCCAAAATCTTTCAAGTTCAAGCTATACCCTGGCAACTGGCAGTGTGCCACTCCCTGTGCAGGCTCTCTATCGATTACAAGAGGGGCTCTGTGCAGAGACAGCAGTTTTCTCCTCTATGAGTACAAAAATCAGAGCCAATTTGAGCAGAGGCTGATAGCGAAACAGAAAGTCAGAGCAGTAAGATTGTGTAGATGAAATATGCACAGAAATGAAGTTCTGGGCAAATGTTTTATGCCAGTGGAGTGATTAAGTGACATGCCTTACCCCACACAGCCCATCAGTAGCAAGGTCAAAACCAGGCACCAGATCTTTTACTCTTTTCTGCTAATACCCTCGACACTGAGTATCCTAGAGTAACTACTAGAGCATTAGCAGTGTGGTGAAGCAATGTTTTTTGTCATTTGTGCTTATATTTGTGCTTATATTCTCTTACAACTCACCAGAGCTTGTGACTAACACCATTGGAAACAAATCAGCAAGTATCTGTATTTCAGAACTTGTTTTGCTAGAATCTTACAACGACGCTAAACAGATCCTTCAACCACAGCACCTCTCTCTTTTCTTCTTTAATTTCTACTATTTCCTTCAGCAAAGTCCCTGTTGAAACAGTGAAGAATTCCACACAAGGCAATGAAGATTCAATATACTATGCTTAGAGAGAATTATTTCCCTATAAATTGATTTCAAAAAAGTTCTTGGCATTTTGACCAAAACCACATCTCTTAAATTATCTGATATCCCCCCAAACACACATTCCTAAGCCCTTTTTTGTCCATAGTAGAAAGACAGTAATACTTTGGCACAATTTAAAAGGTTTTGAGAATGATGATGATTTAAAATAAAGTATTCCCCAAGCAGGCTGTGGACTTGAGCAGAAACAGCCGCAGAGTCCTGTGGGGACTTCACAGCATAGAATTGATTTAGCAGGGAAGTCTGTAGGCTGAACAGTGATGGATGCTATAGAAAACTGTGTGATATAGAAGATAGATGGTCATTTGAAAAAGATCAAGGAAAAACACACCGAAAACCAGGAGAGCCTCCAGCTTTGTTTAAATTATGATCAGTATCAGGCACAGTAAGGCCCCAGACACAAAGTACATGGACAAAGCCATGCTCTACAGTGTTGCTGCTCTTCAGAAGGGCTGCCCTGGTGCAAAAAGCTGTTGTTGCAATAGATATCATCAAACACACAGCTGTATGAAAACTCCTCTCACACAACATAGGGACATGGACGTGGTATGTTCATACACTCCAATATCGATATTGCTGGTGCCAGATAGAAGAAAAATAAACATCTAACCTCTCCTGGCTTCTCCCAGATAGGGACTGAGCTCCCAGATGTGCTCCCAGCTCCCTTTCCTGCCTGCACTGGGGAGCAGGTGCTGCTCACAAGGTGCTGCATGGACACTCACCATGGGACCAGGGGTCTTACCCTGATGATGATGATGGCCAGCATGAGAAAGGAGGGAATGGAGGGTGCCCTTCACTGGTTGGTGCCAGGAGGTTTTTAAATACATCTCTCATTGCTTTCTCTTTTGTTGCAGGAAAATTTTTTCTTTCTAGTGACTAAAGATGAAGCCTATCCATCAGTCTTACCCTTAGAAAGCACTTCAGGCCCTTTTATGTAGTGCAAGCAAAAGATGGAGTGATGGAAATACGTCTTCAAATATTCCCTGTCCTCAAGAAAACATATCCCTAGATGAAATGTTGTACAAAAGCAACCACACTTTTTAAATTCCTACCAGCTATATAAAACCTCATCACATTGTAAACACCAGAGGATGTAGATTTTGCAAAGACACTAACAGAAAATATGTACATTTGTGCTTGCAAATGTAAGTTAAATTCAAAGGGCTCGTTTTGCAAATGCTGTTAATACTTTCAACACCTCATTAGCATATCCTGTATGCTCTTTAAATTATACAGTCACTGCTATCAAAAACCTGCTAAGGGAGATTCCAGAGAACCTCGACAGACAAAAAAAATACGCTTAATATCTACATTTTAGCATTAGTAAGAGCCTACATAGATCAAAGATATATTCTGGGACAGTATGATTATAAGCCTGCCCAACTGAAGAATAAGAATCAAATGAAAGGTCAGGACTCTGAGCATCTGCATACCTGTAGAATAAATACACTTAAAAAGGAAATGCTTTGGGAGACACTAATGAGCACTACAGCAGTGCCAGAAGAGCACTTCCTCAAAATTTCTACTGCTCTCCATCTGGTTCTTCATAAGCAAAATTTTCCATTCATTATAATATTTAAATGAACAAGACTCAAACATAGATAAGTGAAAGACTTTGTCCAGAAAAAATTCTTACGAGTGCAAAATTTGTAACAGGAAACTTTGAAATTCAATACATTCCTCTAAAGCCTTTAGAAGACTTTGTGTGGACAAACAGGCTTCTCTCAGAACATGTAGCAAAAACAGAGCTGATTTTGAAATATTTTCCTGCAGTTTTTCTTTGCATTTTCAAACCACAGGAGGCGTTGAAAATAATGTCAACATCAAAAAACTCATGAAAGAGGGTGGAATAGTTTTTTTAAAAGAATTCATATCGTAAACTTTCAGTATTGGTGCAATGCATCTTCAGTTTAACTCAATGACCATGCTACTTGGCTCATTTGCTAATGGCCAATTTTGCTGATTATTTCTGATCTGAATAACTCCTCCTAGGGAAAAAAAAAAAAGAAGTATGCAGCAGACATTTATCTGCTCTGTAACTACTAAACAATTGACTGATTTCAATTCCCTCATTTGAATTTACAAATACAGAAAAGCCCCTAAATGATAATATATTCCTTTCTACGCTCGTATGCCAGAAAAGTTCTCTGATATTTTTCATTCCCAAGAAGTACAGTTTTACAGGTTGTGAACAAAGATGATTTTGTCAGCTCATAAAACAGTTTTATGTGAGGAAATACAGCAGTAATCTCTCCTATTTCAGAATTAAGGATTGGGAATCTTAATTAGACATAGGGATAATATCAGCTAGTTACATAGAACAGAATAAAAATGCATAAAGGGTATAAAAGCTGATGCTTCAGGACATTAGTCAAGCAGTAATGAACGGGTTATCACAGAAATACCCCTGAGGAGCAGGCAATTTTTTCATTTCCCCCTTCATTTGTCGCCTTTGAAAGCTAACTCATCTGAACAGGTGTAAATGAGTCCAGTGGGTCTAATGAGACAAATGAAAAAGAGGATGGGAGTTACAGTGACGATCACTAGTTTGTAAACGAAGCTTCATGAGAAGAAATAGCTGAATTATGCATTAGCCTGCCTGATAGCCACCCTGGCTACTTTTACCCCTGGTCCTCACCCCACATTTTGTCACTGATTACCAAGGTGAAGCAATTAGGCATGTCGATTCTCAACTACCCATAACCTATTGATAGTTCCCCAGCAGGGATGAGCCTATTATGCACATATGAATACAGCAGCTTTCCCATTTGTACGGACCAGTACATTTTTAGGATCAATTTAGCTCACCGTTATAATGGGCAAAAGAGACGTAATGTGACTTCTTACTAAACCAAACAGCATGTATCAGTGAATTTTTTGTATTCATCCCTGCATGTGCTCTTCCTGTTGGAGAAACATGATGTGTTATACAAATTTTGGTGTCAGCTATGGCTTGTCTTCAGTGATGGTGTTTCTACGCAGAGACGACTCTTGCTGCAAAATTCTAATGGCAAGGCACAGAATTGTCAAACTAAACGAACTGAGCCCTACAATCCCCACGAGCAATTGATTTTGGCTACTTATTTGTAGCAAAAACTACCAGCATCTAGTCTCTACTAGTTTTTTACAGGAAGATAGCTGTAAATCCTGCAGAAAACCCCCTCTCTGCACTGAAGACAAAGCCTATGTGCATAAACCAAGCTGCCAATAAATTCAATGCAAGTTGTACATAAGCCAGATTCTCAGCTGGTGTCGATTGGTACAGCTCCACGCATGTCAATTACAAGCAATATGATGTCTGTCTCTGCTGATGGTGGGCCATGTGCTAATTTGCAGCAGGAGATAGGACATCACACTGGATGGCTCTTGCTGGGCTGCAGCAGAGCACAGTATTTTAACTGTTTGCATGGTTTGATGGTCACCCCATTTTACCCAGGACCACAGCAGCTACGGCTCTGCCCCAGGCTTGGTTCCAAGCCCTGCTGACGGGGCTCAAAATATCTCCTTGGTTGCACTAATTGACCTCTTACACTGAGAGACGTGATGAGTAGTTGTCAGACTTTCTTGTACATTACAAATATATTTAGAGTCAGGAGAAGCAGGGATGTGGATAGCCCTGTAGCCTGCCTGGTGCTGAGACACTGCAAGCAGGAATATAAACATTCTGTGAGCTCATAACAATTATTTATCAGTTAATACACACAGCAGGCGGCCATGGCTAACAGGCTACTAGGCTCAGCAAGAGTACGCTTACTGCCCGTGACAAGAGGCACCCCGTGAGTGTCTGCTGTCCAGGCAGCCGTCAGTCAGACGGGGAAGTGTCAACCTCCTCGTTGGAAATGACTGAACCTCAATCTTGCTGAATTGTTCTCATTTCTTGGAGTTTTATGCCATCACGTGTCAGTAGTTTCCTCCTGAGGACTTGATTTATGACTCAACAATTTTCCTTCTGCCTGTGTTTTCACTTCTCTTATTTTGCATGGCTTTGGCTTATGTTCTCTTAGAGCTCAACATCAAGTCTTTTCAGTAGAGCTAAGCTGAAATCAGAGAGCTCGGTTTCATAAATCCAAGCTGTGGGTCACTGACAGCTAAGACCCTGGGCTGCATGCTCCATTGCCTATTTCCAGCAGTGCAATATCACCCTTTCCTTCGCACCATCGTCAGTACTAGCCCATCAGCAGCTGATCAACAAATCTGGAGAGAGGATTGGATCCAGATAGAAACCATTATTTTTTTCTTCCACGTGAATTTACTTTGCTGCCAGGCCATATTCCTGGCTATACAGGTGTTAGCAGCAGGAGAGAAATGGAACAGCCATCCAAGGGCAAGGAAGGAGGATAGCAATTCTGTAGCTTTAATCAGAAAGGGGACCTGACTCTATCAATTATGAAACTATAATTTGAGAACAACTCATGCAAAAAGCCTAGTAGGAAATTAATTGCAGAAATATCCATAAGAGATGCGAGTCTTCCTTCCTCTAGACAAAGTAGGGAACTGAACTCAAGTCTCCCAGTCCAGAAAAAGCTCCCTTGATATTGAGCTACTGATTAAAAGGGACACATTCCACTTTCTTCCTTTATTTTGGGGAAAAGATTTAAAAAAAGACCTCTAGAGCCATTGGTATATTTTTTCCTAAAGATTTCCAAAATTAGAATAAGGTTCTTCATTTACAGGTCAAATGAAATGTTTCCAATGTTTTATTGATTTTCTTTTTATTTAGACGAGTAAAAAAAAAAAAGAAAAGAAAAAGTTGCATGTTGAAAAAAAACTTTCCCTTCCATTTAGCAGCCAATTCAAGAAGACAATTATTTGTGGAGTCTTATCCTGCTGTGCTGCTCTAATATATATTTTATAGAAACCATTTCCTATAGTTCACAGTGTTCTCTGTTTTCTCAATGATGTGTCCCAAAGGATAGTCTTAAGGAATTATTTGACCTCTAGTGTCCCTGAGACTTTCAGGAAAAATCTGCTGGTGATACTTACTGAAACAGAAGGTGGAAAAGAAAATAGATTGAAGACAGCTTCTACAGCTTTTTATTTCAGAGACAGTGTTTAAGACCACCTTTCTGTAAAAAAACATAAGGACAGCCCAATTTTCCATATGAACATCTGTTCCTGAGGGTAAGAGTAGAAAAAAAAACTTTCTGATCCTTCTTTCATCTGTACTGATGTTTCTGAAGAAAAATTGCATACAAACTTCATCACTGTTTAACATGACTAGTTTTTAAAACTTTTTCTCTTAGTTCTCGTGAAACTTTTCACCGCAAGGAAAAATTACAGTTTCCAAACCAAATCTTGAGAAGGACTGGTCAGAAGATTAAACTAACAGAGAGATTTATTTATTTGTGTCTGTTGTCATTGAAATGTCTGTGGCACTTAGTCTGTAATTAAGAATTCTGTTTGACTGATGCACAAGGGAAACTTTTTCAAAATATTTCTGCATCTGAGAACCCAAAGAACCACTCTGAAAGAGCCAGGCTTAGGGCATATAGCACAGCAGGTGTGGACACACAATCTAACCAGGCTGAGTTACGACAGGTGAACAAATTGCCACCATACAGCTGAGCTTCCACATCTGGACAGTTGTGCCTCCTGGCTTATTCCAATAATGAAACATAATATATTATATGAAGAAAAATGTGTTTCCCCAATGGTGGGGAAAAGCATGAAGAGTTGATTATCACCACCCAGCTGCTGGGCAATGGTTTCTTATGCCACAATGATTCAATCATTCCTGATTGTACGCCAAAAAGGTACATATAATCAGTGCTAGGAGCCCAGATGATGGGTGGTAACTTTCTGACTTTACATGGTTTGATTACATTTCATCATGTGTAACTTCAGATTCATTCTCAGGAATAATACAGTCATTTGTGCTCACATTGCCCAGAAGGGTTTGTGTGGGCTTTTCAAAAGCATGTTGGAATATTCAAAACTTAAAAACAGGGAAGTATTTACATATGATACAGCACTTGTCCTAATGTATACCTGCCAAATTGCTTCATCTTGTAACTTGTCACATCAACATGTTTCAAGATGCATGACAAGATGTTTTACAACCTTAAGGTGTTTCTGTTTGTGAATTATTTTACACTGAAAGAATTTGCAATGAGTGTTTGCTCAATCTGGTTATTTTTGTGTGCAGCAACTTGCAAAGCTTTGTATTTCTGCACTCTTTTGGGGAAAAAACTTTCAATATAACATTGCATTGAGAACAACAACATAAAAATTATTTCCACCGTATATTTTTCATTTCTTTCTTATCCTTCTAACATTTTTGTCACAAAATCTCTCGATAAAGCAGGAAGCACAAATAGGAGTGTGTAGTAGTCATTTCCATTGGAAGGTCAATGTTTTCCTTCTTAGATTTTGTTGTAAGATGATTTCTTTACTCCCTACCAGTATTTTATACCGTTAACAAGAGCTTTTGGGTATCATTTTGGCCTTTTCATTAAGGTGTATTTTGCCTGATTATCTTTACTGTAGACTTCAACACCTAGGTAGTTTCCTAGTAGTTTTTTACTTTCCCTTGTCTCCAAGCCTCCCGATTAGAGGCCTGAGTAGACCAGTTATGGTGATCAATATGCCCTAGGCTGAGTTGTAGCTTCAGGGAGTCCTTGTATCTTTTCTTCGGAGCTCCTCTCTTGCGGCAGCCGGTGGCAAGTTCACCATAAAGTAGGATCTTAGGGAGGTAGTGGTCCTTCATCCTGGAGACGTGCCCCGCCCATCGCAGTTGCGTTCTCAGTAACATGGCCTCAATACTTGTGATTGCTGCCTGTTCAAGAACAGATGTATTGGTCACATAATCTGACCAGTGGATGTTTAGGATTGTACGGAGCATTTATAACGCTGCTGATGCTTTTGAGAAAGCACGCAGGATCACCCTTGAGGAGAAAAGACAACGCAGAAAGAATCGAGCCTTGCAGAATATACCATCTAAGGAGTCCTTCTGCTGTGTCTTTTGCAACCGGACTTGCCTTTCTCGTATTGGCCTTTTTAGCCACCAGCGCGCTTGCAAGAAAAGTGGGTAGAGCCCTTCCCAAATCTTCGTTCGCGAAGCCTAGCCATGATGATTTACTTTCCCTTATAGTTTTTTTGGAAAGAAATAAACATTTAAATGGAATGGATTATTTTACCCTGAACTGATCATCTAAAACGAGGCATCCAATTTATGCCCTAAATACCTAATCTTTCCACTGACTAAGGGAAGCTGATGATGACAGAAATTTATTCAGAGCATGCATCAAAACCTGAAACAAAGTGATCCGATGCTTTTGCAGGTTTATCCCAAGGTCCTGTTGATGACAGGAAGTGGAAACTGTACATAATTTGTCACTGCTGCCAGATCTCTACCATTCCAAGCTTCATTCCACCTGCATTTAGCAAACAAATATTGCTGATCATCATGATGATAAGGAATTAAACATATGTGCCACTGTCCCAGCCTCCCAGCTATACGAATATCCTGTCTGTGAGTATCAGTTATAAGTATTCAGTTGAAATGAGTTACCACTAGAATGTTAAATAAAGGTTGTCTAATACTTTATTTTGGAGGTGGGGGAGAGATTTCTAACCTCAATCACATAATAATATTGAATAAGCTGCATTTCAATCTTGTTGGCCAATAAAACATTGATTACACAGCTGATGCCACAGTAGAAAAATTATATCTCTCTGAGAAAGCTTGTGAATATTTCACACAACAAAGGAAGTGTACTGTGCATAGAAATAATATGCAATGTATTACACAAAACCAATGTATCGTAGAGTGTATTATTTCCTAGCACTTGTTTTTATGGTACTTCTAAGAGGTCTGTAAGTCATCTGTTTAGCCTGAAGAAATACCTCCTAAGTGTTCCAAAACCAGGAAAAATCTGCAGCTCAGAATTCATAGGCTTTCACTAACATTCATGAACATTTTAGAGGCCAGCTAAATTTCGGCTCTGGTGGAGCTTGTGGCAAGCTCCACAGATCCATATTCTGTCTTCTTCTGCACAATTCGTTCTTTCAAGCCTGGTCTATTAACCCTTGGTGAGTCATATTAAATAGAGCTTCTGATGTACTCATGCATTGCCACTTCAGAAACTCCTCTCTGAGAGAAAGAGAGTAACTCTGCATATTCCTTAGAGTTATCTTATTTGGTTCATATTTGGAAAGACTGAAAAATATTTTTTTCATTTTCTAGAATAGGAAGATTTTTAGAAAATTGAACAGACATAATGGAGTCCATGGAAGCCATGCTCCTAAGTGCTCCTTTGATAATCCTCTCTCTGTGCCCTAGGTGGGTATGCACAAGGAAATAAAAATTGCTTTTTTTTTCCAAGGAGCTGCATTTTGAAAACATAAAAAGATATTTCTCTATGAGGTCTTCAGCTGTTTTTGCAAAGAAGCTTAACGAACTTTCTTTTTGGCCAAGGCCTTCAAAACACATCCCACCTTCTTTCCCTTTGTTGACATTTGAATACTATTTAATCAGTCACAAGAAAAAGGAACAGAGCTAAACAGAATGAAAGGAACAGAAGAGGAAATGTGGGATCAAATTATCTAGTTCTTTTCACGCTTTACTCCAGAAATCATCAGCAAGAGATCATCTGATTGGTTCCAATCTCATTTAATAGCCAGCTAAAAACATTCCCAAAAGAAGCCAATAACATTCAGTGACTCTGAGCACAAAAGGGCATTCAGGGCTTTTGTTTCTTAATCCAAGGAAAGTGTTCAGAATCCTTTCTGATAAGATCATTCAGTAGCTTTAATTTCTCATTAGAGCAGTTTTCAAGAAGTCTAAAGTCAGATTTCCATTCAGACGCATCTTGTGAATACAAGTTACTGTGCTGTTAAAGTGTTTGTTAATTTAAAAGAACATGCGGTATAGATGTGTGTGTTCTCTTGATCCACTTTAGATAAGTGTGCATGCCCTCTTTGGAGCATTGAGGTATGTGTTTTATCATGTTCTTTCTCAGATGGGGCAGCTAATAATTTGTATGGTTACTGGACTTGTGGTACTGAACAGTTCTCCAGCATTATAGGTAGGTTTCTGACTTCATAATAAACTATGGAAAATTCATATATCTTTAAAGAAAGGGAGAAATTCACTTGGAAGAATTCAAGTGAGGTAGCAAGGGGTCTCAACTAACAGGTACTACAACAGCACTAAGCATTACTTAATGCTCTTATGCAAACTTTGTTATTAGCATCACATTGTGGACTGAGAAGAAACAAGCTATAGAGTTTTCCAACTCCAGCTCCATCGCTCTGCTTCAGGAGGGAAGGAGTGGGAAAGGAGTGCAATCTTGACTTGTATCTCCCTCATCTTGGGCAAGGTGAGTACAACTTTATGCTATGAGGTTTGACTTCAGCCTTAGAAGACAGAATAGAAAACACTGGCTTTCCAAATAGATGCTTCTGAATATTAGCTTGCTCACATTGCTAAAGATTCACAGTGATTCCTCAATTTGACCCTTGAGGGGAAGTAATAAAAATTAAAAAAACAGAACTTTCTTTCAAAGCCACTGTCTTGCAGCTCCATCGCATCCTTGTTCAACCATAGCTGAGATGAGAAACTGCCCTTGCAACACCACCTTGGGAGCTCAGAGCCAACAGCTCTCCCTGAAAAGGCTCTGCTTTCACTGCCACTCTGCAAGTGGCCAAGAGGCACTCAGTAATGTGTGAGACGATGAACAGCAGGGCCCCACACTAAACACAAGGAGCCCCTAATTGTGTTTGAAAAGGAGGAGGAGACAAGAAGTGAGATGCCTGCTAGTTTCTTGGGTAGTATGGGAAACATCACTCATAAAAGATTCAACATAAATCCTTATGCTTTTTTGCTACATGCAGCTTTTGTGCTAAGCTTCAGCCTGCTCACCATTTTCGTAATTTATTCCTGAGCAAGTGTTTCCTGTTGTATATCACATGGAATGAAGCAAGGTCCCTCACAGACATGGTAGATGTTTAAAGCAATGGGTAGCTGAAAATCCTGAAGTACCCAGAGAGATTTAAGTTTCTAAAAATTACCTTCCTGGCAGCTAAGATTCTCAATAGAGTGACAACCACAGGATTACCCAAATGTAATACCTTATATCTGACTCTCCTGAAAATGCTTAAGCAAAGTTTTGACTCAAAGCACTGCACCTATAGTAATAAATCCAAGTGTGTCCAGGAACATTCCTGCACCCTGGATCAAGGTCATCTTTGCTAATAAACCATTAGACCATTCCCTAGTATGCATATGGACTTTTCACTCTATCTCTTTTACTGAAACCCCGGGTATGACCTGGAAGTTGAACTGCCCAGGGACCATTCCCAATAGATAGTTGGCATTTAGTCACACTCTCATGGTGGCTTGAGCAGCTACATAGCGTAAATGTGAACTAATCCAGAGCAATTTATCTCCACACCCAGCAGCTTTCACTACCATGTTTAACCCGGTGGGATAGCTATAGATTAAATAGGCTAAGATGCTACATTCTTATCTAGCAGATAAATAAAAGTATCTTCATTCTCTCAGTTGTAGAGTACCCCAAATTCCTACTAAGGTCAATGTCAGTGACAGGGTTCCAGTGTTCCTGAAAATTAATCTTATTCTATTTGTGTAGAATTTTGGAAGTCTGATAATAGATTTGGACATTTTGACCAAATTCTGTGTGACAGTCTTTAATATTAGCTGTATTATTCCTATAATCTCTTTAGAAATCCTATAATACAAACATTTATTTGCCAACCCAACATAAGGCTGATGTATTTGCACTACCAGAAGTTGAATGTAGCTGAAAATTTAGCCTTGTGTGGTGTAGGAAGTATATTGTTTGAACCTTATCTGGAAAAGTCTCAGCCAGTGAGATAATAAATTCTGAAACAAAATGGAGTAAAGCCTTTGCAATTCACGGTTCACATCTGCTTCTTGAAATAAGAAGCAGGTTGTGGCTATAGTTCATCACATCAGGTGTTATCTAAAATGTGAAAAGGATTTTTGTGTTCCAGTCTGTGGCTGTTAATAATACTTTTGAAAATCCTCTGTTTATGCCTCATTTCCAAGTTGAATGTGGTTTCTACAGGAGCTGCACATGAACTTGCAGAATGGCCATTTCCTATTGACATTCTTTAGTCTTGAAAATAGCCAGCAATTAACCAAAATGAAACATGTGCAAATTTAGAATATCGTCTCCCATGTCTCTCTATTTTGTGTAAAGTATATAGCGATTCCCTAGCATGATTGGGTTACAGTGTTTGTCACATAAAAGTCCAGCATGGCTTACAGAACTGACAATATTTTCTAAATTTTATTTTAATTTTAGACCTCTCCTTTTAAAAGGTAAGTTTTATGTTTGCTACCTAGATAATCCTACTTTCTCCATTAATATCTTTCTGAATTATCCTTATTAATCAATGTTGTCACAGCAAAGTGACTTGAAGCAAAACAATAAGTCAGCAGTGATTAAAACAAACTATGAGAGAAATTAAGCCATTGCATGGACACAGTGCTTTTAATCTATAATGAAGACTGATGCTTATACCGGAAACAAGACTATTCTGGTGGTCTTCAACTCCTCTTCAATCGATATCCCATCTGCATCTTAAAAAGCAAGCTTGACTCCGTCTCTCTCTTCACAGAGGGGCATTTATGATCGAGGCTGTCAGCTGGCTCTAAGTGGTGTCATTCTGTCAGCTTTCATAGAGTTACACTGCTTTAGGCTGGCTTAAGACCTTAATATACATGCCAGCAGTGTCAAAGGGCAGGGGAAAGGTATTTGAAACACCTGTCTTAATACAGTGGGTTAATCACCTTTTCTCACCAGCTGGTGATGCTGTGTTTGATGCACCCCAGGATGTGCTTTACCCTCTTGGCTGCCAGGGCACATTGTTGGCTCACATCAATCTGCTGCCTACCAGCACCCTCAGATTCCTCCCTACAGGGCTGCTCTCTAGGAACTCCTCCCCCAGTTTATATTTGTACCCAGCAATATGTGGGTTTTTGGCACTTTTTCTCCCTCTGTCTCAATACTTCTGTTCTTCAACCCTGTGTCAGTGAGAGGAGATATCACAGAGCTGGTGCTTTATAAATGCCTAATTCAACACTACTTTGCTGAAGTTCAACTCCAATGAATTCCTCCCCTAATTTTAGGACTGCCTGAATCAGCTGAAACCACCTTTATGTCATATTTTACCACTTGTAAAAGAGGGATAGTGTTACCTGCAGCCTTTTTTCTGCACCGCGGAGCCTCCATAGGCAAAGTGTTACGTAAATGCTCCGCATTTATTATTTCAAATAGTAAATCAAAGGCAGGACAAGTATAGCAAGATGGAACAGGTCTTAAATCTGCAGACACAAGCAGAGTTGTGTTCGCAAAATGTTTCAAAAATAATATAAAAATGTGGGACATTCTCTGTAGGGAAGGAGCAAGAGTAATTGCGGAAGTGTAGAGGTGAGACGGGAATCATGGGAATTATCACTCACAAAAAATTAACTGCTACAGTGTTTTGCAAGCACACAGGACATGAATATGAAAGATCAGTCAAAAGGACTGGAAAAGTGATCCAGCAGAGATGTAGCAAAAGCCAGAGTCTTGGTTGGCTACTGTTAGAAATGGAGGTCTTTATGGGTTTGCTTCATAGGGGCTAAATGAACATTACTGACAGGACTTTGCTTACATTGGCAGAATTCATTTCCAAAAAACAAAACAAAATTCAGCAGCAGCTAAATACATAGGAAAATTTCTATTAAATAAAGTATTAGGTCATTGCATATGGCTTCTGCTAAAGCTGAAGTGATAGAAAGGAATAAGCACCTGCCAGTAGTTTAGCTGCACCCAGTTTATTGGCTTCAAATGTCCTGAAGGGTTGAAGATAATATGGAGCAATCAGGAGAGCTGTGATTGTAATGTGAAGTGCTTCAAGCATCCTCTGTGTATGTGAAGAAAGGAAGAGCTGCAAATGCACCTCAGCAGGGGCTGTGATGCCTCATTTCAGCAGTGGGCTGAATAGATTGTGGCAGAATCTTAGCATAATTCCTCTTTTTGTCTTGGGGATTATAATCTGTTAAATGTGAGATGAGTGAAAACTGTGGATTTTGTCCTTGAAAAATGAAAGAGGGGTGTTAGATAGCAATGTGTATGAAAGGTGAGGGGATTACAAAGTGAAATGGAAGACCTGCAAATATTTGTAGGTGTGTTGCTTTTTCAGAGCATGGAAAGTATGTTACATCAGGCGTTTCCCGCTCCATTTCAAAGACAGGGAGCACGCATGTGTGGTAAAGGCACAGCATACTACTTCGAGATGGCAGAATTATGGATGTGCTTCTCACCTGCATTTGCTTGTAGAGATTCAAGATGATTGAACTCAACACTGCGAAAGATGCGGGGCATTGTGGAAAGCCTTTTGGCTAATTAAGAAGTTCTGCCACTCTATTTCCAAGAAGCTGATCTGCTTGCTTTTTGTCTTGTCTGCCTGCTTTTGATGGAGGAAGGCTGAAGCAACAGCAGGGCATTGGGATCTGTTTCAGGAAGAAAAAATGCATTTCAGATAAGATAGCAATCATGCACAAAGTAGTTTTGCATGGAGCTACTACCATATTTAGATTTAAAAAAAAAAGGATACAACTTTATATTGAAGCATTCATTTGTCTGTTGTATTCATTGTAAGCGTGATGTGGAGGGTATTATATGCTTGGAAATGTTTTCAAAGGGTTCATTAGACCCCTGAAAAAATCACAGATGTAATCTATGTCCTCATATGTTAGCATTTCTATTCCAAGGTGGAACAATGAGTGGTAATTACAAGTGTGAAAATCCTATCTCTAAATATGGTTCTCTCAGCAGAATGAGAATATCCATGGGTGTAAATATAGATGGAGGAAGAAAGCTCGAAAAGCTTTGAACTGCTTTCTTGCTATCACTGCTACACAGCAGTAGTAGCACCTGAGAGTCTGTGATGTGCATCCAGGGTACCTGTTCTCAGCTACTCTATCCAAGCAGTCTCTTTAAAGTATATTTCAAGCACCTTTTTTCCCCTCTATTCCCTTTACATCAGGACAAGACAAAATGTACAAAAGAACAGAAGTCCTCAGATTCATAGGCATTCACCAAAGACAGAAAAGAGGAATACAGAAAACTCCTAGATTGACAGTTGCTGGCAATTCACACACTTCTAAACCAGAGTGCACTAGAGCATGCAGGAAGCCAACCTCATGCATCCCTTACATCAGTACTCGTTAAATCCCACGAGAAAGCAAAGTCCCCACATCCCATCTACACACTCTCATCTTACTTTGGGCATGGCTCTTTAGCTTAGGACCAGTAATCTCTTTCTTCTGTACTTCCAGATGCTTCCTCCACTAATTCTTGCTTCCTTATTTGAAAGCATTTCTATTTCTAGCTCACTTTATTTTGCAAGTACATCCTTAATTTCCTGCTGAGTTCAGATGAGCCCATTCCCCACTTTACTATCCTCTACAAGAATATTCAATGTTGACAGATATGAAGATTATAACAATATGAATAGCTTATAGCAATAGAATTATTTAATTTTCCTTTTGGTTTAACACAATGGAAACACATTAAGAAAAGGGGAAAAAAATGTTCACTGTGTTTTCAGAAAAGAGTGTGCTCATTTTCAGACATTGCACATAGAAGAGCAATTAGCTGATTTTCATGGTAAAGTGAATATTCAGTTCTTAAAAATATAGCCCAATGTCATCAACAAACTAATCTGTAGAAATACAGAGGCTACCAACTCAGTTCTTCACTTTAAAACTTTGATTTAAAGTGTGATTTAAAGGCCATTAATGTCAGCGGAAGACTTTCCACTGACTTCTAAAGGATTTTTCATCAGACCATTACAGATGTAACATTTCTGAGTTCGTGGAAGAAATAGAAGCCAGACATGAAAATTAAATCACTTAACTGTGGACTGCAGACAGAAAAAAATACATTCAGAATATTAAGATGAATCATGCCTTTTTCTCTAAAGCATGTAGGAACACAAACAAGAAGCTCAATACACTAACTTTCTAATAAGTTACTTATTCAAGCACTGGTGTATGCTTAGGTGGCAGACATCAAGATATTTTCAGACGACTCCATCCTGTCATTTGGCACCTTGTTGTCACAGCTGTCTTCTGCTTAATTCTAGTCACACCTCTCCTTCCTTGATAGTGTTCTTATTGTAAAGTCACACTGTGGTTCTCACATAAGCTGATCAGGTTTTTTACTTTACAGCTAGCCTGATCTGCTTTCTGTGTCGTTACAGAAGAACTCCATCAGAAATATGTTCTCCGTGGCAGTGGATAAACCGTGGGGTATTTGCAAGGCAGTCTTCGTAAGGATGAGAAACAACAGGGCAAAAATAACTGCTGGAGGATTAAATGTAATGACCATCTAACTACAGTTTTTCAGCATATTATCAGTTCGTCTTGCTGATAAGAGTGACAATATTATGAGAAATGGAAGCTAGTACCTCTGCATCTGGTTTTATTCAAATTGAAAGCATGCAGATGAAAAATACCATACTCTAGACATCAGATTTTCCTCTGTTCTGAGAAAGATACCACAGTTCCCCTGGAGGGAATGGGTTTCTCAAAAACACTGGAGTTTGTCAACTAGTACAGTAGCCATTTCCTTCTTGATCATAGGTGCTGGGAAGCTTTCACATCTGCTGTGTGGTCTGCTAGCCAACACAATGTTAGTAAATGTTCTTTCATGTGAATTGCCAAAATAAGCAAAAAACCAGCTTTTGCTGATCTGCAATTTTAAAGAGGGGGAAAAAAAGTCTTTTTTAGGGATAAGGAGGGAGAATAAGAACAAACTGACCTAGAACAAACCTCCCCCTGTCCCCATACTCCGCTATAATTCTCCAAAAACATCCAAGGAAAGTTGAAAGTTTCAAATAATCCCATGACTCCTAGGTCTGTGACTTTCACGAAAACAAAAGAAACATCAAGATTTTGTTGAAAAGATCAGAATAGAAAGAAATACTGGACATGACAATTACACTGAAAAGTTCTAGGAGACAAATGACATCTATGTAATTGAAAATTACTGCACAAGTGTTCAATTTGTGGGCATTGAATACCATCCCCTACTAGAAAAAATTAATTTTGTTCAGCATACACAAGACTGAAAGGAGAAATATGAACCTTCAAATATGTAAAATAAAACAATATATTGTTTTTCATGTTTTCTAAGAAGAGACAAAAAATTATAGGATTACGTCAATACAATGCAAAATTATTCTAAACTCACAGAATTTCCCAACTATCAGTCATGCAAAGATTGCCTAGAGAGACTGTTGAATTTCCTGACTGAAGAATAGAAGAGGAATGTTAGTATAAGTAAAGAGGGATAACAGTTGAGGCAGAGGGATGGGCTAAATGACTGACATTCCTCTGAATTTTGCTGTTTCATGATTCACCAACCACCATTATTCATCAGTTATGAGTTACTCCAGGTTCAAATCTCTTTGAATGTCTGTTACCTCCTTAGGACTTACTAGGATATGGAGTATTACCATGAGATAGAACATCTTTACCTCCCCCAACTGTCATCTTTAATGGTAAAGAACTCCTGGTGATTAGTCTGGTCATGAACAAATGACCAGACAAAGCATTTACAGTAATAGTAGACTATTCCTTCACCAGAATGCTTTAAAAGAGGAAGGACCATCAAGCTTAAACGGATTTATTGAAATGAACAACCACAGTTATTGTCCTGTCTGTGATGAAGGTCGGGATAAAGTAATATTACTTTTCAGTGAAACCAACACTAACACTTGATGGCAGGGGGAAGAGCAGAAGTGGAAACTCCTGAAGGGCAGGAAGCCATATCTGTCTGTTACAGAGCTGGACTATAGCATAGATGGCCTTTTTCCTGTTCATTTCCCTTGTCTTGACCAATAAATAAGTAAGCTTGAGCAATTAAACCAAGAGGAGGAAAATTTGCTGACTAATGAACTGGATTTTTTCTCATTCCTGACCTTGCTGGGCCATTCCACCAGTTTAGAGGATCATTAATCAACAAATCTTTTTCATTTTATCTTTGCCTGGAAAAGGTTCACACTTTGTATTAATGTCGTACACATAAAGTTTATAAAAGCTTATTCAATTAATAAATATATACTTCAATAAATGGTTTACCAGTTGTTGCTGACCTTAGTCAACAGACTGCCTATATACCCTGCCTTCTCAGTTCTCACTATCACTTCTCATTTTGTATTCTGCTCTGTTGCTTTTACACAGTGTTTACTATTAACAATAAATTTAACATTTTAAAATATTCCTGCATATACAGTGTGACTGAGAAGACTCAAAATATTTTATTTTGAGACTCCTTCCGTTATCAGGAAACAAATAGCTTATTTTTTTCTCACTCGCTGAAGGGGAACAATAGATACCGATGTAACCACTAGCAAACATATAATAGTCCCTTGGCTTTATTTCTGAAACTACTCTATTAGAGCCCACTTAATTAGATGCATAAATCCTGTAAATGATGTCAATGTTCATAATTAAATGGGACAATCGCAAAATCAGCTGCAGTACGAAATATAGATAAATGTGGAAAGGAACAATAAGAGATTGCTTTATTATAAATCTGCATGACTAACACTACCATAGTGATGTAGAAGAGAACCTATAGCATCTGCTTCATACATATGAAAATTCAATTAAATTATCAGCCATGAATTACTGTAGCACAAAAACCAACAATAAAAAATTTGACCTAATTATTTTAAGATTTTTCAGCAGGAATAGGTCGTATTTCAGTACTATGAACTTGGTAGATTGATTTCTGTGATGCTTAAACAGCTTAATCCTGTAAAGTCTTTTAAAAATGCATCTTTCACCAATGGAAAGGGTACAAAAAGAATAAAGAGACATATTTAAAATTTACTGCTGCTCAAAATAAAATCAAGTAACATAAAAATAAAAATACAACTTAACTGTAAATTTTTGTAGCAATCGAAGCTCTATTAACTAGGATATTTTATATCAAATCAGAGTCCATATCTGAACCCAAGGTGCATCTCATTGTTTCTTTAGAAGATATATCTATTTTCAAGAAATAAACTGGATGGTTATGTCACTCCAGTAGTTTGGTGGAAGAGGAGTTTAGAAAAAAAATTGGCCTGGGAAGAATGTTTCCACCCTTCATGCATTCAAAGCTTAAAAGGCTGACAGAAACATTGACTTTTCTTGCAAAGTGCCTAAATACACATTTATTTGTATATTTACACATACATGAATAGACAGACACGTATGTGCATATATATGTACATATGCATATATATAAAAGACTATATCCCTCTCCTTTTGCTCCCTTTTGTGGCCAACTTTAGACCACACTGACATCTAGTCAGGCTGCCATCCTTAGAAAATATACACCAGACAGATAGTATCCTATCAGATAAGACATATATTTTAATATTTATCCCCAAATAAATCTTGATGACAGATGGACTGTTCTTTCAATGAATAATAATTAGGAGTTAGGTCCTCCAACTCAGTTTGGCAGCCCTCTTACAAAAGCAAACCTCAAAGTGTTTGGGCAGATGCTCAAGTCCACCACCATAAAGTCCCAGCTGAAGGACTGACTCCTTCATGGGTAATATCTTACAGTGCTTTGCACTTCAGTGCTTCAGAAATACACTGCTCCTGATGTCACATTCACTGCTGTGAGAAACACAAGAACTGAGCCCAGGGGCACAGCTAGACAATGCCCCATGTCCATATTCTCGACCTTGGCAGTAGTAGATAACAGCATCTTCTGCTGTTCCTTATAGGCTGCCAAATCCATTGTCAGTGCTTAACAAAGAATAATACTAATGGGGCATATCCAAAGCATTGACTTGGTGTTATCAAATGCCAAACAGCTGGACAGGAGGGTCACAATAAAAGGATTTATCCCTATAGTCCCTCAAGTAAAACGCCTAAGCAGAGACCTTCCTTTTGCACTAAAGGAACAGCTCAACTTGGCCTTGATCCTTGATTAGGCACACAGAAGAGTATAAAAATTTTCTTCTCCTCCTCCTCCTCTTCCAAATATCGAGTAAAAGCTTAGGGGCAAGGGTTATCATAGGCCTAATGGGTAGCAGGCAGTACACATCCTTGGACTTCAAAATTGTTGCAGAACTTAAAGCAGGTATGGTTATACCATAGCTGCTGAACCAAACTGCTGTTTGGCTTTGGAGAAGGGAGCTCCTGGCTTTTCCCAAAGGTTTCCTGAACAATGTTATTAGGTGTGACAAACCCACATCTCGCACTTCACAACAAGTTGCCACGGCCTCTACAAACGTCTTTCTTTAGCTGCACTGATATTTTATTAATGTATATTACCAGCTGATTTCATTTATAACAGCAAATTTAATACCACAGATTCATAGAATGGTTTGGTTTGGAAGGTACCTTAAAGCTCTTCTAGTTCCAACCCCCTTGCCATGGGCAGGGACACCTTCCAGTAGACCAGGTTGCTCAACCCCACCCAACCTGGCCACGAACAATTCCAGAATGCAGCATCCACAGCTTCTCTGCACAACCTGTTCCAGTGCCTTATCACCCTCAAAATAGAGAATTTCTTCCTAATACTTAATCTAAACCCACCCTCTTTAAATGGAATACCATTTAAAGCTATTCCCCCTCATCCTATCGCTACATGCCCTGGTAAAAAGTCCCTCTTCAGCTTTCTTGTATCCCCCTTCACGTACTAAAAGGTACTCTAATGTCTCCCTAGGTCCTTCTCTTCTCCAGGAAGAACAACCCCCAGTCTCCCAAGCCCCAGCTTGAGACCAACCAAGCCTGTCTTGACAGGAGAGGTGCTCCAGCCCTCTCACTGTATTTGTGACTTCTCCTGGACTCACTCCAACAGGTCCATGTCCTTCTTGTGTTGGGGGCCCCAGAGCTGGGGCAGTACGGTCTCACCAGAACTCTCACAAGAGCAGAGTAGAGAGGCAGAATCACCTCCATTGACCTACTGGCCACACTGCTTTTGATGCAGCCCAGGCCCACCTTTCAAGCCTATCCTGGTCTCTCTGGATGGCATCCCTTCCGTCCAGTGTGTCGACTGCACCACACATGTCAGGTTAGAAAAACTCCTCTCTGAGGAATATAAGTGAACCTGGGATCACTATCGATTTTTAACAGCCTTTGCTTGTTTGTCTTTTCTCTCACCTGAAATTACATGTGATGCTAATTGTTGACACATGCAGCAATACACTGCTGTCACTCTTCCATCACTCAGCCCTCTTGAGTATTGTATCCGCTTTTTTCATTTTTAATTCACTGAAACCAGCAAATCCCTAAACCTTCTACCATGACTACAAGCAACTACCCTGAGATCTGACTGACATCTTGGTGAGATTCCTTTGACTGAGCGGACCTCCACTTGCAGCATCTAAAACTGAACCAGCCACTCTTGGTAGGGGATAAAAAAAATGCAGTTCTGTGCATCCTCATCATATTGTTTTCACCTTCAGTTTTTGGTGTTTCAGTGTGGCACGTACTTAAACAGGCCTTAGAAAAAGATTTCTTCAATTAAATTAGAAAAAAAAAGGCAAAATTAACCCCCCCTTGAATTCAATGCTTTTTACTTCACTAGTAGGTTAATAAGACCCAACAGGAGAACTATGATATTTTTGTTCCAGACAGACTTTAAATTGACACCTATTTATATTCTAAAATATGTTCCCTTTGCCAATAAATATTCAAATAACCCTAATAGTAAAGTACTAGGTGTGCTGAGATTCGGAGCTAGTCAGAGTCCTTTGTATTTTCACCTTGCTAGGGTCTGTCTTCTCAATTTCATTACACTGTTGTAAATCACAGCCTGATCAATAATGTCACACAGAAGCAGGACAGTCAAGAAAAATACTGGAACCTATATAGGAACTGTTATGAACCTAGGGTACCAAACCTACAAGGCCCCATGTGCCCTCAAAATCCTGAATTTGACTGGGTTTTGCAAGTATTTTTACTCTCAGTGTGCTTGAGCTTTATGGGTGCATTTTTTGGCTACTGAAAAATTCCAGATTTTTACAGAAGAGTGTCAAGCAGCCTTGGCATGTTAGATTAAGAATCAGCCTCTTACAGAAGTTGTAAGATACATAAAACCCAAGACACTGTGTTGCTACTATATTGTAGGGATATATTTCAGGATTAATTAGACACTTTTCATCTTGTTCTTTTTTTATATTCATTCTATGGCAATGGAGTTTATTTAGGAAAGAGCCATTTAGTTAATTAGAAGTCCAAAGCTATCTCTCTCTGGCTCAATGATATCTTCTGTGGTCAGGGCTTACCTATCTCTATTGTCCATCTGGCAGCAGTCTTGAGGGAAGCACCCCAATCCTTGGATGGTCTTTGAACAGCAACTGGCATGGTGACAGCACGGTTGAAGTTTCCGTAATTCACACCCTATGGCTATCCAGAAACAGCATCGTTTTCATACTGTAGCTTCAGCTTTTCCATCTCACTGAAACTTCAGGAGCACCCTTCTTACAAAATATATAAAATATCTGTGGGGTCAATACTGGGCATTAAGTTCAATAGACAAGGAGTACAAAGCCTTACTGGGTTTGGGGGCCAGTGAAAACATCAATCTCTCTGTAAGCACTAGATATCACATTCTCCAGGACTCTTCTTTGGGTGGTTTTCCACTTCAGAATCAGATTTTCCTGGAAAAAATAACTTGCTACCCAATGTATTGATAACGTGTTGAACTATCACTATGTGCATCTTTATAAATACTCATATGCATTTCTATATTGGCATTCAAGAGACTTCATCTAATATAGCAGGAAAGTAAGGAAAATGAGCTTTATCTTTCAGAGTTTATCAACGCAAAACAAAACAAAAGAGAAGTGGGTCCAGTTAGGAAAGCACAAAAAGACCATGAGCTTCTGTTTCTTCTCATTCAGTTCCATTTCAACTAGCAAACTTAACAATGAAATAGTAAAATAGTCTGGATTAAACATTTACTTTAGAGTGTTTGTTTTTTCACACATAATTAAATTTTCTTGTTTAATCTCAGCTTTTCTTATAATTATCTCTCTCCATACACACTGTTGGCTCACAGCTAGCATATCTCTTCAAGCAAGATGATTAGGAAGTGTCTGTTGTTGTTGGGCTTTCTTTTTTTTCTTTAATTTTTTCTCCTGGAGATGATAATACTATTCACTTGCTATGTAGAAGTGGTTATAACGATATATATAAAAGGCAAGAATAGACCAATAATCTATTGGTCTCCTAGAGCAGGACACAACTTACATTTTTGATATCACATTTTCAAGGATACTTTAGAATAAAAATTCCTGTAGTAGTTCCTCTACCTTGACACATATGATTGTTTTTGCAGCTTAAACACTGATCTTTTGTGTATATGTGTAGGTAATGTTTAAGAACTATCTGGTAGGACTTACAAAGAAGCACAACCTTATCTCCTCTGCATTTTAAAACTGAGGCTATGAAAATGGGTAAGAAACAAGGAAATTCAGGCTAAAGATGTAAATAACATAGGCTACATGCTAACAGAAAAGAACCACAGGGATGGATCCTAAAATTTTAGTTGCATAAATGGCAAATACAACTTTGCTCCTCTAATGAAAGATAGTCTTCAGCCCTAGATTGAACTTTGAAAAGCCTTCCTGAAGCACTTCCTTTTATATATAGAAACACATGTACAGGTGTAAATATATGTAATAGCAATATATAGAAATAGCAATACAAAGCATTTGTATCATTGCCTTCTACTAGGAAGCGTTAGATCTGCCCACACGTTGCATATGCACTGTTGCACATAAACCAAGCTCTCCCTTTGCTGTTGATGTTAAGTTTTATGTGATCATGTCCTTTAGGAAAGAGATAGTCTTAAAAACCTTAAGTGGACAGAGGTATAGATCGACAGACAGACAGCTACATCCATCCATGCATGCTCTCAAAAGTATACATGCTTTTCTGCAAGGATATGTACCTCTAAAATCTGTTTTTAAGGGCATTGTCCAAATGCCACTTAAACACTAACAGGTTTGGGGCATCACCCACCTCTCTAGGAAGCTTGCTTCATAATATAATAATAAAATTATGTTAAAGCATGATAATATGCTTTAATCTTTGATTAGCCCTGCATTGGTCAGGCAGTTGGACTAGATGACTAGTTTAGGTCCCTTCTAACTGAAATATTCTATTCTATTCTATTCTACTCTATTCTATTCCATTCCACTCTATAGATTTCATTAATTCCGTTCTATTCTACTCTATATAGCTGGTGAAATTTTCCCTCAGTCTGAATACACAGTAGAAACACTACAATACACAGAAGAAAATTAAATAGTATATAAACTACTATGTCTATATCAGTGTGAAGTTCAATCCCGATGTGTTTATTAATTTTAAAAATATGGCTTTGAATTGACTTTCCTTGATATACATCGCAAACAAGTGCTTCTCACATTTGTGTTTTGGTCTCACAGTTCATCAGAGCGTTTGGCTATCATTTGGCTCAAAGCATCTCCAGCCTTGCCAGTTAATTGATGAAGAACCATTATGAGACAAATATGTCACCTGCATTTTAACTGCTTGAATGGAAGACTATTGAAGTAATAACTGGCAACATCAAAACCATTAATAAAGTATGGGCTGGGAGTAGTAAACTACAAATTGCTGTACCTAGTTCCCAAAATAAATTTGATCTTGAAGGTAGTTCTAGCACTCATGATGACATAGATGAATGATGCTGATTAAAAAAGAGTGAAGAAAAGATTATCACTTCAGCATAGAAACCACTGGCATCATTATCGGTTTCATCTATATAAAAAGTGTTAAATTTTTCAGTGGCTTCCTAGCCTTGCTGTGAAATTGCAGGTGTCACTGTATACTGATAGTTGAGCAAAAGATAAGGCAAAGCAGTGGGAACAAAAGTGAGTTAGATCATGAACAAAAGTCCACAAATCAGAAGAAATATTATAGTCATGTGGCTTTAAAATGGGCTTTTTGCGGGCTTCTTTTTGTGAACGAAATATTTTCATTGCTTCTGCTGGTGATGAGATGTGCCTTACAACATGAACAGACACAATTGTTTTGAAGGAGCCAATATATAGTTAATAAGTAAAGATGTAAATTATCAAGAGTGCTTAACGCTGTTATCACAACCCAAAGACATGAATAAGCTTCCTAGAGAGGTAATGAATAGGACACAAGGCTCAGAAGTCCTATGTCTCTCTCTTTCTGCCACATATTTTCAGGGAGACTGTAGATGAGCTTTTTTCCTTCTGTCTACTTGTCTTTCCTCTCCCACTCTGTCTTCTTGTCAATTTAAAATTTAAACTCATTGCAGAAAGACTCGCCCTCACTATGTGGTTTGTACAGTCCCTCACACAATTGCACCAGTGTAATGCAAATTGTAGTATTAAATATTCATACAAAAGCTTCATAGTGTGACTGCATGAAATCAGAACAATCAGGGAACAGGCATAAAGCCGAGCACCGAGGTAAGATGAAGCACAGAGATTTTTTATTACAATCGAAGCCTCATTACAGAGAGTGTGCTGACATAAGCTGTGTTTTCATTGTCGCAAGCCCAATTTCATAACCATGTATTAGAGTTATGAGTTCTCCTAGCAAGCCATAATGTTTTCACTTTTGGCTGTGCAATCACATATCGTTAGCTTAAGACATTTAAATTTTATAAATGGCTCTATAATATGTGGCCTTTTCAGCTATAAAATTGTTCCTTAAAAAATAATCTGAGGCATTGGTCAACACAGTCAATGTCACCTAACAGCAAATAAATTTTGGTAATAAATTAGAAGTTAACTACATAACTGTGAGCAATT
Organism: Neopelma chrysocephalum; assembly: GCF_003984885.1. NCBI lineage: Eukaryota > Metazoa > Chordata > Aves > Passeriformes > Pipridae > Neopelma > Neopelma chrysocephalum. The sequence continues at coordinate 15,975,529 of NW_020897702.1, read as the reverse complement.
TCTTCAACAAATAATTAGTCATATATTTTCTTTTTGTCCAATAAAAACATCACTAAAATGCTGTGGAGTGTTCATGTTTTTATTTGTTACTTTGATTAAGAAATGGTAAAGGATGTGCCTAATGAAATATTTCCAGCAGTTTGCAGGACTTTGCTCTGAGGATTTTAGCTGGAATGCCTGGATTGATGCAGCCTGTTTAGGAAAACTTGCCTTATTCTGTAATCCAGATTAGGAGACCCACATTTGAATTGTTTGATAACACAAAAAACCACTGAGTAAAATCAAATCCACACTCAATAAAAAGTGGGGTTTTGGCCCTTTATTGGATGATTGAGCTTGTCTCTGGCTATATTATCTGTCTATTTAGGCTGTAAGATGTTCAAGGTAGCTTTTATCTCCCATTCATCATGAAACATGCTTTTCCTGTAAATTATATCTGTAGAGGCTCATTCTTCCTTGATGCGTCCTTACTTAAACTGTTTCTTCAAAGAGAAAGAAAATAAGGCTGTATGTCCATCATGATGAATTTATATGCAGTAGAGTTTATATGAAGATATTTTTATCGCAGTGGACATAAATTGAAATCTTGGAGATTCTATTTAGTGTTAACATTTTGCACTTTAAAGTTTTAGACCACAGGACTCCAGCATGCTCTCTAAGGGCAGATTTTGGACAGAAAATGACCAATCATCTGAAAGAAGAGTAGGCAACAGTCTTATTCCAAAATTCAGCATTTAGAAATAATCATAATTTTAAGAGATCACAGCAAGTTGTTACATCTTTATGATTCTTACCTTCTGGAGTTTGATAGGAAAGCAGATCTGCAGGTGGCACACTGTCCACAGAGCCTCATGGGTGCAGCTACAAGATGGGAACCAAAGCATAGCAGGGACAGTGGCATTGTGTTGCCACTAGCACGACCAGGAAGGGATAAAAATCACCCAAACCCCCTCATCCATGTCATAATTATGCATTAAATTTTATAGCTTTAAAAAATCTTGCCCACCGTAGGTGTAAAACTTAAGCAGCACTCACTAGTATCCTCAAAACTCACCTTCGTGATAGCACATGAGATCTTCATCTCTCCCACTCCAGTCTAGAGCAACTGAAAAGGGTGCTGATGTGAACTCCCATGCTGTGGCTTCCCCAGAGCTGGCTTTTCTGACCTTTGACTAACGCTCCACAATACCAAAAGCTTCACCAGCTCCAGACTGCAGCTATTTCACGCCAAAATCCAAATTACATACCAAACATATTTTTCTCCAAGATATAAATGCACAGATACATACATCTTTGTGAGAGAACCCCTTACTGGTGATCAGAGAGGAGAGATCATTCATTACTTCAACATCCAAATAAAAAAAAGGATGCGCTGAGCAGGTCAAGGATATTTTTGAGGGAGACCTTCATAGACAAAATGTCACAGTGGCCAGAGAGGAGAGAAAGCAGAGGTTGGGTGTGGGTGGCAAGCATGTTCCAGCTTTGCTGTTGGGCTGCATACTGGCACAATGCTGTGTGACGTCTCATTCCCTGGCTACCCACAGAAAGAAAATCTGGGCATATGGTGCGTTCAGGAAAGCCCTGAACTGGATCCAGGAAAGTCAACAAGTCTTGACACAGAGAGAGAGATCTGAGCTGGCTGATATCCTGATCCTGTGGGCTTGGACAACATTCTGGCAGCATACAGAGCTAGGATAATCCTGAGTTGATATCTTTAGGACTTTGAACTGATTGAACAAAAAAAAAAATCCCACAACTTTTTTTTAAATTATTTTACTCTCAGCAACTGTTGTTCTTAACAGCTGACTTTTGATTCAACAGCAACATGGGCATATTTCTTTAATAGGAAAGGTTGGTTTTTTTTTCCCCGAGAACTTCATGTTCTGCATGAGTTTATTCATGAACTGTGGAAACATCATTAACATTCACTGAGCAAAAGAACAGCTTTTACTGCATCCACATTCATTGGTTGTCTCACTTGATCGCATATGTTGCCCATCACATTGAGCACTCATTCCCCTGGACCGTTTACTTTCAGTAAACAGAGAGCAGGTTCTGGGAAGTACAACAATGTGTCTTGGGAAAGCAAACAGTTTTTAGCTGCAAGAGAAATACAACACAAATGTTTTGAGTGATGAAATGGAGACAGGACATTTTCAACATGCTTCAGCTGAGTTCCTGCAACACTGGCACTGACCTATTAGGAGTTACAGCAGGGTTTAACCATGCAGGGAAGTGCCTGTGGCATAGCTTAGACTTGTAAATCCCGGAGTTAGGCTTTTAACCCACACTGTGTAACTCTCCCTTCTGATTCAAATGTGAATTTCCCATCCGAAATACTGAAGGAAGGAAAAAACAAAAAACAAGCACAAAACCAAAAAAACTCACAATACTCTGAGGTTGTTTAAGATTTTTTTCCCACATTAACCTGTGCATCAGAGCGATTCTTGAGGGCTGCTGCTACATTTATGTTTTTGATAATTCTTGTACAAGACATATTTCTTTCCATTGCATTTGTATAATAGGAGTTCATTAAACACGCACCAAGGGCAATTAGACATTATTGCAACTATCATATTTATTAGTAGTTATTAGAACCAATCCATTTTACCACTTGTCATCACTGACCTGGCAGTGAAAAAAGAATTGCAAATTTAAGGGGAGATTTCTCCTTCAGAGTCAGAGCCATGAGGATTATTTCCTGTCTTTCTTTCCTCTATTTCCAAGTCTTACTATTTACGTATTTATGATATTCAACCAAAACCAACTCTCTGGATTTCCAGGTTTTAATTCCTTGTTCTGATGAAGCAAATATATTTTTATTTGGTCTTTCCTTGCTCTGAGAAGTGTATTAATTAACCATGTTTAAGACATTTCTAGTTGTACAGCAATCTTAAATGAATCATGTCTGTAGACAGGCACTCTAAGAAGAGCAACCTGCAAGGTAGTCAGATATATCACTGTTTCTGACTATCATATTGCCCAAGTGTTTCTAGATTGCCTATCTTCATTCTCCTTATCCATAGTAAATACCAAAGAATACTAAAACCAGACACATAAAATAAAACACCCTACAAAGAGCACTCAGATAAGTCATGATGGGCCAAATCTTTAAAAAAGAAAATTGGCATTCTAGTGATTCTGATTGATGCACCAACACAAGTCTTCACACCCCTTCATGTCTTCTACTTGAGTTCACTGTGATAGCTTTCTGCAAGGTCACAAAAACTAAATGGGATGGGCAAGAAACAAGAATGATATATGTAAGGTGTCTGGATGAAATGAATTGTAAGATTTTTTGAATGAGTATCTAAAGTAAATGTAGTTCTTAAGATTCTTTGCACAAATTAATAATAAATCTGCTCTGGGTTATAATTTTTAATTGGGAATGGGGGATTTAAAAAAAGAAAAAACAACTTGAACTATGCTGTACTATCTATTCTTTTGAGGAAAACCAGCTGCAGTAATGGAAGGGATCAGATAAAGACATAAGAAAGCAGGAAGAGTGCAACCTGATCAGCACCTTCAAAGGCTGTGGATAGTAGCGAAACTGAAGCTGAAGAGTAAATACATCAGTTGACGATTAATTACATTAAAAAAAATCTTCTTAGTGACATTCCCCATTTTCCATAGTTTTATATTCTGTTCCTATGGCCTATGGAAAATAACCTGTGACCAGAGCCAGTCACCAACATCGTGTTGGCTTTCCAGGACAGGAGACAGAGTACCCAACACTATGTGACTCCTAGGTACTAGCAGCTCATGTCCAAAAAGCTGGATTACCAAAAAGGAATCTCCTATTGGGTCCCAGTCATATGCTTGACCTCAGTATCCTGTTTATAACTTCCTTCCTTTCTCCAGAATGGTGCAAGGCTGTGCTGTACAAAGCTTGCGTCCTTTCTTTTTTTTTTTTTTGATAGATAACTGACAGCTGGTGTTGCTCACTGCCAGTAGATAGTAGAGAGCATGCTGGCTCACCAGTCAGCTCTTTGTCAAGCATGAAAATCAATCACCTTAGCAAAAGTATTTGTCACTTGAGCTTTTTTTTCAGTTGCAGCTGTTCAGATGTTTTCATAACTCCTAAAGGCCAAGGTTTATATAGCTCCAACGATCCTTTAGGATGGGCCTACAATAACTGTTTTTAGAATCATTTTAGTCTCTGAGTTGTCAGTCTAAGGGAAGAAACAAAAGCATGAGGGAAATGGGAGCACCAGATGGAGAGATCACTTGCAGAGTGAGGAAGAGAGCTTGACCTTCCCAGACTAAGCTTGGTATCCTGCTCCACTAAGCATCATGCATTTTGGCAGCTAAAAACACACAGTGATTTAAGGAAGGGGCTGTGGTTACCAGGAACAGGAAGACAACCGTGGAGCTTAATGAAGCAGGGAGAAAACATAGAGTCCCTTGTGCAGGAAACTGTTTCCCCTCAGTGAGGTGAGAGATACCGGTGGGAAGGGAGTCGGGTGGAGGACTTTGGTGCATGTGGACAGGAGCAACTGACATCCTCCAGGAGAGCACCCAGAGGAGATGAGTGATTGGCTTGTCCTTGAGAATTGCTATCTACATGCCTGTCCCTTGAGCTCCCTGATAGATTTGGTTTTAAGGTATTGCTGCCAGCCCTTTGGATGAGGTTTCTGTCTGGTTTATAACTGTATTTAGTATCAACTAACTCAATATGTCTTTTATATCTATAATGATAAAATAAACTGTTATAAATTTATCAAAAAGATGACATTTAGACATTCCTACCAATGCAAAGAAACTGCTTTATTGTAGCTACTGGTGCAGAAGGCATTCCTGACTGCATTTGATCCACCTTTATACACAGCAACATTTGCGTTGTTTACTCCTACAGAGGAAAGATATGAAGCTGATAGAAATAGTACAGCTGAAACCTTCACAAACTCGTGGTCATTACAGACAGGCTTCACCACAGCTCCAGCAGTACGTCTCATCATCTGCAGCCACAAAGAGATCAGGTTCAGCCCTTCAACTATTTCTCTACCCCAGGACCAGGCGGACATCCACCTAACAGAGCTGGCCTGCAGCCACTTTAACTCCTCTGTCATTTAACCACTCCTTCCCTCATTATAGCAGCAATATTAGTGGGTTTATACTCCAGTATTGAGTCGTTGCAGACTGACATTCCAAAATGGTCACCATCCTCAAATCATATGCCTGAAAGTCAGTTTGGAGACTTCCAATAGAACTATATATTTTTTAATGTTTCTTTACACCTTAAAGCTGACAGTCAAAAAATATACCTACAAATTCCCCCCTCTTTCTTCATAGCATGCTTAGCAACAGGAAATATATGCATTTTTCCAGCCTACAATCTCCTGTCAGCTCCACTTTTCCTTTCCAGTGGGGTAGGAAGCCTGGAAGCAATGCCATTGGCAGCACTGCTGAGGAGCAGAGACATCATGCCCATCCCCAGGACAGGAGCCAGTACAGGCTCCACCATTTGGGGGAGCTGCACAAGGCAGATGGCTGGAGCCTGAGTCCTCACAGACACTCAGATTTGTCATTTCATAAAATGACGGGACAACTTCAGAACACAGATGTGAAGAGTGAGAGATAAGCTGACATCTTCCAATATCGAGACTGGGAAACCAAACCCATGCACAAATAACTAACCAGAGTAAACAGCTTTATATCACGTTCTGCTTTCAATGAACATGCTTGTGTAGTAACTCTCATCTACACATGCCTCAGGATCTTTTCTGAAACTCAGTTCCTGAACAGCATGACTTTTTATCCCAGTAGGCGAGACAAGTTGCCAGTGATTTCTAAGGAGGAATTTTAAATCCTCTGTGTATTAAATGTTTGTTTTTCTCACTCTCGCTTGCTGTCACTATATTGTATATTTCACAGATAGACCACTTTATCTCTCATATTGCTTTATTTTGGAACTACTTATTGTACTGATGTTTGTAATTTCAGGTAAAGTTCTCTTTAACCTATCCTTTGACAGTTTGGCTTTCTCTGTGTTATATGAGAAGCTCTATGAATATTTATTTTCCCAACTCATATCTGCAGTGAGCTGTGACATTAAATATATGAATTGTGAAGAAGCCAAGAGACCTTGTCTACCTGGCAGAAGGCCAGCAGTGCCCAAACTCCTTGCCATGGCATATATCAGCCTAAATTTCTTGCCACGATGAGTGGTTTAGGAATGGTGCTCCCCAATTCAGTTCCCCAATCAAGACTTTCCCAAATCAGACACTGCTCGCTCACTCCCCCATTACCCTCCCCCTTCCCACTCTGGAGAGATGGGGATGAGAACTGGAGGCAAAAAATGTGAAAATCATGGGTCGAGATAAGAACAATTTCCTGGAAACAGCAACAATACTAATAACAAAAATATGCAGAGAGGGTGATTTACATGCAAAAATGGTCACTGTAGACCCTGAGACAGTGAACAATGGTGGACAATGCCACCATGCTTTAAAACCAGAAGCCACGCCCTTCTTCTTGGAAGCCAGAGAGAGGCACTGTCCCCTGCCCCTGGCAATTACATGAGGTCTTATCAAAAAACACTAAGGTCCTGAAACTAGGACAATGAGCGATCTGATGACACGTGTGTAGAGTGAGAAGCTGATCTCAGTATGCACAACAGCTCATTTTCTTCCCCAAAAGCTTTGGATAGACATGAAAAAAAATTTTGGGAGATTTTTACAAGGAAATCAGTAGCAGACCAAAGGCCAGATGAACCCTCTTGGTAGGTCAGACACCCACCACACATTATAGATGAGGCACTTAATGCATGTAAAGGTTACATCCTAGTTATTTGCATGACCGAGTGCAAAGCCTTGTCATACAATGAGAGACTTATGTAGCTGTAAGACTTAGAAGTTTGTAATAAGACAAGATCATTCAGCAAGAAGAGCATCCAGGTCAATAAACAGCTCACTATATTCTCACAACCATTTCCTGCAAAAGTACAGATCAAACCGTTCATTGCCAGCACTGCAGAGAAGACATGATCATACTCTGCTTTCCTTCCAGACAACACTGTAGAGCATCAACAGGCAGACTAATATTCTCTGTTCCTTTTCAAGGAAGGATGCCATTGTCCTGCCAATTAAGACAGTGTAACCAGCTACAGAAAGCTGCAATGGTCAGAGCAAAGACTATTCAAGATGCTTACAACACAGTTCTCTAAGCCACTGATAAAAATAATCCCTGACATTGAGCATCATGGTAAAAATCCAGAGTAGTGTCTATCTGTGTATTTTCAAAGCTTCAGGTCCTTTCCCTTTCTCCAATAAAGTTGCTTTCATGAAACTGTAGAATCTCCAAACTTATTGCTTTGGAGTGAAGGCAATAGAGAGGATATCCACAGATTAGTTTAGCACTGATCCAGTCTCTTTCTCAGCCCAAGATATAACCAAGTATTGTATAGAAAGAACTGTACTGTGCCACGGTCCAAGGGGGGGATGGGGCCGTGACACAGCACGGATGGGCCCGGAGACAGGGTAGGGTGCAGATGGAATGCTTTATTGAAGTGTGCACGGGACTTTTTATCAGTTCAGGTGGGGAAAGGGCCAGAACATGGGGTGGAGCATGAGACAGACAAATGGGGGACACAGGCAAAAACGGGAGGAACGTGGGAGGAGCCAGGGAAGGAGAGGGCTGTCTCCTCTCTGCAGCTTCTGCAGCTTCTCCGGCCAATCAGAGAAGGAAGCAGGGAAGTGGACAAGCCTGGGCATGCCCAGGAGATACAAATTCTGGGGAAACATGCAACGTGTATATGCTTAATAACTGTAAAGTCTATATCATAAAGTCTTTTCAATTGCTGAACATATTTTTCCACTTCTGAAATTGTTCCCATTCTGATTCCTGGTCCTCGACAGTACTGAACTGGAAACTCAGCTTAAGGATTCTGAAATGCTAAATCATAGCATTTAGTATATAGTAATATACTATTTAGTAATTGATATTTTAACTTATAATAATTGATATTTTAAACTGAATGGAAATCCGTCATGGAAAGAAGAGTTCAAAGGTTGAAGCTAAAACAGCTGTTTCTTTCTTGTTAAAGTAAGAAGGCTAATGCTGAAAACACTGACTTAGTGATCAACTTCTCTGTTATCCATTAGCTTGTCCATGAATATGAAGGGAAGATTATTTAGAATCACAGAATTTTGCTATAGTTTTTTCTCCCTGTTTTTAAAGCTGCTTACAGTAGGAATACATAATACGGGGAAATAGATGCATTCTGAGGCTATATTGTGTATTTTATTGACACTGACAGTATTCTGGTCTCCAAGCATTCTTATTGAAACTATTGTGATCACTCCTAAAGTAAAGAGACAGTGGTGAAAGAAAAAATCAAACTTTGTCTCATTAAAATGAAAAGAAAACATGAATATAATTTTTATGACTTCCTGTTGTTTGAGTTTTATTATTATACTCTTAAGATAAAATTCTGAGAAGGTACTTAGGTTTTAAGATAGCTGTGGAGATCATCAAAATGACAAATATTAACAAAAGGTAAGAAAGGAAGCTATTAAAATATAAGAATATTGAAATCCATGTTGATTGACAGGGTCTTCACAGCACAGAATACATGGATCATTACATATTTCAATTTGAATTCCATTGTTGAGATGCTTAATTCTTTTTTAATAGGCTCCAACTAATAATATATCTTTAATCAAAGTACCTCAATATTGCACATTATAGTGTAATAATATTTGGCTTTAAAAACTCAATTCCAAATAAATTAACAAAATGCAGACACATTAAACAAGTTTAGGGAGAAATCCTTTAGAGCCGCTTTTTATTTCCTAGTTCTACAAAAAAAAAGTCTTTGAAAATGAGCAGATATGCTTCACAAAGAGCTACATTCCATCGTTCATTGTAATGGAACTGGGATAGTGATGTAGAATATTGGAGTTTTGACTTCCTCTCCAACACAATGACAATTAGCATTTTACATAAGATCAGATAGCATTTTCCATAAGATCAAATAGATTCTACAGTCTTGGAAAACAGTGATCATTATCTCTTTATGGACAGACTATATTAATATTATGGAAAATCTGATAATCACAGTTGCTACATAATTACTCTGCTGCCCATTTATCAGTACACTACAACAGACCCAGAGTTTTTCCAAAATCTTCTTTTTCAAAATACCACTACCAGGACTCGAGAAAACCAAGAATCAACACAGAATCCCAGCACACAGCCAGAGACTTCATCAAAACACAGAAAGAAAAAAAAAAGCAAACAATCAACCCTGGCATTTAGGTAGCAAGGTTTTCCAGCACTTACTGAGCAGACCTAGTGTTCTTGGATCTGTTTGAGCTGAGTCAAGGCAGAAAGCTAAATGTCTTCACTACCCTCCAGCAGACTTCTTGCAGAGCAGAAATGAACTCTTCAGGTACCTAAAATGGGAATTTAATCAAGTACGATGTATAAGCATCATTTACAGTAACACCCTGGCTCTTAGCTATCTTTCTTAACACTAGCTCCAAAACAGTTGTCTTTCATAGGAAGGCTGTGGAACAAACAAACAAACAAAATTGTTCTTTGATTTATAACAACTTTCAAAAAGATAGAACTTTTTTTTCAGTCAAACTCCAGAACCTTCTTTGTTTTTAATAAAGACATCATTGAGACTCTCCATGCCTTCTGAGGAAAAACAGAAAGAATAATTACAATTTACAAAAAAAGCCCTCAATATCATCTAAATTTAGAGTATCACACTGCTATCTCACTCACATACTTTATTTCTCACCTGTTAAATTATACTTGCTGGGAACACAGCCAAGGAACAACTGCTGGCATTGTCACTCTATGTAAGGAACAACATTACAGATATTACTTAGAGAACATGGTGGGTTGTGGGCTGTTTTTAAAACTTGGAATGAAAAAATATCTTAGAAGCTATTAAAGAGAAGACAAAATAGCTAGGAATTTAATCCTCTGCTTTGTTCTTTGTAATGGCTAAATCTAGTAACCGTGAAGAATTGTTATGGATGTTCGATACCTTGCTCAAGAAAATATCTTTCAAAATATATCTCCCCGCCCCTCCAAACCACTGAGTGTTATAAACACATCTCAAGGATATGCGGCAGGAAAAAAGGGAAAGACTAAATATCTTCCAATACAGAATTAATTCTTTGAACATGGCGCAAACAACTCATTTAATTAACAGTTTTCTAAATATTACATGTCTAGAAGTGGAAAAGGAAGCCCATGATTTCACTTGTGATTCAACCTCTTTCTGTTCTTGAAATGACATAGACAATGACAAGAGGGATGAAATGGCTTGCCTGCTCTTCCCAGGCAGGAGGAGCTGTAGGGGACAAGGGAGCAGACTGCACCGGGGTTGCAGACACAACCCACCGTGGCTGTTCTGAGAGGCCACCAATGTTCTCATTGTGTTGAAGCAAGAAACAAATATTGTGACTAAACTTTCACTGTTTCTGTACTTCACCTTCTGCGCATTTTTTTATGTTTACAGAGATTTTATATTTATTTACTCTAATGCCAATGACTCTTAAATATTTCCTAATACTTTTTTTGGCAGTAAACTGTCACAAAATTAAAAGAGTAGAAAACAAGCTTCATATTATTATTATTTTCTCAGTAAGGATCATCTCTGTAGTTTTATCTAGCAAGTGTTTGACAATTTCCAGTGTAGACTATGATTGGGTTATGCTTGGTCTATGTTACTTTTCAGTTCTTGACACACATTGAGTTTTTAGGACCTGAAGATACTGAAATGCAAAGGATGCTCCCAGTTAATACAGGCTTTTACACTGTTTGGGATGAATGCACATGTGCACTGTCACTGCACATGCAATATTCATATATATGCCAGTCCTGCATCTCTAAACCTTCAGTTTGAAAACACAACTACTCTCATCAGTAACAATGGACTAATACATCACATAGTATTCTCAGAAACACTTAGTGCAAGAACTGAGTATAATAATGTTGGGCATGAAATTAGAGAAGACAAAGACAAATTAGAGAAAACTTTTCAAGACAATTATTTTAAATATATATCCTTCCCCTTTGTTTATTAGGATGTAATATTAACCAGCTGTTAACATTACATATGTAAAACTAAAAATATTAATCCAGCTGTCAGGATTATGTTGGAGTTGTCTTTCAGATTTCTCAAAATGCTTAGGTAAGTCTCTCAGTTGTGCAGAAATGAAAAAGTTTGTAATTTTTTTAATGTCTGGTGCATTTCTTATAGTTATAAATACAGTCTCATTGTGAATGGCATTGTTTCATTTTTGAATACAATACTCAGTAACCACTTGCAAATGGCTCTGCTTCTAGGCACTTAGAAGTTCTGTAAAGATTGTTTGTCAAAGATAAGTACTCCTTAACGTTGTAAACAAGATTCAGATATAACACAAATGCATTACTGTTGCAAATACCTTGTCTTTGGTAAATTCTTGGAACCATTAAAGTTGCTGGGAATTTTGTCATTGACCTCTCAGGGGCCAGTATTTCAACTATTTGTTCTGTTTTAATGCAGAAGCAGTGGGAACTTCAGAACATCCCCCAATGAAAAGAGATCTAACACTTAAGGCACAGATCCCCACCTAAAAATCCCCCTGCAAGGAGCAGGCTGCTCAGGTCTGTGTCCATCTGGTTTTTTTAATAACTCAAATGGTGGAAAAAACCTCTCTGGGCAACTTGTGCCAGAATTTGACCACTCTCACAGTGAAAAATTTTTTTCTCACGTTTAAAACAGAATTTTGTTTATTTCAGTTGATGCCCATTGCCTCTTGTCCTCTCACTGGGCACTACTGAGAAAAGTCCAACTCTATCATTTAATCTCCTCCATCAAATACTTATAGACAGGGAAAATTCCTCTGCACCTTCTCCTTGTTGATCAGTCCCAGCTCTCTCAGCCTCTCCCAGTGAAGTCCTGATTCAGAAACCAGTCAAGTATGTTCTTATTACATCTTTGCGTTGAAAGGTCATCATATTTCATGAGGGCCTGCAGAGATGCTGAAATCCTATCCTAATCCAGAAAAAAAAATTTCCAATATTTAAAAATTGTCTGAAACAAGAAATCTATGGGCTCCCTATCTAATCTCTGCAGCTTCTTGGCAGCAAAGCAAGGAAGTCCTAAAATCCCCAGCCTTGCAGCCTGGGGAGCTATGGAGTCTGCAGCAGGCCATCTGGAGAGACGCCCTTTGGTCAGGACTAGAGACATCCCTTGTATGCAGCTCTACAACAATCTAACTTCCATTTCATACATTTGAGGCAGTACAGTTTCATTGCATGGCTTGTTTATTTCAAATACAATAATTTACTTGGAAGTCACAAAATAAATAAATTTCCCCCAAGAGATTTATTTAAATTAAAGCACTTCCTGTAGAACAGAACTTTAAATTAGAAAATGAATTCACATACCAGCATAAAGTTGACATTTCATTTTAATTAGGAAGACTACCATACAAACACTTGTTGTTAATATCAAACCAAGTCAGACTCCAAACTGCTGGCAATAAAGAAATTAAAATTAGGTGCACAGATGAGACACTGCGTTAAAATTTGGATTGCTTTTCACTAATTCTGATAAGCAAAATTCATCCCATTAGGGAAGATCAATAAATGGTTCATATATCACCATGCACCACCTGAGGCCTTGTTTCACATAGTGGACAGGGCCCTCTTATTAAAATTCAGAACTGTGAGCTCTTGAATGAGTATTACTAAGGTGGTAAAACCCTGTGATAGTGCTTTACATTTCTACATGGGAAAATTATATTCTTACTCTCATAAATTATTCTGTGACCTATATATGACAAGTTTTTAAAAAAGCCACCCAGTACCATAAATGGAAAGTCAGAAGTGGATATGTTCTGTGCTGAGCTCATGTAGTGGAACAGATTTCCTTCATTTAGGACAATTCAATTTACACTTACTTCAGACAGGAACTCCTTGTGGCATATTAACAAGCTGAAAATTATCTGTATAGATGTGTCCAGCAACATGACACTTTATCAAAACAAGAGGAATAAGGTTTCTTTGACTACAACTCAATTAAAAAAGCAAACTGCATCAGAAATAGCACAGTGTCATTCATCCAGCTTTGGTGGTTCCTGGACCAAAATATTTAGAGGATTGGAGTGTAAGTAAAGAGCACCAGCAAAAACTGTTGTCAGGCATGTACTTGGAATTTGAGCCCCCTTCTAACCAGCTCATTCACAAATTTAACCTTTAACCACATAGTCTATACTCCTCATATAGTCCCTGCAGAGGGGCAGGCACTTCTTAAATGGTGCTTCACCCAGCCCTGGAACACCATTCTCAAAATGCTATTTGGTGCCTGAGTTTTCCCATGGTCAGGAAAGCAGCTGGGACTGGAAGGAGAGTAGGTCTGATCTCACCCATCATTACACTGGCCACAGATCTGCATCACCACACAGAGGGAAACATTTTGTGCTGGTCTAATAAGTGATCAAAAACATACATCGAGGACACCATGACACCAGGTCATGATTCCTTTACCCAGATTGGTCAGATCAGTGTTCATGGTGCTACATTTCTGATTTGCAGTCTATGGCTCAGCTCTGGATAAGACTCTAAACCAACGAGCAGCAGCAGAGCAGCAGAACCACTCATATGAAATGGGAATTCTCCAACAGCATTTGTTGGTTTTGTTTATAGTTTAAAAATATTTCAACTTAAACACAGATGTTCTCTGGAATAAAGGACAGACACCTTTTACGCAAATGCCCTTTATTTGTTCATTTCTGGTGGCTCTCAGTGAAACATCGACTTTCTGGACTGTCAACACTCATGGTCAGACAGTTTATTATATTTAATTCTTTGAAAATCATTACAGTGACTAGAAGGGTTTCATACTAAAAATATGCCACATCAGGCATCTTCAGACACTATTCAGGACTGACTTCCTTTGTAGTCAGAACTGAATTAAGAGGCAGCTGGAATATTAAATGCAGATTCTTGGGAAATTAAGTGTCCGATTTGCATGAATTCCAATATTCTAACAAGAAACAAAACCCCAGAACTTCCTGGGATGCCCTTTCAGAGTGATTTCCTGGTGTGAGATGTACCCCTCTAAAGAATAACTGAGCACAACCCTCAGGAAAGATGAGCTCCAAAGAAAACCCTGACTCATGATGACACTTCTTGTCTGGTTGCTAATATTGTTGAGATATACCTTGTAAAAGCTAAATACTAAGATATGGCCTCATTTTTCTAGGTATATTCTTACATTCTTAAAAAAGTACATCCTTCTTGGATGTACACTTGTAGTACTCCAATGCTACATAACAGGCTGCATTTTAATTACTATTGTTTGGGCAATGCAGTCTCCTTGTATGATACTTATCAATAATCTGCAGTTTATCAAGGAAGATATGAGAGCCTGTCACTGGCACTTGTCTTGGATATAGACCCTAACCCTTGAGATCCCCTGCAATAGGGCAGTTTCACCATTTTGGCTGAGTCAACAAGGCTGAGAAAGGGAACAAGGACTAAGTCACAGACCCAACAGCTGTGTGTTGGATGTATTTGGATCCTTGTTAACCACTAAGTGATCCATCCTTTTGACCTGTAAGGACATCACATTAATCGGGAAAGAGAAGGCATCACACAATAAAACCCTGTGGAGATTTGCCTCCTACATAATATTTATGCCAAATGACTACAGGCTCCTGTACTTCTGAGAACTATTCATGTGAGAGCCTAGCAGATGGACTGATGAGGAATTTCCCAGTGATTGGCTTACTATCCAAAAATACAATTAAGGGGAGTAATCAGAGCACCCAGGTTTGGGCCAACTTATCTATGTAATTTCCACTGCAGCTTTACCTATATTGCATAGAAAAAGTTTTTCCTGACTTCTGACCCATCTTCTCTTCCCCAGAAACTACAAGACATTTAGCAGGAGGCCAGCTAATTATCTTAGGCACTTAGATTTAAAAGACTTCAATGTTATCTTTGTCTACATCTAAATATTTCATCTTGATTTCACTGCAACTTCACTTTAAAAATGGAACAGAACATTTCAACCTCCAATAACATTTTGTTTCCATATTTAACTTCAGTATTATATATTAGGCAAGTGAAGAAAGTTAAAAGAAATGGAATGCTTTACATTTTGTTATCAAAACAAATCCTTTCTGTTTTCTTTATATGAAATGCTTTGCTTGAAGCTTGGGATTATTGTTTGGTTTTTTGCTTTAAAAAGGAGTTTTATGGATATTATTTTAACAAGCATATTGCTTTCATTCCATTTTGGAATAAAGCAAAATACATCAGCATTGTATAGTTACTCAGAAAACAGAAAATCTTGGTCATACACAGCTTCACTCAGCAGTCATTCACCTCTAGACCAAAAATAACTGTGTTATTCTAAGCCAGGTTACTGGGACTGTGGGATAGAAACTGGATAAAGTGTATTACCTTGGGATGAGTATAGCAGAGGTCAGGTTAGATGATGAACTGGCCAGTTCTGGCTTTAACTCAGGAAATTTTGCAGCCTATTTGGGGAGTGAGATATTACAGTTTCCATAGCCTGTGTAAAGCAA
>NW_020897702.1:15837330-15959884 GCF_003984885.1 Neopelma chrysocephalum | reverse complement strand
ACCCCTCTACTTAATTCCAGGACTTCAGCATTTTGAATTTTCACTCTCAAGCAGTGTTGCAGCCTCCAATAGTACCACCACAGAGCTGCCTGAGGGCCAACCCATCTGCCCAGAGCCCAAGACAGCTGCTTTCTTTCTAAATACCTTCTCGTATGTACCTGGGATTGAGCTGCAAGCCAGATTAATTATTTAGGTAGGCTTAAGCCTGGTCCTCATCATTCTGTCTCTGGAGGACTCTTCAGAGCCTCTTCAACTACGTGATTGTAGATTCATTCATTCCTCCAGTGTCTGTTGACATATGTTGCTAAGAACCAACATATGGAGCGTGCACATCCATCCATTCAGGCACATGGCAGTGCTTGTGGACATTGGACCACGTGCACAAGAACTGCCTGCACATCCTCTCACAGGGCCTGACCTATTCCTGTCTTGAGACAGAAGACAACAGTTTTGATTATGTGATGGGCCTTTTCTTAAAGGAATGTGTAAGAATTTGGTCAAGATGGTCCATTTTGATACATGCAATCTTTTCATATATTTACTGTGCATTCACAGGATAAGAAACATCTGCCTTTAACTACAGGTATGTGATGGGATCAGTCTCAGTGTATATTGAGCTTAAATGGTACTACTGGAGCTTATATATAGCACCTTCCTTCCAGAGCATTTGGTACCACAAGGCTAAGGTAACTTTATCCTGTAGAGGACACTCTGAGAGACAAGACCATTCACAAACCTGAGCAGGAGAAATGGAGGTTGCCAGAGGTGTACATAGCCAGGCTTGATGTCTACAAAAGGCTTCTAATCTGTGGATTCTTCATGCCATAATACATCCAAGTTTACAGGCTCATGATTTTTTCCTCAATAAAACCTGGCAGGTGCTCATGTTGCTTTTCTTGCCCAAAACAGCGGGACCTCTGAGGATTCTAAGGGAATCTTGGGAGTTGTGGCTAAACATCGGGGGCCGCTGAACTGTATCAGCACTAGAAAGAGGCAGGAGTACCCAGTAACAAGTGAGGTGATTAATCGTGGTAACATAAGCTTGGCCATTTGACTGATTAGATCCCATATAATGAAATTCACTAACCCTGTTTCTGAGCTTGTCATTGAAACTATTGCTTTTCTTATTTTTAAACTCAGATGAAATTGCAAGAGACCATGATGTGGTTATGGTCTGTTTTTTGAACTCTCTGTTTTTTGATTTAGCTACCATTTAAAGAAAAAGATTTAGGATCCTATCTCCCTCCTGCTATTTGACACATTTAGATGGATATCCTCCTAATTCCTAAGTCTTAGGTGACAATGTCAATTTAAAGTCTTGAATGAACTCTCAGCATGGAGAGAACATAAATGATTTTCTATTCCAACAGCAACAAGGAACAAGGTCATGTACTGTCATAAATTTTTTTATTATTATTTATTTATTTATTTTAAAACTAATTCAGGGAAAACATATATTTTTTTCAAAAAGGCAGGTTAATTCAATTCTGTCTCCATGATTCACTGGATCTACACCTACCAGAAATAAGATAGAAGACAGCTGGTTCATTTGAAACCAAAACTTCCTTCCACAACCAAATAGTCCTCTGCTGTTCTGATTTCCGCATCTGAGATAGAGCTGGCAGGTCCCTGCTGTAGCCATTTGGTCTCCTGACTACACATTCAGGAACAGTTCTGACATCTGACTTAATGGTCACTTCTCCCATGCTGAAATTAAAAATGAAGGATGCACTGGATGTATAGATGGACAGATGGATGGATGGATGGATGGATCTGTGGTTACAGATCAAGAGCCCTGTGGAAGTAGGGGAGAAATTGCCTCTGTTAGGGCATGTTTCATCTCATCTACTTTAGCTATCCACCTGAGAAAGAGATGAATACCCTGGAGGTTCTCGCTCATCTTCTTTTAATAGGTAGAGAATCAAGACTGACTGTTTTTCACACAGACATCTCCATTGGAGAGGTCTAAATCCTACCTGAGGAATTTTTCCCCACCTTACTTTTCCTCTCCCACAAAATACATGGCAAAACTCAATTTATATTCTGCATCTCTGTAAAGACAACGGGCTCTCTTTTTATGCACACTAATCTCCCAAACTGTACCTCAAAGGCTGAAAAATAAAAGATTATGCCCTACCTTTTGTTTTGTTTTTATATTGAAAAAACAAAGAATTTGTGCCCTAGGTGTGATTTACATGGAATGATGTGCAGGATTTTTCTTCCTTTATCGGATGTGCCAACACTTTTGGAACCAATATAGAGAATGTGGAAGTTCTAATATGTGTGTAGGTGAGTTTAGTGCCTCTATATAGAGAAGTTAACTCAGTATGCATCAGCCAATTTATTTCTTGGCAGTTTCTCCATTTTGATGTAGAAAGTAAGTTGTTTGTGAAACCATCTACTCTTACATATCTTTGCATGGATTAATTCCTCACTCCTTTTCTCTCTGCAGCCAGTAATTGTTTTTAAATCTGAGGGCTGTGCTTTTGATTTACTTTTTTTTTTTAAGTGGTGATATACAAGTGGAAATTGTCACAGACATCAGAGCTTAGTCATTAACAAAGACAAATAACAATCAAGACAGGTTTTTTTAATCACAAATTTCTGTTTTGCATCAGAACTAATTACATCAATGTAGAGCCTGGCACAACTCACCATTATAATGGAAGTTTCGATGGAAAATCTGCAACTTTATAAAGCCTGGCTTTAAGTCATCTCCCACTGAAACATCAGGAGATCAATACTGCACAGTGGCCCAGTGTACTGGATTATAGTGAACATCTTGCTGGTTACAATTCAGCTTTCCATTTAACTATGCTCTTGTTTAAAATTCTGCTGTCCCCACATAAGAGAAACCCAATAGGCATTTTGTAAGGTTATGAATACTGAAAACTCTAGATAAATGTCAGAAAAAAGATAGTAGGCTATAAATCATCACTTGATGACATCAGGTGAAATAACTTGTTCTCTCTCCCACCTCCCTAGGGCAAGCAACCACGCATATGTTAAATGCTGAATTTATCAGTGATGCAACATCCCCACTGATGGTAAGATACAAGGCCATTTCAAAAGTGGCAGAGAATTTTTTTTCATCTTACAATTCTTTTGATTTTTCCAGGGACAAAATGTCTCAGGTGACAGATAAAAATAGGGCACGGTGGTGGCGAAACTTAAAAATCCAGCCTCACAAGTATTGTATTCGCCTTCCAAAAAGTTGTGAAATAGATATATTCATATGATGAGAGTAAGCCAATTTCTTTTCCACCATCTCCTTTATAATCATGAATGCTAATGGTATCTTTGCAATGTTGTCTTGTCAAATTATGGCATTCCAGGCACTCGAACTGCCTGATATGGTCTCTCTGTACCTAGATACACGCAAAGCAGTGAAGGAAGAAAATGATCCCAGCCCAAAACCAAAGGGGGAATCATTAACAAATGCTTCCAGATCAAAACAGTTTTTTCTTTTGTCTCCACATTTTCTCCTCCATTTCATTCCACAGTGGCAGGGGGGAATGTTGTCGTCTGGCGTTAGGAGCAACATCATATAAAATGCAATATCCAAAGGAAAAAAAATTCCTTTTTTTAATTTAAAATTGGAGTCAGATTTTCAGAGGAAGGGAGCTAAATCATGCCTGCCGAATAGTGAATCCTTGCAGGCACATGCAGCCGCAGCTACAGTCATGCAGCGCACACACTTGAAGTCCTGCCAAAGCTGGGCTGAGGAACTGCCACGCTCCTCCTTATTCCTCCCTATATTTCTCCCCACAGAGCAGAAATACAGCCCTGGGGCCTCTTTCCCTCTCTATATCTCCTTGCATCCTGTACAGAACACAGGATCTCAAACCAGGATGATGGCTACTAGCTCCTGCTTGGGAAACAGGGAAGAAAAAGCCTGCCAGAGGAGGTGTCCATCTGCAAAAGAGCCCTTGCAGACGGGCACTGTTTGGCACCCCATTAACTCTATACTTATACAGATAAATTGCTTGACTTGGGTGAATCTCTTCACAAGAAAGATCACACAATTTGGAGACCAACATACAAGTTTGCACACTCTGGATGTTTTGGTACACCTTTGGCTAACATTCCTGTTTGCAGGCTTCTACACAGAAGAGAAAAAACGGCTCCCTCTTGTTGAAATTAAAAGACCTGTGTGTAAATATTGCTGCTCTGCATTTTTCACAAGTAGAATCCTGCACATGTTTTGGGGGTGGAAATGTGACTCAGAGAGATCCCTCAGATTTCTAGGCATCCTGGCAGTAGGTGTAACAGCTTTCAAACAGCATGGTGTGACCATCCTCCTCCTCTGCATAGGCATTAGCTAGCTGCAAAAGCCAGCCTAGGTAGCTGGAGAGGTCGGCCATATTGTCCCTGACCTGGGGATCATGGTGACCCACAGGGCTGAAATTCTGGGAACAATTTTCATGGTAAGGGGTGCTCTGCAAATTGAAAAAGAGCCAACCCTTCTGCTACTTCAAACTTTGTTCAAGACTTTCATTTTTGTAGGTTTTGAAGAGCATCCAAATAAGTTAAAGACACAGATGGGATGAAGTGAACTTGATTTAAATTTGGATTTCACACTGCACATATGCATACACAGCACAGCAGCTTCCCTGATCCGAGAGACATATTTGAGCTGCTCTTGAGACAGAGATCAGCTGTGACACTGCATTTCCAAGTCACCCACACCTCTATGAATTACAGCCACAGATATTGGGGGCACAGGCAAAAGGGAGAATAAAATCTCTTTACCTCTGTAAAAGCAAGTTTTAATCAATCCACAGAAAATACCTCCTCTTTCCCATATGTCTCCTCATTACCTGTGACAAATAGAAAGTAACACCTTCTCTCAGCTCCAGGTTTCCTCCACTGACCTTCTGAGTAGCGCCTTTCATGAGCAGACAAGGACCCAGCCATTATTTCTCACCACAGCTCTGATAGTCTTATGGCTTTTTTCCTTTCCCACTAAAGGGAAATGTCTGAATTCTCAGGGACTCCTTGAATTTTTCAGCAGCTTAAATTTCTTCTTTACTTCTTTGCACTTGTATATCTGCAAAGAGGACTGGGAAATCACATTAAGTCTCTGATTTGCACATATGCTACATATTCCCAGATCTTATCTGGGACTTTGAAGTGGACTTTCAAACTGGGAGAAGAGTTTGTTCTTTCTTATTTATTTATATTATCTGCCAGGTACATCAGGTGAAATTGCCACTTGCCTGATCCTTCAGATAAGACTGCATGGATTTTTAGGCACCTAGATCTCCCAGAAGGAAGGAATGGTGCTCTTGCACTTGATCTTGGAGGCCAGAGAGTTTGATTATTCAAATTGTTTTCTCCAGAGATCTTGGTGATTTGGGGGAAGAAAAGTTGTCTTCCTTATGCCTTACCTGTGTCACAACAAAGTGGCTCAGTACAAAAAGGCTTTAAATCAGAACAGCCAGGTTAGGCACTTGTCTTACACAGGTGTAAATGATGCTGTGAGATAGATGGGATGTAAAGCAAGACAAGTTTTGTGCCTTTCTTTCATCACCTGCAAAGCTTTGTGTGATTTGGTTTTCTTTGCATTTCTAAGGTAAACTCGAGATCACCAGTAGAGGAGAAAGCAAGATATGATACATCCATTCTTCTTGTATGAAATAAAATGATAGCTCTGGCATTTGTAAATAAAGATCCTGAATACTTCGTGCAAGAATGTAGCTTCCATCTTAATGTTGGAATACTCCTACTTAACCAATTGCATTTTGTATTTAAAATATCCTTCTTTGACAGTATTAAACACCACTGTAAAATATTTAAGAAGCTTCCCCTCAGAGACAGATGCATTTTGGTGGTGGAAAAAGAGGCTACATGTGCAGTTTAAATACCTCTGTTAGCATATGGAGGTTACTGGTCACTTGCGATGAAGAACGCTGAATACCAAACACCGTATGAAAGTGTTTCATATATTGCATGTCTGATAGTCAATAATTTCTTCAATTGTGTTATAAATAAAATATGCATTTTGACTCTGAGCCAATAATGGAAACGTTGTGTTATTTGTAATATGACTTCTCTTTTTCCTGTTCCTGGGTATAAAAAAATAAAATAAAAAAAGGAAAAAAGGAAAAAAACCAAAACCAAACAACCCATGCAAACCTGTGAATTTCTAACATGAAAACAAATGTAGTACCTTTTAACTTTAACCTCCTTCAGCAGCAAGGTATAATAACCACAGGCAAACAGCATTGATTGAAAAAGATAAGGCTGTTCATACAGGAAAAAAACAAAACGCCAACTCAAATAAACATTTACAAAATGTGGATGTGCATATACTACAACTTCCTTTTGCTAAGGGAATAAACGTGCTTGTAAAGTTAACGATGGTTGTATACTGGGTCTTCATTTGCAGCAATTGGTTCTCATTGGGATGGATATTGTGACTACAATTCTGAAAATCAAACCAGAAAATCTCCTAATCTCTGCAAATGCAGCAGAGACATAGCAACTATGTCCTTACCACTAGCAAAGAAACCTATTATTCCTCCAAAGTAAACAAGAGAATATGTTTCCCAACCCAGCTAAATGCTGAAACTTCTTAACTATGTCAGTGCCCCAGTAAAAATAAACAAAAGGGTTGCAATAGCTATTGAAGCCTTTCAGCTTCAAGTACTTACTCAGAAAGGTCCTCCTTGTGAAGTTAATGTCTAATGAATATTGCAGAAGAACTTGCTGGTTCTGGCTCTATCAAAATCTGGCTGCACAAAGCAATAAACACACCAAAAGGAGCTACAAGTGGACCTTTTCTACTCATGCTGGAAAAAAGTTTAAGTGGGAAAACATTTCAGGGGCCAAGTTTGATTCCCAAGCACTTTAATTTATGTATTTCTGAATTTATTTATTTATTTATCATGTCATATTTAAATGGGAGAAAGAAAAAAGCTGAAGTTCTGTTTTCTAGGTGTGTGGAAAATTATATAAGGGATGACAAAAAACTGGAGCTGCATAATGCAGAAAATAACAAGGGAATTAATGAATTGAAATGAAGCATTAGAGTAACAGATGCATCGTTCAGACCAAAGTCATATGAACACAGAGCCTTGCTGAAGGGGGAGAGGTGCCCAAAAAAGAGAAACCCTAAATTTACTACAAACCAGGTATGGGGTTTGGAGGAGACACAAACAATTATGGGATAAAGGGAAGTTCATATTAAAATGAGAAACAGAAAACTTATATGAAATTTATAGAAAATGACATATGCAATATACGTAATATACCACCACTATTTTTCTTGATTGGCTTTGGGTTAAACCTTCAGTTGAGTACTGTATTCAAATACATAAATAGTCTCCTTGTCTTCAAACAGTCATGGTCAGATAGGTGCTTAAACACCAGGATGAATCAAAATCTCAGCTGTCCTTCTCATGCCTCCCTCCTGTGCTTTCCCCTTGTTACTCATCTGGGTAGTCTCCACTGCTGCCTGTGAATACATTCCCCACATAACTACACCCTAAGCAAGGAATTCACTGTCTGTCAGTAGCTTAAGTGTGTTCCCTGATGTTCTCCTCTTGCTCTCAGGTTTTACACAAGTTAATAATAACTTCATAATATTTATCTTTTCTATTCATCTCAATTTTTTTTTCCTTAATGAGGTCTTCTATGCATCTCCAGGTTTCCAAAAAGCCTGCTACAAATTCTCCATCCAACATGAATACCAGTGAATGACCAAGCTGCTCTGTTGTTTGGATTGCCTTCTGCTGGAGCTTCCCATCACTCCCATCAGTCACACAACAGCTTGCCAGAGCAGCCCTTGGCCTCACTCACTGCCTATGCTGTGGCTGAAAGCTTTCTTATGCGTTGTTTGAAATGTTCCTGTTTTGGCTGGCTGTGTCCCCAGAGATGTGCTCAAAACTGTAAGAGGACAGGCGCATGGTTCCACAGACAGCAGGACACTGGTCACCACTGACTGAAACCTGAACATAGGCTAGAAGTGACAGACCTTGTTTCATTAATGAAAGTAGTTGAGATTGTTTACAAGGGTTAGAGTGAGTTTATTCCACTATTAATTTTGAAATCAAGATGAGATTTATTTTTGTTTTTTCTCAAACATTACTCCAGTGCAAACAAGAATTACCTTGGAAAAGGCAACAGTACATTTATATGAACAGGTCATCCCAATAAATGTAAACACTCTCAAAAATCTCCCTTAGCCTCCAAGGAGTCTACAACACTCCTCTCCAGTCCACTTGTCACATCCATGCTTCCACAGAGGCACCATACAGCTTACCACATCATTCAGCAATTAAGCACAATAACATTTGGCAGTTTAAGAGATCGGGATGTAGTGTAAGTCCACCAAATCAGCCTACCAGACTAGGGAGAAATATGAAGAGCTACCAGGTGCCACTTAAAACACAGTGGGAAAACAGAAGCACTGGAGAGAGTTGGTCTTGCTCCACTGACTGTATGTTGCATGTGGATGTCCAGCAGGTCTCTGGAAATCAAACCCTGGATATGCTTTGCATGGGTTTGTCTACCTCTCTCAACTGCCCATACTTCTTTAGCAGCTGAACTGCTCAAAAAATTCTCTCTCTCACTTCTGACTACTATTATATTTTTTTAAAGGGAAGAAAGATTGTCTCAGTAGGAGGAAAATTATCAGAGAATGCAGCAGGAGCGTGGCACACACAGGAGCACAGGAGATGTCTGCACTGAAAAAGCAGTTAGATCCACAGTGTTTCAGGACTTCAAGTTCAGTGTTCTTACCACAACACATGCATGATTTTTGTAGAAAGGAGATAACACTCATAAAAATATCTGCTTTGTCAAAACTTGATTTTCTGCAAAGATTTTCCCAACTGCAAATTTTCAATGAGTTCCAGACACAATCCTTTGCAAATGACATCGAAACTGTTGATTTTATTTAAAACAAACAAAGACAAAACTAAACAAAAACCTTTTCACTTACTGAATCATAAAATGCTTCTGAGTGTTTATATTCAATATGTTACAGTTAAGAACTAAAGATTATCTGAAAATCAGTTCAAAAATCTGACTGATCCAGAAAATTACTATGATTTGGTAAGTGATCAGGCTGGTAATTCCTTTAGGTCTGAAAATTGCCTAGTTATTAGAAGGGGAGTCTAATTAACAGAAACCTGGACGGTCTGTAACCATAGCTTTGAGATCACAAGCTCAGGGAGTGAGTTGTTCCTCACTTACATGTATGTGCGCAAAACAGTGATAGCATCCTCTCAGTGCCACAGAGAGTCACAGAATGAACAACTCTGGCTGAAATGTTTAGGTAGAAGACTTCAAACACAAGGGCTGTGCTTTTTTTAGCAAGGAAAGCTATGTGTTCATACAACTCAGCTTTGGCTGTAGCAGGATCTCTGCCACTGGTGGTTTTTAAACTAAGAGTGGATTTTGGGGTCTTTGAAAGATCTCCAGTTTGAACATGTATTACGCCAGAGAAGGTCTGTGGTTTGTCTTGTAGGGATGTCAGAATAGATTATTACTCTGGTTCCTTTTCATACCAGGTTTCACAGTTGTGTATAATATACTAAAGTATGTTTTAGCTGCAATAATGTCTTTCTATGAATGGCTGAAAAAATGTTTTTTCTGAAGTTAAAGCATGGCTTCAGTTGGGTTCCATAAATTCATCACAACAGTACCAATGTTTCCAAAGGACAAATTGCCACAGATCTGGAACTGGTATCCCTCTGCCTAACAGTGTATTACTTACAAAACTGTAAGAAGGGAGAAGAAAAGAAGGAATTCATGGGAATAAATATACCCAGCCCCCAGTGTAGGTTTTTGATAACACCCATAAAAATATATCTCCGGCTTGTAAAAGTGGTAGAAACTGAAAGAAGTTTGTGGCACCTGGCGTGGAAAAGACACTTAAAGAGAAACAGGATGAAAGAAGGAAAACAACGAGAGGAAAGGAGATCAAAGTTCCCCATGTTCAGACTAAAACCAGGACTCTGTTTGCATAGGACAGAAAGACCCTGAACTGCTGGTCACGGTTAAGACACGCCTTGCAAGTCACCACTGTTGTTATGTTCCTCCCTGGAGGAAATCAAAGGAAGTTCTACAGTCTTTCCCCTCTGGTTCTCCCTGTGCAATAGCCCATCTCCCACAGCTCAGACTTTGGGCTCGTTTTTAACACATCCCAGATATT
Source organism: Neopelma chrysocephalum (assembly GCF_003984885.1). Classification (NCBI taxonomy): domain Eukaryota; kingdom Metazoa; phylum Chordata; class Aves; order Passeriformes; family Pipridae; genus Neopelma; species Neopelma chrysocephalum. The sequence continues at coordinate 15,949,722 of NW_020897702.1, read as the reverse complement.
TGGTGGATGACTTTATAGATAAAGAGGTCAGTGAATTTCAACATTTTTATAAATCTATTTAGTACCTAATAATTTTCACAGCCTTAAGTGGCACTTATGCATCTGGTTGTAACTTTGATAAATGTCCAGCCATTATCCATATGTTAAGACAAAAATAGAATTTAAATTGAAGATTTGTAACTCGAACTTGACATTCTTGATATTTAGTGACTAATAAAAGGAAATGCCCATATCCTCTTTCCAGTTCATGACATAATCTCCTTCTAGGTAGGCTTACTTTGGAGCAACATATCAAAATAAATTCACTAATAGTAATAACGCTTTGCACTGTTACAGCACTTGCCACAAGCGAGTTAAGTAACCACTCCTCTTCAAACACTTTCACCACCACCCTGGATTTAGGATATTACAGGCTGGTGAGAGATATTAAGTAACACATCTCAAACTGTTCTTAACATCTGTTGCTGAAGCAGGAATAGACAGCAAGTCTCCTGAGTATTTACCCATTAATTTCACCACAAAATGATCATCTCTGTCTATGATATGAGTTCTTCAGTCAAGAGATTTCAACTACACAACCCATGCACACAATTCGCATTTACCGTTGTATTAAAAAAAGCATTTGATTGAAGGAAGGACCAACTTCCTTTTTCTTTTTCTTTTTTTTTTTTTTTTATTGGAGTTTAAACTAATGATCTTAAACAGACTTGACAGTGCAAGACAAAGGTTGGCAGCTCATATCTGGGAATACTCTGAGAGCATTAACTTGCCCCAGAGCCCCTGACACTAGGACCACTCGTTCAGGGCAGCTGAAAAAAAAGTGCCCATTGAGGAGCACAAGAATACCCAATTGTGATCTCAAGCCGCATCTAAGAAGAATCCTCACAATATACACATTAACGGCATCTCCAGATTAAACATGAAAGCATAAACCCTTTCCAGGTAAATCCTTGTTAGAACTAAGTACTACAAAGCTCTTAATTGATAGTTTTATTCTATAATGTTGGTAACATTTTGGGCCACTTGGTACATAGCAAGGTTAGACCATGGACCACATTCTCACTGTTAAATCTGTAGCACTTTGCTACTGTCCTCAACAGCAGCAGGACTGTTCACTTAAATTTCAGCGCTAGGAGATAATAAGGGCTTTTCTTCTCCATTGAAAATGAGGATTAACCACATATTTAGAGAAATATGGTTTTCACATGCTGTGCTGGATCTGTGCCAAGATACTCTGCACGCTGCAGACTGATGCCATTTTCTCAACCCCACAAAACCCAGTAATATGATCAGAAACAGATTTTGCACTATGATTTTCATCTAAGGGAAGTCAGTGCCTATTGCCTAAGATGTAGTAGAGCTAATATAGCTGCCAAGATTATTCAACTGCTGTCAGAATTGCCCATCTTCCAGGAGACATCTTGAAGTAGATGTTTTACCCGGTACAATTTCTCCAAGCTTTTCAAAATGACATAAACATTTTATAACAAGCTATTATACAGAAAGTCTCTTTTTTTTTTCCCCTTACAAAGGTATGTGTTAGAGGTTGGAGGTCACGGACTTACCTGGAAGATTTGTGGAAACTGAAGGAAATAAAATTAATCTCCCAAGAATAAGCCTGTACAGTCCAACTTGCAATGAAAAAAAGCAGTTTACATAGTTCTGTCACTAGATTTTGGGTATCCCAGGAAGGGAAACTACAGCAATATTTCCATAAACAATTAGAAATTGTATTTTTGACTACTTCAAACTATTCTCTTGGAACTTGGCCATTGATCAAAGAAATTAGTATTCTTTTTCCCAGAAGAAAGACTGATTGGAATTTTTAGATATTCCAGCTGTTCCTGCTTACCAAAGATTGTCCGTTTTGTTGGGGTTTTTTGGTTGTGTTTTGTTTTGTTTTGTTTTGTTTTTTTAATTTTGGTTTGGTTTGGTTTGTTTTTGGGTTTTTTTGTAGCAGGAAAATATATCCTTTCCCCCCCTCTCTTTACCTCCAAAATTGTTTTGCCTTTATCTTCTTGGTGAAAGGGGAGGAGAACTGTTCCATTCTACATCTTATGAGTCTTCCATGCTAAATAGTGGTTAGATCTGATTTCTAATTTATTAGTAGACAATAAGGAGCTGCTGTACCATTCTCCTTTTTAATCTACATGCTCAATTTTCATACTCACTGAAACGAGTTCAGCAGCCATCTGTAATTCCACTTCTGGCAAGTTGAATGTCAGATTTCCTGGGTTTTTTCCAGTGTTAGACAGCACAAGGGAAACGACCATTAGCTTATTCAAATGTCAAGGGATGTGACATTTTCTACCATTGATACATCACCTTTCAATATGTGAAACTTTGAAAATCCTCATGTCTCCAAAGTAGAGAGATCATAAAAGTAGCTTCTAATATTTTTTCCTTCCCAGGGGAAATGCATGCTTATGCACAAATTCAAGGAAGAACTGGGAAGACAAAACTGTCTTCAGCTCTGTCCATGCTAGGAAAAAAGCATATGCTTTGAAATATGATAGCAACTGCATTGTAAAGGTATCATGAAGGCAGAATAAAGGAGAGACACATCTGTACTTTGCTGGTCAAAATGAATGCAATGTTATTTGGCCCTATACATCTCTGCTTTGGAATAATCCAAAACATCTTAAGAAACTGACCTACCTCATTGCTGATGGCAGCAGAAGCTGTTTCTAACTCCGGCTCACAAATTGCTGGGCTTTCGATCCACTCACTGATGTGGGTCTCTCTACAGCTGCATATTAGAAAATGGAATTATTATGGGTCACATTGAGGGTTCTGGAGAGTCAAGGATTTTTCACTGCTTATAGCATGCTGTGCTGCTTTCTGGACACATGCATAAAAAAGAAATAACAGAAAATAAATAAGGTTACATGGTTAGTGCTCCAGGGCCACCAAATCCTGCTGTTTTACTGAGGCTTGAGAAATTTACTGATTTACTCAAAAGTTGCAGCTCCTTGGGTCTGGTGTCTATACATCAGTTTTGTTGGTTTTTTTTCAAGAATGTTTCTATTTTTATATCTGAAAAACAAAGTTTGAAGCTTGAAAAATATGAAGACAAATAAACAAGGAAGCCAAGAAAACAGTGGGAGGAGGGAGGAAGATTTGGGTTTTCAATGATCAGACAGCCTCCTGCATTTTTCTCATGCATTTGGAAGGTGTCTGTGAATCCTAAATTCTGACTGTGCAGAACGTGCAGTGCTGAGGTGGGAGAATAGCATTAAACAGCCAAAGATACATGTACTCCAAAGAGATCAGATGTGTTTGGGAAGGAACAAGCCAAAGAATCACCCCATTTTCATGCCTCTCCCTTACCATTACACTAGTCTTCTGTGTGGATACTGGCATACTTAAAATGGGCAGGAATATGTAAATTTTCAAGGACTGATCCCCAAATCAAAGGAGTGGCCACTCTGGAACAGTGATTGTAGCTACAACCTCACTTGTCTTGGCCATAGCATATGCTGCGAGAAGGAATCTGTTCCATTCTTTCTACTGACTCTATAGGTAAGTATATGAAGTAGTATAGAAAGAAGTATAAAGACAAAGCAACATTTTGTAGGCACACAGACGTTAAGGATTTTTTGATGGCATGTTGTCTCTCACAAACAAGTTGCTGCTGACTTGTTCTACTGTTTCCTATCCTCATATGCCGCATATACAGGGAGTCTTGTTTGCAAATTTCCGCTTTCACTGCTCAGACAAAAACACTGGAAAATGTACCACTGGGTTATGAACCAGTCAGTTTGAAGAAAATGTGCTGGCTGGCTCTTTCCGTCACAGTGTCTGTGATAGGCATATTACACATTTCCAGCCAAAAAAAAGGGGGAAAAAAAAAGAGTAAATACTTCAGCCCATTAAAACAAAGTGAATGCTTTTTCCATTATATAATTAGCCTCTGGAAATGTGTCAAATTTGGGTTTTCTATTTTGTTTTCTATTTCATTTGTGTACCTGAAATATATAGCAAATAATATAAGGGATAAGTAGTTAAAAGGTAATCTTAGGGCACAGATCACTTAAAAGTTTAAGGTAACTGGAAAATATACTTTTGAAAAATACACTTTGTATACAGCAAAAACCTTATTTGACAGAGATTATGAAGATCCTGTTTCTGTACAGAAAGCATCCTGCTTGAACCCATGGTGAGCTAATATAGCCGCAACCATCGGGTCAGCTGAGATTTCAGCCTGCAGAGAGCACGTGGAAAGATTTCTGAGAAACACAAGCCAGAAAATGTGGCATTTCCTGACACTGCTTTGCCAAAGTTACTGGAGGTACAATGACCATGCAGGCACGGCTGCCAATCCCCTCTGAAGTACAAGTGTTTTTTCTTCAGTAGGGTCACTGAGGGTTCACATACTGATAGCAACCTTCCAAGGTTTTATCTTGCCTATACTAAAATCCACAGTGGTCACCTAGGTTAGATTGCAGTGATATTGGGTATTGGAAATGCAGGTGTTTGGTGTTGTACCTCAGGAGCGATCTTAGTGCTGTTAACATGACTATGTCAACAGGACCGCAGTGCCATCAAATGCCAGGAAGGCCACAGAAAGTTAAAAACTGGGCACCAACTGACCAACAACATGTTAGTTCTAGAGGAATTAGAGTTTCCTTCCCATTGAATTCACAAATACCTAAGGAGGCTTCTGTGATCTTTTCTTATCTATGAATGACAAGTGCATATATATAAACTTTCTGGGCCAATAGAGTTTCAAAACCCTTGCAGGTGATCATTTGCTGCTATATTCAACTTTTGGCTGAAGGAGTTGTGTTAAATCCTGCTCAGAATGGTTGCCCAAGATGTCAGTAGGACATTTCCCTTGGGTTACCACAGTACAGTTTTGGAATTACTAAACCAGCACAAAATCTGAAGTGTCACTGCTGAGGATGGATTCTGATACTGAGACTGACAGTCAAAGCAGACACGTGAAGGTAACTTCTCCATGCCCCTCTATCTGTAATTCATGAGCGAGGCTTCAAAACTGCTAACCATTACCACACCTTCTCCTGCTCTGATATCAATAAAATATGGTTAGATGTACCCTCACACTAATGATGAGCTCTTCACCATAATGACATATGGTGAATTAAGGGATTAGTTGAATGTCTAGCCTTTGTGGTGAAAAGGATGACAAATGCTTAATTTCAGAATTAAACATCCATGGGCAGAACAGCAGAAAAAGAAAAGCCAGAACCACTGCTCAGAGCAAGACACTGAAGAATGGACAGTCCTGTGTTACGAGTGCACCCTTGACACAGCTTCCATGTGCCACCATGCAGCTCTGTCCCCTTCTCACAGTTCAGTTTTTCACTCTTTCATCGTTACTGGCTGTTACTCCTTAATCCCTTCATTTTAGCAAGCAGGAGCAATTTCACGGAGGACAGAGACAGAGACTGGCCACCTGAGATAAAACAGATATGTGGCTGTGCTGCCTCCTGCATTGGAGGGATGGAAGGCTTAAAGCCCCTCTGCCTGTGGGTACGGTGCTGTGAAACCTCGTGCCATATAAGGAATCAGACAGCAGCAGCTAAGGAGGTCATCCAATCTTGGAGCCCAGGAATATTCAGCTGCAAGCTGATGGAGGGTTATGCATTGAGAAGGTATCTTTATATATTGAGAGAGCACAAGGAAATATTAAAGGACAGGAATAAACAAGACTTCAAAGACAGAAACATGTACAATATTTTATAATTAATAAATGACCACACCAATTACAGCCATCTAGTGGGCATATGTATTAAGCAATGCACTGTCAACGAGGTGGTGTCCCTTGTATTACTGGAAAACATGCCCCTTTCAAGATCTGATCTATGTTCCCAATTAAACCAACCACCACAGGCACCCAGTAATACAATGCTCTGCAGAAGAAGGACTGAGCTAAAAAAGTGGTATTCTTTGCCAACCACACCGAAGTCTGAAGGTGTTTGCATCAAGGGCTTTGGCATGTCTGCTAATAGTGTAAACATGGCCTGTAATTGCAATAATCCTTCTGCATTTTAAGTTCAGGAATAAGGAAAAAAAACCCTCATGAACACTTTGCCTTGAATTTCATCAGCAGGGGATGCATGTATTATTCAATCATACACCTACCACTACTGTGAAGCTGCTCTTAATTATACTACAAGTGGAACCTCTCAGGTAATCAGAATTCAGGGCTAATGCATAGCTATTCCCCCATCAATTTATAATAGATACAATTAATCCAATTTACAATGTCAAGTTTTAGTGATTATTAAATGCAAACAAGTATTCATTTTTTTGCTTGGGGGTGGACATTTTTTAAGTACATCTCTTTTTATGGTTTAGAAATGTATAAAGTAACAATTGCTAAAAAAGCAGTAAGAATATTAACATTAAGGAAATGTGACAGAGCACAAACTTCAGTGTGCTTGGACTGAACCCTGTGGGAATTCACTTTATCCATTCTCCCTCTAACCGTCTGGGCAGTCCCTTTCAGTTACTTTGTGTCTCTATTGCTCTTCTGCTGTTTTTGCCTTGGGAACTATTTACAGCACAAAGCTTATAATAAACTGACAGGAATGACCCAGTAACAGATCCCCTGTTACCAACCAACATCCTGGTATCTCTTTTGTTTCTTGAATTCCAACTAAACATGAAAGATCAAGTGATATGCTTATGAAATTCCTTAAGCATTTAAAGGGAGGAACCATATGTCACTCTCAACAGCAAATCAAAGCTTGTAGCTTATGGCAATATGGCTCCCAGGGAAAATAATAAAAAAAAAAAGTGCAAAACAGAGGTGTGTAGAGAATCAGAAGAAAAATCTTTCTGTGACTGAGAAGGCATTACATCTCTGGAAGCAAGGATTGCTCAGAAAAAGGTATCTGTTTATCTTTTTTCCCTCCTAAATTTAAAATATATCTGACCTATATAATCTTAATGTTAAGTTTCAGATTTATTGCTGTTTAGTTATATATTATACTACACACCAACACAACATATTAATTCAAGGGTTTTGCACATCTTTAAAAACATGGCTTAAATCTTCAAAATTCTGTGTTTCATGCTCACTGTATATTTATAGATGGTACATATATCTGTACATTTATTTCCTTTACATAGTGCCTTAATGTAAAAGCTACCTTAAAAAAAACAAAAGGAAAGAAATTAACCCCTTCCCTATCACCCCAAACCCATTTTTCTCCCAGGCAAGCAGAAGGAATCGGTGGGGAGAAAGAGGAAACAGAATTCACAATTGTTTTGAGGAATCTCAGCTCTCTGTATTTTTAGTCATATCTGGCTGTCACAACTGTGAAGAAAACCCAAGCTGAGCTTCACTAGAGCAGCGGTGTGGGCTTGGAACAGCAGAGCAGCCTGAAACAATTGCTCCAAGAAATATAAACTGCTGCACTCCTTTCAGCAAAGATGCTAACTCAGATGCTCATATGCTAACAGTGTTAACTGTTTCATGGCCCAACAGAGCATAGCAGAAAACATAGGAAGCTCTGTACAGTTTGTACAGAGTGCTTTTGTGATGTCTTTCAGCACGCCCAGGAGAGCTTCCAAAGGAGCAGCCAGTTTGGATTTCCAGTACATGTGCTGTTGATGAACCAGGCCCATCTACCCGCCTCCATGTTTTGCCATGGGACAGTGCTGAGTCAGATTGAAATGCCCTTTCCAGATGCAGATGTAGCTCAGATACATCAATACAGTATTTCACCCAGAAGATCTGCTTCACACTAAACAGCACTAAGCACCTGGGCCCAAGGCTGCAGTCAGTGACTATACTGATTCCATCATCCAAAGCATGGACAGGGTCAGTTCACTGTGCAGTTGTGTGATCAGTGACATCCGCCATGCCCCTGGTAGGTGGCCCTCATGTATCTTCTGGGTTTAGACGAAGCCAATCTTCTTCCTCCTACATGAGGAGAGGGTCCAGCAGGCAGCACAATGGTGTAGTAACTTAAAGAGGTTAGAAAAAGAGAAAGTATTCTCCAGTCATTATATTACTTCATTTTGTTTTTTAATTAAGACACAATAATTTGTTCCTTTATTTGTGAGGCTTGCCATTAGACATCCCCAGCCCTTACCACTGTCAGAGTATAAGCCTTACTAACACAACAAAAGAACAGTCAAATGGGGCTCCTCCACTTCCTGAAGTAAGGCAGCAATTGGAATGGCGTCCTGCTCCTTTGCATTGCCAGTCATTATGGTGTGTTACACTGGAAGAAGCTTACAGAAAAGTTAACTTATAACACTCAGAGAAGCTAAAAGAATTAATATCTGTGATGGGTTGCCTAGAGGCAGGATGAAGCTGAACTGGTGGGAACAAAGTCTATATATAGGCTGCAAGGATACTGTGCTTTTAATTTAAAAGAAAGAAAATCAAACAAACAAACAAAACCACAAACCACAAACACACAAACAAACAAACCAAACCAAACCAAAAAAAACCAAAATGCAAAACTTGGAAAATACCAAGTATTTTTTATCACTGACTTTTCTTGCAGCTCAGTTTGATACTCGTTAAATTTATCTTTAAAGTTACTCACGATCAGCTACAGATGATCTACTCTGGCTTTAAATCAAGTTTGCTTGCCCCATAGTTTTTGAAATATTTCCTTCCTCTTTAAAATGAAGGCATTAAGCCTTTTTTTTTTTTAAATTCAATTTTCTGCAGCCTAGTTAGAAGCATAGTCAAAAAATGCATGTGCTTTAGAGGAGATCCCAACCAAGCACCATAAAAAGGGGATGTGGCCTGTCTTTATAGGGCATTGTCCTGAGATGTGTACACATAATCCACTCTAACCCTGTGCTGCGGGCCATGTTTCTTCCTCTGGAGCAGTGCTTGATAAAAACATCTAACAGTCTTCGTATATGTAAGCACCGGAGAAGAAAGGAAATGTTTGGGGGGTTGCGTTTTTTTCTTTCTATACATTGCCTTAGCCAGGCAGCATCTACCATTCTGGATTGTAGTCTAGTGCTCAGCTATCAAAATTATGCTGTGGATTAGAAAGGTCACACAAAATTATCTGAGGGACAGAGAAGATGTCTAGTCATAAAAGAATGACAGAGTTCAATCCATTCATCAAAAAGAGTAATTATGAAAATACTTAAAAGCTGCATTGCTCCATAAGGGTACCCAATGTGGAACCTCTTCATCCTAGCAAAAATAAGCAAAATATGAACCCATAGAAGTTAAGAAACAAAAATACAAATGAAAATACAATAAGGTACACATTTTTAAAACACTGAAAGCGCTTAATATCCTGAACAAACTACCAAAGGAAGTGGTGAACTCCCCATCATCTGGTGCCTTTGGAGCAGGACTCCATACCTTTCCAGAATCCGTGCCTCAGACAAACACAGGGTTTGAGCTTCATGTAGGGTAACTGAGTGAAATTAAATACCCTGTTATATGCAGGAAGTTCAGTGATTTAATGGTCCCACTTTGCCTTCAGCTTCCTGTACTCAGCTGCTCATAACTAAGGGCTAATCTCATGTTGAAAAGTATCCTACTCTTTTTTACCTTTGCGTATGTGTATGTGGGTATAATGTCTACAGGAATTCATCTTCCATGTTGTATTGTGTCAATCAAGTCATGCAGTCTTTTCAATGTCAAAGAGAGCAACACAAAATGTGGGGTTTTTTTATTTTGTTTTACTTATTGCACAGGCCTTGGGATCATCCTGGAGCACATGTTCAGCAAGGCACAAGATTAACCAACATGCCATATCTGCCGCAGAAGCACAAGGTATCCTCACTATAGGGACTCCTCCATGTGTTAGGTGCTCCGATTTTCAAGCTTCTTTGCTGCAATGAGCCCAAGGCTGAGGGACGAGTTTGGGGACTTCCTTGACTTTAGACACTGGTGTTTCACCTCAGTGAAGTTCCTCCAAAGCAAGGCACGACAGAGCTCTAGATGGCAAATTCGGCTTTAGGGTATGTAGGATTAGCACAGTTGCAGCCACATGGCAAACGCAAAGACATTCTTCCTGGTCAAAGCTTTTTCAAAAAGCTGAAATTGTAAAATCAGGCAGTTGAGCTTTGTTTCCATGTAGGTATCTTTCATCCCCACAATTCTACCTTGGATCTTTTTCTGCTGCTTTCAGTCTTTCTCAGCCTATTCTGACCCACTGTCTTATATTTATCAGGTCTTCTTGTTGCTTTCTGGCCCTGCTACCCAGATGTCATTATTTTCACAGCTGTGTTAAAGTCCATATCTTTTCCCAATCTTTTGCATTGGTCTTTCTTTGCCTGCTGTCAGAATCGCCTCAATCCAAGCTGCTTAACTGGTCAGTGGACATTTCCATTGCATGTTGCCGAATCAATTTACCTTTTGTCCGCCTAGTACCAACAGCCTGGCCAAACTACCCAGCAGCTCTTACAGAGAGATAGATGGACAGACAGACAGACACACAGAAGTTAGGGCCACACTTGGCCCATAGTAATGAACCTCATAATCTAAACTAAAGCAGGCACAAAGGCAGAGCAGGCATCACATATCTACAATCTGGACTTCAGGAATATTTTTAGGGCATCTATCACTGAAGTTGGAGCCAATTTTTTTGTCTCATTGGAAGGATATTGCTGTGACGGCAGAACCCCAAACCTGACAGACAGTGCTTTTAAGAGAGAGAAGCTAACTTAGAAAAATTACTCAAAATGCTTTATTTGTCATCTATATTATTAACAAAGTACATTTCTTTTCAAAGAAAAGCCGAGGTTAAATCAGAAAATTACTTTAAGGGGATAATAGAAATTGTAGGAAATAGCGCTGGAAAAGGATCTCAAATGCCATTCAAAACCACTTTCACAACTTGTGACAAACAGCAGAACAGTGGCCATTTTCAAGACTTGTTCAAGAATAAGGCATAATTCCTCATAGTTCTCTGCAGGACTTGAATCCACCTTACTTTTTATGTATGGAGCTGTACAAGGCATGTCAGACTGATCTTGAGTATTTCTTGCTCCACCACCACAATAAACCAACTTCGCATAAAAATTTTAAGGAGAATGTGAGACATTTTTAGAGTTTATGTACCTGCATGCACTTCACATTAGGTCTGTATCTACATGCATTGTTTAATCTAGTCTATCTTTTTCTCAATTGATTTTCAAAAAAAAAGAGCAACTAGAAAAGGCTTAAAAAAATGTTATTTTTTTATAACATGTGAGGATGTGATTTCACAATGCAAGGTGTTGCACAAGCAAAGAAACATGGTTTCCTGAAGCAGTAGACAGGATGATCCCACAGCAGCTCTGTCAGCAGGAGGAAAGACAGCACACCACAGCCTGGGGATGCAAAAAATACCCTGTGTAAGGGGAGAGAAATATTTGAGGCCAAATTCATTGTAATGTGAAACTCTAGTGGGGTTTACAGAGTATGGCAAAAATTTAGGCAACTGTGCAATATAACCAAGAAGTAAATTTGGAGAAACACCTTGAGAGCAGAGTGAAGGTTCACATTTCTATATCTGTATTTTCTCATTCAGTTACAAGAAAAACTGCAACAGTAGGGAAACACAGTTCTGGAGCCTGTGAGTCATCATTATTGTATTTGGTATGGATTCTAATATTATATTTCTATTTAAAATAACAAGGATAAGCTAGGAGAAAGACATGTAACAAAATCAAAGAAGAATATGCCTTCAATAAAGGAAGCAGAAAAATGTAGCTTTATGTCTCCTAAACCAGGCTAGGACAGTGGTGGACACAATTTAATGGTGTTGCAGCTTCCTATTTTAGTGTCTCACTGAAGCACTGAAACAGCTAAAGACAAGCATGTGTTTAACTATAATCAAAGGCTAACTTCCATGAGTTTCTTCCTCTTGCTACCAATGTCATAATTAAGCAGTTAATCTTGCTAACACATTGCTTGTTGCTTTAATTTCAAGCCTGTCTAGCTCTTAAAAAAAATAATTCAGTAAATCTGACAGGCAGAAAAAACATGCTTTTTCAAAAAAATAACTTTTCTCAAAAGCATTGAAATAGATAAAACCCACTAGAGTGGCTGCAACCTGAAATACAAGCCTGAATCCCAGAAAACAGACTGTGCTTCCCACAATGCTGCAAAGGACAGGGATACACTAAGACCCTTTCAGCTGTCATGAGTCACTTAAACACAATCAAGAGGCAGGTATTTAAGAGGCAATCCTTAGCTGTAGACAAAACTGGTACTAGAAAAACTATCACAAAATCTAAACCATAATTTTTTACTCAATTTGCAGCATGTACTCATCCAGCTAGGATGACTGTCTTTTTCTCAAATCCTTTGATAGCTTTTGAGTTATAATTATTTTTAATTGCTGTTTAAAGATATTTATACTCTTAAAGAATCATGATCTTTCAGGATAATTAGCTACTGATTTCCAGAAACTGAGAATCTATTTACCAGCAAACTGCAGTGATATCAAAGGGAAAGCTATTTCTTTCACCCCATAATCAGTTTAGTGTATTGGCAATCATTATTAGGCCTGTTTCTGGTGCCTGGAGCAGCATTTGCTGACAATGCATGCCCCAAAATCTGAAGTTTATTTTCTCAGCATTTATGTGGAGAATCTTGTCATATTTGAACTCTACTGCAATCACCATTGCATACAAGCAGCATAAACCTCTCTCAAACACAGCACAGATTCATCCATTTTAACCAGCAGTGATGCCTTTCACAGTAAAAGCATCTTTCAGAGTTGATGCTTAACCAGACTTTGTACCACTGCTGACACTGCTGGAGCAAGTCAACAAATATAACTGACTCCAAAGAGTGCTGATCCACTTAAGCCCATCCACTTATGTAACACAGTGTTAACCATTCCCATCTGATCAAACCTACTGAATGCCTTTTGAAGTTACCATCATTTGGACTTTAGGCACTTGCAACCAGTTGAGTGCCCTCAGAGACAGCACCTGTGAAAATGAGTTTTTCCCAAGCAATCCTGGTCCCAGCACTGGCCAGATGATGAACTTTGGTCATTTCCCGTTCAAGATACTTCCACTAGGGCAAAAGGTAAAAAATTCAACCTAGGTGGAAAGGCTGAGAGAATCAGGCTTGTTCAGCCTGGAAAACTGAAGGCTTGAGGGTAACCTAATTGCAGCCTTCCAGTATCTGAAGGGAGCCTACAAGAAAGAGATTATTTACGAGAGCATGTAGTGACAGGACAAGAGGGAATGGTTTTAAACCAAGAGTAGGTTTAGATCACATATTAGGAAGAAATTCTTTACCATGAGGGTGGTGAGGCACTGAAACAGGTTGCCCCAAGATGCTGAGGCTGCCCCATCCCTGGAAGTGTTGAAGGCCAGGCTGGATAGGGATCTGAGAAACCTGGTCTAGTGGAAGGTGTCCCTGTCCATGGCAGGGGGTTGGAATTAGATGACCTATAAGATCCCTTCCAAACCAAACCATTGCATGATTCTATGATTCTCTTCTGACCTGGTTTGAGTTCAGTCTGTCTCCTGCACATTTGCCTGACAGCAAGCCTATGCTCCCAGATCCAGTTTGTAACCAGAGTTTTCATTCTCCTGGATGCAGCTGATTTACAGCAACATTGCCTACAGCTCCCAGAGCAACACCACTGGCAGGTAGTCCACCTTCTTTGCTGCTGCTGGACGAATCCTTGTCTTCTTTCCAGCACCAAAACAGGTGAAATAGCTCTTGCAAGTCTGCAAGTGCTACTCTGTGTGCCAGCTATGAACCCTGTGGGTATATCTAGATCCTGAGGTTGGCTCAGTTGGTTAGAGCATGATGCTAATAACACCAAGGTCGTGGGTTTGATCCCTGTATGGGCCATTCACTTATGAGCTGGACTCGGTGATCCTTGTGCATCCCTTCACAACTCAGAATATTCTGTGATCTTGAAGTGAAGAGTATTTGGGTGAAATCTTACAGTGTCTGTCATACACACAGCAAGAAAGCAAGTCCATGAGACAAGGCTTTCCTGTGAGCTGGGGCTCTCTTGACAATCTAACAGTAGGGTGACTTCAGTAGGTTAATCTAACAGGAGGCTATTTGTCATCAAGAGTAGGGCTGGGAAGGACAGTAAACTCTCTGCTATCACTCTGGCAGTGCTGCTCATAAAAAAAAAAACAAAACACCTCCTGCCATCATCTGGGCATCTTCATGGTGTGTTAAGGCTGCAACATGCTCTCTCAGACAGAGCCCACAGATGCCAGGCTTGCCTTTGGAAAGCTGCTTACTTTAATAAAGTGGTGTGATTTTCCTTGGTCTTGGCACTCAAGAAGCACACTGGGCAAGCAGAAAGCCTGTGGGGATGATTCAATAGTGTTTGCATGAGGTTTTTCTAATTCTTTTTTTTTTCAATTTTTTCCAGCCTTCTTTTTTGTTGCTACCAGCTGCTTCATATTCTGCCACTTGCTACAGGAGAAGGCTGTTCCATCTTGATAGGATCCAGTTCAGTGGATAGACATCAGAAAATTGGAGCTGCAACCTGGTTTATTTTTCCAGTTTAGAGCTTTTGTTCAAAAACCCAGCAGCAAGTCCCAAGGCACAGTGTGTCAGCATCAGAGACCATAAGTGAATGCAGAGGTGACTTCTGGAACATCTTTTCCATTTATAATTCAAGTTCAAAAATATTTTTATTACTTCCCTTTTTTCCTTCTGCTGTGATCCATAAGCAGAATAGACATTCAAGCTGAAAATTGCTGAAAGATTCTTACTCATTCACATGAAAAACAAAGTTTTTCTGGCTTTTCTGAGCTATTCTGGCCTTGTGATGTTAGTTTTATACTGATACCATACCAGCTTTTCAAAGAAAAAGGCCTGCTGGAATGAGATCTAGGAATTTCTTCAGATTTGCATAGGAGTGGAAAAAGCAGTAATCCCACTCATCCAGGACCCCCACTGAGAATTAATTTGAAAACAAGACTGGAGAAAATCCATGAGATCTATATTATGCTCAGATTGGTAAATATGGACAAAACAGGCAACATCATCAGGCACTGAAACTTGGGAAGCCTGGTCTCCCATGGATCTGTACCTTGCAGTTGTACTCTTGGTGCCTTAATAACACTTGAGTTCATGTTGTGGCCCTTATCCCAGGGATATTAACAGCATCTCTCTCATCAATCCACCCTCTGTGATATTAGAACTTGTCAAAAAAAAAAAAGAATCTCCTTGAGACCATTGCTAAATATGATTGAAATTGCACAAGCAAAAAAAAAAACCAGGAGAAGAGAGTGACAGACAGATGCACAGAGAATATGAGCACAGAAGCTCTGTTTCAAAATGAAAGCAGACTAAAAGCTGGTGTAGTTGCATTCAAAGTGGTATCCTGCTAATTTAAATCTATCAGTGAACATTTCCAAGTGCGCCAAAAACCGCCAAAAGAACAGGTTGTTTGCTTATAAAGGGAACGCCTTAACCATTTAACTATTACTTTTGTCGACTGATGGGGAAATGCAGTGTTACATGGGCCATCAGACTGGAAGCTCACAAACACTCTTTGCAGATTTAAAATATGCAGGAGCACGAAAGAGTGTAAAAAATGTAAATCAAAGGAACCAGTTTCTATCTGGAGTGAATAAATGAAGGATCATTGAAAAATGACAGGGTTTGTGGGAAAACAGTAGTTAGAGAGTATGCTTACACATATGCTTGTAAGCTTATATACACTTCTGCTTACAAACAGTGCCAGGAATGTTCCCAAGTGCTGGAACTCAGTCCTCTGCACTTCTAACTTGTTAGAGTCCCTGACATTACTCATCCCAGGCCAAGTACCTTCTCCCAGTCACGGATCAGATGTTAGTATAGATCAAAGGCCAACAGACAATTTGGTGGCAGCCTCATAGCTTCATAATGTTTAAAAAGAAAAAGTTCAATAGTCTGGAGACAGCCCAACCTGACAAAGCAGTACTTCTCCAGCTGATCTCACCAGCCAGTGTTGAGGGAGGGATGCCACATGCTCTGCACTGAAGCCCAGTGCCAGACCAAAGGCTGATGAGTCTGTGGGGGAATGTGAGTACCACACATTGATGTCAGCACCACTGCAGAAGGTCATCTGACTCTGTGAGAGGCATTGGGCAGCAGGAAAACCAAACCAAATCAAACCCAATGAAGACATAGCACTGGATTAGTAAAAATGGTCCAGGCAAACAGGATCATGCAAAAATTTAAAAAGCACATGTTCTGGTATCTAAAGGGGCATGGGTGATGGGTGCACACACCAAGCTTGTGTTGGTTGCCTCTTTGGCTGAAACAAGTTGACAGTTACGCTTGCTGTTCACCTCCACCTCCACTCTCTCATAAAGTGCCAGTGGAAGATATCCTTTCACCTGTTGCATTGAAAGAGGACAGGAGACCATTTGTTACAAGGCAAAACGTCCTCACATTTCTCCACACTATTACCTCTACCAACAGGAAATTATTTTTTACCCTATGCCATTGCTAATCCACAGCATCGATAAACAAGGCTTCCTGATTAGGCTTGATTGGGACATATTAATGACCACTGCCTTCCCCATCCAATAATCCTTCAGATATTAGCATTTATTTCAGTCTTTGCCCTTGAGGTGGGGAAGCTTCACAAACATTAAGTCATCTGGACATTATGGGTAATATCTAGAGAAAAGAATAAGCCATGCATTGATAAAAACACTGTCACTTCCTTTTTTTAATTGAATGACGAAACTATCAGAAACCAAAGGAAAAACTCCCAGTGTCGCTTTTATGTTAAAAAGGTAAGTAACACAGTAAGTGATGGGAGCACGATAAGCAGGGACTATGCAGGGAAGTGCTTGAGTGGTGATGGGAAAACCTTAATCCTTTGCTGAAGGCATTTAAACTGAAGGACTAAATTAGTTCCATGTTAATTTTGATGCTACTCTGTAATATTCTGTGAGTGCTTCTCAGTGAAGCTCTAATACCTTTGAAAAAGTTAATGTTTTATATCCGATTAACTCAAATGGGTAAGATGTGTTATAATGATAGCATATATTTAAGAAAGACAGGGAAATTGATGGTATGGGCACAACTCCCCTCCACAGTTTTAGGAGGAAAACCTGGTAGTCAAAGACTCTCATGTTCTAATGCAGGCTCAGGTACAGGAAGCTCTCAGCAATACACTTAAGCTCTGTTCTCAGTTTCACCAAATGATATAGGAAGGGAATATTTATCCTTGAGAGCTTATAACTAACTCCCATCTTTTGAAAACAGAAATCTTTACATAAGTGCTGTATACTATTAAGTGTACAAAAGTAATGACAGTAAAAAATACTTTATTTCTAAAAAAGATTTTTCCATCAAATATTATATACTGTGTAAACCAAATAAGCTAGAAATTGTTCTTTTCTCATAGTCTTGAAATGTTATGTAGATTCTTTGAAAATAGTGCCTCAATTGATTTTTAAAATAATTTTAGCTGTTTACATGTCTTTCAGACAGTCCTTCCCTTGCCAAGACCAAGGACTTCATAGCTTCTGAAGCTATACTTCACTCTGTCTTTTGAACTATGGTTCTGTGAAAGGAAATGGCAATCACTTATCCCTTTTAGTTTCAGTGATGGCTTTTCTTCGTTCCTAGAGGAATACTTTCTTGTGATCTGCAAAAGCCAAATTAAAAGGAAAACACAGAAAATTATTTCAAGTGATGAGGAGTACAAAATAACATATGACTAAAAAGGCAAATGTGTTCAAGCAGACATTTTTTTCTACATCAAATATCACTGCAGAAATATGTTTGGATTAAGTGGATGTTGGAATCCTCTGTTCCTTTCAAACTGCAGCAGATGACCTTTGGAAAGGAACTCCTCGATGCTACACTTGAAATGCTACGTTTTTCTCACTCTCTAAAGGCAATATACAACAGAAAATCAAACTCCTTTGAATTAATGATTTCCAGGAAGCACAGAGAGGAAAAATCTGGTTTTCTAAATTTGTTATGTAGGCTCAACTTGATGGGGAGTCATTCTTCCTCTTTGATACAACTGCAGTTTATCTATAGGGCCATGCTATTAAACAGCTATTGCATTTTACTCCAGAGGTGGCTCCATGTGTGTGGTGAAGAGGATGATCTCCATCTATAGCTCATAAAGAGTTTTATATAAATGTCCATTACCCATGTAATGGCAACAGCCAACAGTTTTATTAGGCAATATAAAAATATATTAGGGATATAAACTGCAATGCCTCAGGGCAGAAGCCAATCAATGGCTCTTTGGACTTACACAGAAGAAACTTTCTGTTTGCAAGTTATTCCCTTATCATCTATTAGGGTGTTTTCTGACTTTGTTGGCAAAACATCAGGAGACAGACACACTCAGAGACAGGTTGTTGAATCCTGGTGGGATCTGGTTGGGACCAGTCTAGCAGCTCTCTGGTTCCTGTCACAATGCATAACTGAAGTGTGGCACTTCACTTTATTGAATGATTGATCCCCAATGAAAACCAATTACATGAAATTTATGCTTGCTAAAACAAATACATAGATCTTCTTTTTCAACTTTGTATTAGTTTAGTTCAGGAGATTTCCTTGCTATGTTCATGCCCTTCAAGTAGCAGACGAAATGACAGTAAGCTCCTGCATTTCAGGTGAAGAGGACCCTAATAGCTTAATGAAACCTGTAGTCTAGGGGGTCATGGTCTCAGCTTCTGCTTGAGACTCTGGTAAAATCTGTTGGGCATTCTCTATCTCACAATGCTGCATTACCAATCTTTAGGGTGCACATATCCCTGCAAACAGCCTCCGGCTTTCCTAACCACTTGCTGGACTCTCCTCTTGCAGGCCAGGTGTCAAGTCCTCAAACAGTCCTATCAGGTTTTACTTTGTTTTAGCCTTTTAACATGTTTCTCAGAAAGCATCATTCCCCAGGCAGCTGCAATATGTGTCCTTTAAGCTCTCCTCTCCCTCTCCCTCTCCCTTTCCCCTCCCTCTCCCTCTCTCTCTCCCTTCCCCTCCCCCTCTCCCCTCCCTTCCTCTTCCCTCCCCTTCCCCCCCCCTCTCTATTTGCAGTAAGTGTAAATCACAAATGTTAAACCTACTGAGGGTTTTGCCATTTCACATCCCAATGCAGCGTTCCCTTCTGCTTTCTGTACTTGCAGCCTGGTTTGCTGAGGAAAAGCCTGGTTCGGTCACACTGTGTCTGACTGCCTCTGTCAGGCAGTCTGCTCCCAAAACTTCTGAATCCCTGTTTAGAAGGATAGGGATCTATAAGATATTAAATTCCTGTAAGAGTTACAAAAATATGTTGCAAGAAGAAAGAAAAAGATTGCAAGAGACTTACTAGATACCAAAGAATTCATTCTACAAAGAGATACTATCACTTCTCTAAAGCGGAAAAGATATAAATTTGCATCTTAATAGAAGCCAGAGAATCCATTTCTGCCCTTGTGTCCCAGGGTAAGAGTTGCAACTATGATTCAGTTTCCCAGATGGAAAGAAGTGACAGAGCTTCCCAATTTTAGCAGGTATTGAACAGCCAACAATTACCAGGGTCCCTCTCTAGTTGTTGCAAACAGCCCTCCAAAACTTGCATCACCTGTAACTAGGCACTTTTAAACATCTTCAGCCCTTGTACTTCCTTTGGATCTTCCTTTAACCTCCATAGAGTGAACAACCTGGTTCTGTAATGAGTAGCAATCTTTGCAGTTATCTCCAGAAAACAGGGAAAATGGTATCAGTAAAAGTGGGATCCTTCCAAACCTGGACTTATCAGGTCAGGTTAGCACTTCGAGAAGCTGTGAGGCAGCAACATACAGCAGGTACCAGCACTCAAAATATGACACTCCATTGTCTTGATTGACTCATCACATTTTACCCTTTCGTTTCAGATGTTCTTTTGTCTTTTATGGTTTCTAGTTTCCACTCTATGTCCTATTAGACAGTTGACTATTCTTGCCTGTCTTTACTGAAAGCATATTTGATGTGCTTATTTAATCACTAGATAGCTGTTTTTTTCCATTTCCTCTCTGTTTTTTATCATCTCTTTTCTCCTTGCTTTCCATCATTTATATTTGTTATCTCACTGAGTGCAAGTACCAGGAATTGAGGTTTGGGAATGATTCAGCTGGAAGCAGAGGGCAGAGGGCAGCATGCAAAGCCAGCACTGGAAGTACAAAATGCACCTGACAACCTGTCATTAATGCAGCCACCAAAAGAGGGAGAGGAGCAATGCGATCAAACAGGACTCAAATTCACATCTCAAACTCTGCTCATTACCAAGAGGGCTTTCAGGAATCACAAGTTTTTAATCCTGTAACTCTACTACAAGCTGATGCCAACAGCAGAAACTGAAGCTGTGATACAAGTTAAGCTAAGACTGCTTGGCATGGCAACTGAAAGCCATCTCACCTGATGTGAGATGACAGCTATGGCATGCAACCACAGATAAGCTGGCATTTGTAAATATATATTTTATAGAATTATTTTTTTTAAACCAGGTACCATGAAAGCATACAACAGCAAAAGAATCTGTGAACCCAAATAAACATTATCATTACCTCCTGCTGAACTGTTATCCATAGCCAAGCAATTCCTTCTGCTCAGTTAAAACTAAGGGTTTGCTAAGACTGTGTTATACTTTCCCTTTATTTTCAGCAGCTTAGAGTACAGCTGGTAAAATTTTGCTCTGGTTAGGAGCTTGATTTACAAAGTCTCTAGTCCTAAAACAGGAAATGACTATTTCATCCCCGCAAATTTAGGAGGATTTTTTTCTTGCTTTTATGTTCCACGAAATCTGTTTTTGTTTCCTATAAAGGGTCCAGTCCAACTGCCATCAAAATCTGTAGGGATTCCCCCTGACTTCAGCTGGGCTTGGCTCATGCCCTAAGGCAGAGCTACAGAAACAGACAATACCTAATGAAATCACGTGTGTAAAGGACCAGGGAATCCCATAGTAAATCCCCACCCCACAAACAGCCATGCCTAAGCTTAAATGACCATTAAAACTGAAGTCAAAAAGCCACTCGTCTATCAAGTTAAGCACATGTTTAAATGTTTACTGGAGTCAGATCTTTATACAATGATCAGTAAAAGCTATGCAAAGCTATTGTGGGTAGATCAGTCCTTCCCTCATGCTGCATGGTATCCTGATCCTTAGGGCTTTCTACTCTCTGGTTGCAGAACCTTTCACAATTTTTATAAAATCGAGTTGCTTTCATCTAATTCTTTCTCTTGCATTAACTAACATAATGTACTTCTGCTGCTGCACATTTCCATTGACCTCAGAGTGCTCCAAGGAGCAATCTTAGAGCTGTTTATTGTACCCTGTTAACAAAATTAAAGGACCTCAGTCAAAGTCAGACCTCTAGAAGGTAAATCACTGTAAAATACAAAACAATAGATATGTTTATTTGTCTAAAAACAGAAGACAGACCAAAAGTGTTTCTGGTTCTGTATCACAGACAGAAAACTGAGGCACAGAGATAACCCATGATTTCTCTAAAATCTCACAAGATACAGAAAGCAAAATAGGGAATCAAACTGCAATTTGACCAGTAAACTCACCAAAATATCATCTTTTCTTATCTTATGATCTCCAGTGACTCTGTCTTTATTTTTTCAAAATAGGAGATCAGACTCAAGGAGGTTAAAATAGAGGTCAAGAGCTACCTAGAAACTCACTGGCAGAACTGAGACAAATGGAAACTTCTGGCTCCACACAAAACTTTCTTCCTCTCTCAGATCTGTTTCAATGAAATAAAATAAAAAAAAGCACCACAAAACCTGCTCTCAATTTTCTGTGAGAGGAATTTGATATGTTAAATCAAGCTATTAAATGCATTATTACTCTGATGGAGGGTAAGCTTTCCAGCATCACTTTCAATGATTTACCTTCAGCTCACTAATGACACCACAATCCTCCTGTTCCCTGGGAAGGGAGGTCGTGGATTTGACAGACTCCTCTTTGAGACAGTGTCCTGAACAGTTGGGCTTGAATGAGACCAAGCTAGGGCTGGGATGAGCGAAATAGAGCAAAGAGAAGAGCAAACTTTAAGTTAAACAATCAAAACTGACTCAGTCCTTCACAAATAAGCTCTCCAGGAACGTGGTCACAGTACCAAGCCTGCTAGTGTTCAAGAAGCGCTTGGAAAATGCTCTCAGGCAAATGGTGTGATTCTTGGGACTGTCCTGTGCAGGGCCAGCAGCTGAACTCGATGATCCTTGTGGGTCCCTTCCAGCTCAAGATATTCTATGATTCTATGGTTGCTGTATCCTTCAAATGGTGGAAATCAGACACACCAGCTTGAATGTTTCCCTTCTACATGGGATGATTTCACTCTATGAGTTTAAGTCAAAGCTCTGACATTCAACCGCTAGAAATGCTGCAAGGCATAATCTGGCACAATACAAGACACCACTTCAATATGCAGTCAAAATGGATCTTTTGATGTGTTATCCCATTGCAGTCTCTAAAAGAGAGGGAGAGATCTGGCAAAACCCTGATGTAGTTTTTCCTGCATTAATAGGAGATCTTTCTGGTTGAACAGCACCGCAAAATAGTGATAAACTATGAGCCGCATCTATCCTTTTAATTATTCCTGCAAACCCTCCATTGCTGACCCATCTGCAGAGCAGTGCCATGCAATGCCCTTGAATAACATTTGTGTAGGAATCGCTGTTTGAGGAAACGTGAAGAATGGCCTTGAAGCAAATTTTTGGTGTCGTCACCATCGAGCTGTCTTATGCTGCCACATCACGTTTCTAGAGGAGTCCATGAGTACTGTCACTACTTGTTAACTTTCTTAAGACTGCGCTAGTGTTACTCACTGTCATAAGTGCGAAGAAACAAAAAAGCTGCAAGAAATTTGTAGTGAAGCCCTTGGTATGACCAGGAGGCTGCCTCTCTACAGGGAATCAGATAGCCAGAGAGAAACCCACCTACATGGACTGTGATTTGTTCACATCAGTCTTGAGGTATTTCTAAATCAGGAGACTTGATCTCTGTAAGATAAAGAAAAGGCTCTGAGCAGGACACACCTTAGTATCTTCTTCATAATGACGGATGTGAAACCCATGGAATTTGTGAAAGGTGACTTGTGATTTTTGTATCATTTAGATAACATTTTGAGTAATTATTTTAATTATTTGAAACCCCAGTTAGTTAAGCACTTAAGCACTGTTTGTAAGTCTAACCATCCAGTATGTAACTACATTCTTAACAAATACTTTATGGAAGTGACAACTAAAACACTAATCTCTAAAAAACAGTCTCATAAAAAGTCACTTCAGAGAGCTGTACTTTTCCCCTTTAAAAAAAAAAAAAAGAAAAAAGCACTGTCAACACATATGAGCAATAAACTGATGTCTTGCTATGTAGCCATATTCAAAGTTCAAATTTCAGGCAACTATATGGAATATTTTTTTATGTGCTCATGCTTGGTTCTTCCACTGCTATCTGCTATCCAGACCTTTTATTGGTAGCAAGCCCAGAAAGGCAATTGTAGCCTATTGAATGCCTTTTCCCATGTTGGTGGCCTGTGGCCCTTATTGCAATTGCCTGAAAATGAGCAACTTCTCACACTAAAAATGATCGGTGGTATATTGAATCAAGTTAGATTTTGGATTAAGGAGCCAGTGAATTATGACTGATTACCTTTTCAAAGTAACTCACACAGCAGTCCCCAAGGACAGATTTTATTAAAATATTTTCAATATGCAAATAATTTGATACTTTGAAAAATAGCAGTGTTGCTAACATGTGGCCTGGTGACGGGAAAAGTGTTTTACTTTGCCCAGGCAGCTGTCTCTAAAACACAGAGAGTGTATAAATAGCCCTTTGCATTAATTCAAAGTGAAATGTCAATGTTTCATAATTTATGGTACTATGCTGAGATTCAGCTTCAATAGCTCACTACTGGTTCAGTTAACATCAGATCCAAAACCTGTCTTCCTGTTTTCTGAACCTTGAATCTTTGGGAAAACCTTTCCTTTCTGTTTGGATTTATATTTATTTATACTAGCTGAATTATATATGATAATTTCAATACAATTTACAGAATTAAGAGAATGTGAAATACTCTGTTGTCGCAGTGGTTTGCTCACATCTTCTTGACTCTGATCATATTGTCAGGAAAATGAGGAAAAATTCTCACTACTCAGGATGTGAGAACCTAAAAGCTGTTTTCTGGTTTCTATCCGTAGAGCATGATGACATTATTAATCAGACATAGAATCATAGATATGTCAGGGTTGGAAGAGACCTTTAAGATCATCAAGTCCAACCGTCAACCCAGCATTATCTCTGTAATCCCTAAACCACTAAACCATATCATCCAGCCAGATCCAGCCACCTTTCAAACACCTCCAGGGTTGGTGACTCCATCACCTCCCTGGGCAGCCTATTCCAATGCCAGACCACCCTAACAGTGAAATTTTTTTTTCTAATATCTAATCCGACTCTCCCCTGTCTCAGCTTAAGGCCATTTCCTCTTGTCCTCTCACCGCAGGCACGGTAGAAGAGACCGGCCCCACTTCACTATAATCTCCTTTCAGGTGGTTGTAGAGAGTGTTCCCCCTAAGCCTCCTCTTCTTGAAACTAATCACATTACCATCTTTCCAATAGTTGTATCATACCATAGAGTGCTTTGGGTTGGAAAGGACCTTTAAAAGTCTTCTAGTTCCAATGCCACTGCCATGGGAAACTTCCACTAGAACATGTTGCTCAAAGCCCCATCCAACCTGTCCTTGAACACTTCCAGGGATGGGGCATCGCCAACTTCTTTGGGCAACCTGTGTCAGTGACTCACTACCCTCACAGTAAAGAATTTTTTCTTTATGTCTAACCTGCTCTCTTTCAGGTTAAAGCCATTGCCCCCCATACCTACAACTACATGACCTTGTAAAAGGTCCCTCTTCAGCTTTCTTGTAGCACCCTTTAAGTACTGAAAGGCTGCCATAAGCTTTCCCCAGGCCTTCTCTTCTCTAGACTGAAAAATTGCAACTGTCTCAGCCTGTCTTCACAGGACACGTGCTCCACCCCTCCTCTGGACTCACTCCAACAGGTCCACATTGTTCTTATTTTGGGGGCCCCAGAGGTGGATACAGTACTCCAGGTGGGGTCTCATGAGAGTGGAGTAGAGAGAGAAAATCACCTCTCTCAACCTGTTAGTCACTCTTCTTTTGATGCAGTCCAGGATGCAGTTGGCCTTCTGGGCTGCCAGCACACATTACTGGGTCATGCTGAGCTTCTCATCAACCAATATCCCAAGTCCTTCTCCTCAGGACTGCTCTCAATACACCCTCTGCCCAGCCTGTATTTGTGCTTGGGATTGCTCTGTCCCATGTGCAGGACCTTGCACTTTGTCTTGTTGAACTTCATGAGGTTCATATGGGCCCACCTCTCAAGCCTGTCCAGGTCACTCTGGATGGTATCCCTTCCCTCCAGCATGTCGACTGCAGCACAAAGCTTTGTACCATTGGCAAACTTGCTGTGTGCGCACTCAATCCGTTCATGTCACCAACAAAGATGTTTAACAGTCATTTGAAGCTCTTCCCTTTCAAAGGCCTGCTGTAAAAGAGCAAATTATTCTGAGGTGTGAAGCTGGAGCTTTGCTGCTGGCCATCCCTGTCTTGCTACCTGATTTGGGGCATCTCATCCAACCTGTTCCCAATCCTCTTCCACAACAGTGTAAATTTTACTGAACCTGACAGATACACAGCTATAAAATGGTGATATGGGAGATAATGTGATTCTTTCTGCCCTAGTTATTCGTTAAGCATAATTTGGGAACTGCTCACCTTCCTGAAAAAAAAAATACAATAATGAGATTGTTATAGATGAACAAAAATGTTATATACATGCAAAACGGTCTTGCTAATCAACAGAGCTCACTCCCTGCTGGAGGAAGCTCCAGAAGAACAACAGAAATCATTACCACGCTGGTAGGATTGATTAATTAGGAAAACTGCATTAACTGCTTCTACTAACACTCATTAGCATTTATACATTGTAAAATCCATTAAATATATGTGTAAATAACTTTCCTAAAGTGACAAATAAGGGTGCCTGAAGGGTGCAACATGATGCTACTGTTGTTTTCCACTTGTGTCGGTTTTGCATTGCAAGAGACACATCTGCATTGGGTAAGAAAACCAGTAAGGGGGAGCTTCTGGGACAAGTTTGCCATAAGAGCAAATGAAAGCTCTATTTCAGGGCACATTTTAATGGGGTTAAATAGGGGATGATGGAATATGAGATTAAATCCAGAGTACTGCTACCACGCAGAGCGTGGTTGTGGACAGCACAGCCCCTTAGAGCCTCAGGAAAACACTATGAGGAGCAGGATCTCCCCCTCCCAGGACTAAGGTGCAGAGTTGGACACCTTCTGGTTGGTTCCACTTTAGGAATGGGGCAGCAGAAACAGACACACTCAGAAAGCATCTGTGTTGGCCCAGATGCTATCTGTCAGTGCCTTTTGTTTCATGATAGGAATTTCTGGGTAGAGGACTTTCAAATAATGTGGTTTAAATTTAGAAAGTGACCATTCAGTTATCAGTGTAGTTGAAAATTATAATAAAATGGAGCCCAATAATTCCAAAATAGTGGTCAAAAGATTATTATCTGTATAATGTGTGTTTTCTGGAGTTCATGTGCGTTTATCAAACGCTATTTTTAGTCTGAGTTTCAGGAGACTTGTGTTTAGTTCTTGGCTCTGCCACAGACTTCCTGCATGACCTTGGGCAAATCGGTTTCTTTCTCAGTACCATCTGCAGCATAATACACTTTCCTCCCACTCTAAATTTGTCTTGTTGATGTGGATTATGGGCTTTTTGGAATAGGACATCTCCTTTCTGTGTTTATTTAGTGAGTGACACAGTGAGGCTCTGAACTTGTGACTTCTAAATACCTTTATAATGCACAAGATCACCTTCCATGACCAATACAACCAGGTGGTGGGTATAAAATCATTAGCTCTATTGTAGATTTTAGACAAAGCTGGGCTTTGTTACATGCTTTCATTGCAGATTTTTTAATTTCAGTCGCTAAATTTTACAAGCAGTTTATGTATTTATTTTCCTTCTTATTTTTCACAGTGCAGCCCATGCCCTTCTGCTTTGTGGTTATTACCCTGGTCCCTGTGATTAGTGTGGAGTTGCTGGTTGGTTTTGTTTGCTTAGTTGTTTTTTCACCTTCACACTAAATTACAGCAGCAGATTGCCTGGGGCATGAGTGTTTTATGGAATCAGTGACAGGCACTACACTGCCGGTCCTCACAGGGACCTTCTTACCTGTACTTTTGGTTTAGCAGTTGTGACCTGCAGCGAAGTGGGAGGCATGGACAAAGTGAAAGAACAGGAGACTAGAAAACAAACAAAATTAGCAGCATTTCAAAGCTCTGGCAGAGGAGAGAACAGTTGAAGGTAGAAAAGGAAGGGGGGGGGAAAGAAGGAAAAAGAACATGAAAGTGATTTCTCTCTTTCTTTCTTGAAGGAGATACCTGGTTAGGCAGCAGCCTGGGCTCCACTGCTACTGAAGGAAATGAACTGAACAGATGATCAAACAGGTGCCTCATCACTACATCCCATTAAAATAGGCAGCATGAGAACTTGGATATAAATTCACAAGTGCAGAAGGCACTAAATAAATTTCCTCCCTCCTAAAGCCAAAGAGAGGAGCTCTTTGGACAGGTGTAGCTTTCACAGCGGAGTGTCACAGACTATCAGAAACGTGCGGCTCAGTCGCCTAACTACGCTCAGAGGCACATTGCAACCGGGCTGGTACCCCGGAGCATGCCCCCGTGCTCAGACAGCGGCCACCCGGAGCTGGCCGCTCGGGAGTAGGCCGGGCGGGGTGCTGCCCAGAGAGGGGACCCAGCTCCCACCGCCCCCCGGCGCACTGGCGGGGCTCAGGGTGCAGGTGAAGCCGCGCCGACCCGGACAGGGACGGGGACGGTGAGCGCCCGACCGCCCGGCGGCAGGAGAGGAGCGGCGACCCCCGAGGGCCGCGCGGGAACACGGGGCGGCTCGGCGCTTCGCCGGCAGGGGATGACCTTGGGCGAGTCCCGTGGAGAACATACATTCCGGGAGCGCTTCCTCGACCTCCCCGAAGCCGGTGCCGGGCGGTGGGAGCCCCGCGGCAGGCGGGGCGGGGGCGGGCGGCGGCGGCGGCGCGGTCCCTCCCCGCGGGCGGGAGGCGGGCGCGGGCTGCACTCCCGGCAGGCTGCGCTGGGCTGGGCTGAGCTCGGCGCGGCGCCGGGCGGGGGTCGCCCCGCTCCGCT
This sequence comes from Neopelma chrysocephalum, assembly GCF_003984885.1. NCBI lineage: Eukaryota > Metazoa > Chordata > Aves > Passeriformes > Pipridae > Neopelma > Neopelma chrysocephalum. The sequence goes on along the minus strand of NW_020897702.1, from coordinate 15,921,576 downwards.
CCCTGCCTCTCTCCCGCCACAGCCCCGGCGGCGCCTAAGGCGGCATGGAGACCCGGCGCGGGAGGCCACGGGCCAGCGCTCGGAGCTGAGCCGGCCGGTGCGTACCCGCCTGGGGCCCGGGGAGGGGCGCCGAGGAGATGGCGGAGAAACTTTCCGCCGAGCAAACTCGGCGGTGCGCGGGGGCGCCGGGGGCTGCGGCCGCGACTCGGGGAAACTTCTGCCTCGGGAACTCCGCCGCGGCGCCGTCTCTCCACTGTTCCCGTGTCCCGCTCCTGTCCCCGCTCCGCTCCGTGTCAGCGGCCGGTCGCGCTCCCTCTTTGCCGTGCAAGGTGCAGCGGCGGGCGGATGCCCCCGCTGCGCTCTCCGTTTCGCACGGGGGTTTAGCTCGCAAGCAGGCAAGAGCTGGGTTTTCATGTTTGAAATTTTCCTCACTACCTTTTAAATTATTTTTTTTTGTTGTTGTTTGAAATTTGCAGCAGGGAGCGGGCGAGGGCAAGAGGGGGTGTGCGTGTCTGTCGCTGCTCTTCAGCTGCAGTTGCTCTTGGCTGAGCCTGGGGACTGGCTGCAGCTGCTTGGGATGGGGAGAGACTAATGTTACCGGGAGACCTGCCTGTTAGTATTTCGTTTTGTCTGTCTATCTCTTTGTTTTTTCCTCAATGTTTTTAGGAGGAAGGGTTCGCCTTGCCCTCCCTGTTCGCAGGCTCCAGCACCGGGGCGCTGTTTGGACCTGGGAGAGCGCCCTGTCCGGGGACAGCGGGGGCAGCAGCCATGTCCCCCCCCAGCCCCTGCCGGGCTTTGTTGGGGCTGGTCGCTCGGGGCTCCGCGGAACAGAGGCAGGAGGGTCCCCATCCCCACCGCGCTGTCAAGGGACTGCCCTCTGCGTCCCAAGGGCTCCCGAAACTCGGACGGTGTGTGTGTCTGTGAGTGTGTCTCCGTGTAAATATATGTGTGTGCAAGGCCAGGGGCATGCCCGGAGTGTGCATCCGTGGGAAGGGAACTTGCTCCGGCTGGGGATGGGTTAAACGTGGTTCTCCCAGCTCTAACTTCTATTAAAAGGAAGTAATCCAGCCTTCCCTGCCCACTTTTTGAACCCCGCTGGATTATTTGCAGGAGGAAAAGAAAGCCCCAAGGAACGCATCAGTGGGTGCCTTTTCCCTTTTTTTTTTTTTTTTTTTTTTTTGCCCGTGGGGGTTTTGTGCCTTTGCTTTGTCGTCGGGACGATTAAGCGTTGCCGAGTGTCCTTAGTCCCAGGTCCAATTAAAATAAATACAAGTAAAAGAGACATAAAGGCAAGTCAGCGCTGGCATCCCGGCAGAGGCACTAAAGCATCAAGTGTGGTTAAACGAAAGGGACTCAAGAAAATGAATGCTTCTCTTCGTACTCATTTGCTTTCCGTTTGCAGCGCTGTCAGACAGCTTAGCGAGGTGCATCGTTTGATCAGGATTCATGTATTCTTAACCAACCTCTGTCCAGCAGAAAGAAAGAGGGAAAGAAGGAGAGAAAGAAATAAGGAAAGAAAGAGTCCTCTGCACAGGCTTTTTAACTTATGTCTCATTTAGCAAATGCTTTGCTTTGTGAAATTTGGGTTGAGTTCTTAGCAAAGGAATTAAAAATCAGGAGAGGGTGAACTATGAGGAATGCAGAGTGGAGATGCTACACTATTTCCTAGTCACTGCCTGGAGTCAGTGCTTTCACTGAGGACTCATTCCTGGTCTGGAGCAGTTGTGGGGATGGTGTCAGCATTAGTTGGGAAAGCAGAACAAAGCAAAATAGCCTGGCTAGTTGCTGTCTTTTTTTTTTCCCTGCTTAAAAACAGAGGGCTTATCCTTCAGTTGAACAAAAATTTACTTTTGTTGCTTGGAGAGGACTTGATGGTGGATGCAAGGAGAGAAGGAATGATCCCTCCGGAGCCAGCTTGCCTTTGGAGAGTGCTGCTGAGAAAGAGCTTACAGGTGTGATCCTTGCATTCCAAAAACAGTGGAGTCTTGTTGAGAGAGCCAGGTAGGAGCCAGCATACTTCAGCGCTGTAAACTGGGGATATCCCTCTGTTTGATCCTTTGGTGGTGCTAGTGTTGTAGAAAATCAGCAGGTTGGCTGAACTTGCCTTGATGCAGCAAATAATACTTTTATTTATTTTTGTTCCTTTTTTTTATAAAGGTTGATTCTTAAAATAGAATTTGTTGGCATTGTAATGACTGTGCTCCATATCTGTGTGCCGATGGTATGCAGGATGATTCCTGAACTGTGTGATATGTTACTGTGTTGTTATCCTATATGCCGAACCGTGATGGGGCATAGCACTCCCATTTTCCTTAAGTGCTGGCTTGCTCTATTTCTGAGGCAAGGGTCTTCTGTTTCATTGTCATGGCTCCTACCATGTTGCACTATTGTGACCTGATATACTCTAGTTGATGGATTCTGTCAAATACAATGAAATAAGCAATTAGGAGAGAGTTAGGGTGTCTAGCCATTGCTTTTTAGGAGCAGTTTGTAGCTGCTGTTCCACTACAGATATATTTCTGTGCTGAGTTCTGAAATGTCCTCTGACACATGCCAACTGCAGTCATACTGCTTGTATTTATTGACAGGTTTTTCTGAGGGACAGAAAGTTGGTTAGGAAAAGGTTTGTTTTAGAGTGGTGTGCCAATATGAAACATCATGCTTCTGGATCCACGTTTGAATCCCTTATAGGGTCTTCAAGTGTCTTAAATTTCTTAACTCTTTGATGAGTATTTGGTTGCTTATGTGGAGGGTTTCATGACTTCTGCCTGCAGTTCATAACACAAAAGCTTTTGGCACTGTTAAGGCAGCCTTACTGTGCTGGCTGGAAGTCCCAAGGCAGAATGGGCAGGGACTCAAAATCACTGCAACAGAGGTGAAATCCTGGCTGTGCTGACTTCAGTGGGAGTTTTGCCATAGATGACAATGGGCCAAAACTTCAATCCAGAAGTAGTTCTTCCTTCTTGTTGGTAATCCTGCTGTATGCTCTAGGGAAGCTTTTGCTTTTCTGCTGCCACCCAGACTGTGTCTGTTAGGCAGAGAAGATAGAAGTCTCTTAGGATGTCATGCTGTGTCTTTCACAAGCAGAGTATTCCTGGGAAGGAAATCAGGGTAGATAGGAGTGGAAACAAAACCCCAAATGTAGACACTTGCTGATTGTCTCGTTGCTTGTGTCCTGAGTCATTCCCAGGAACACGGATCAAGAACTCTGAACTGAGCACAATTAGCTTCTTGAAACTGCAAGGAGGGATCTGTCAGTGGCTGTAGCCAGTGTGTCCCCCAGTCCCTGCTTCTGCATTTGCAAATTATCAGTTTAGTGACAGACATTAAATATGTGAAGCAACAGTACATTCATTAATTCAACCCTACTTAGCCTGTACACACTGAGTTTTCTATGTGTATGTGATCTAGTGAGCTATTCTCAGAGACACTTCATATATCCAGCATCCAGATGAATTTTGTGTTAAATGACAGTGACAAAATGGAAGTGTTTGATACCTTTTTTCCACAGCTTGGAAGGTATGTGATACTGAACGTCAGAACATGCATTTAATCAATGCTGATTGAAAGCTGGTCCAGGTCATGGCCATGTAATGAAACTGGTCTTTTCAACAGGAATGTGTTGCTCCAGTTTATTATATTCAGTGGAATAGAAGAGAGTTTGTTAATATATAACAAAAGCGTTGACTGGGAATGAGGTATTTGAATCTCTCTGATTTTTAAATTTTTTTTCTTTTTACAGTGGAAACACTTTGATCTCTGTAATTCCAGTGCAGACAGTTTTTCTTTGCAGTACATTCTTCTACCGTGCATTCACCCCAGACTTTTTGGTATTTTACTTGTGTACGATGACAAAAGAAATGAAAATATAAACTAATGTTAAACTAAGTAGCCTGTCTTGCATGTGCATTCTTATTCCTTACTTTAAGAGACTTAAATAAGGAGAATGTCTTAAACTGTTATAAATTACAGCTTATTAATATCTCTTATCTTGTTTGCTATGAGGATTTATGCATCTAAAACAGAATTCTCATTTTCTCATTTAATTGAGATAAGTGTGTAGGCCTCATTTTGTCCCAGTATAAAAGGTTATATATATTGTAACAGGCATCGTATTAGACCCTGAAGTCACATGAGTCATTAACATCTGGATGTGTATATCGGGACAAGTAAGTTTTGGGCACCGTTAGTACTGTCAGGATGCAAAAGATGGCAGTGCTGTGAAGAGAGATCTAAGCAAACCTTGCTGGGCTGTTGTTCAAACCACTACTTTGGGATCTGCATGAACTTCCAGCTTCTGGGTTTGCGGTTTGCTTTTTTTTTATATAGGTGCAATTCAGAGAATTGATGATAATCATTATTATATACTTTGCTCTGTATATTGTCTAAACCTTAAGTACTGTATTCTCTTCAGTGCTTGAACTCGAGGGCTGAGCTGGAGGCAGGACTTGCTGGGTGCTGGACTAGAATATGCATCCAGTGGGAGACACGCTATTCTTATCTTGCTTATTTTTCTTAACTTCATATGCAATGCTACAGGCTTGGGGCAGAGTGGCTGGAAATCTGCCTGGTGGAAAGGTCTACTTGTTGACAACAGCTGAACATGAACCAGCAGTGTGCCCAGGTGGCAAAGAAGGCCAGTGGCATCCTGGCTTGGATCAGCAATAGTGTGGCCAGCAGGACCAGGGCAGTGATTGTTCCCCTGTACTCAGCACTGGTGAGGCCACACCTTGAATCCTCTTTGGGGAAGAGTCTGGGGCACAAGTCTGATGAGAAGGGACTGACGATGCTGGGTTTATTTAGCCTGAAGAAAAAGAGGCTCAGGGGAGACCTTCTCATTCTCTACAACTACCTGGAAGGAGGTTGTAGCCAGGTGGGGGTTGATCTCTTCTACAAAGTAGAAAGCCATAGGACAAGAGGAAATGATGTCCAGTTATGCCAGTGGAGGTTTAGATTGGATACGAGGAAAAACTTCTTCATGAAAAGGGCTGTCAAGCATTGGAAGAGGCTGCCCAGGGTTGAGTCACCATCCCTGGACAGATTTAAGGGGCGTCTAGATGTGGCACTTGGGGACACGGTTTAGTGGTAACTCAGCAGTGCTGGGTTAATGCTTGGACTTGGTGATCTTAGAGGTCTTTTCCAAACTTAATGATTCTATGAAAACTACAAAATACAGGGTTATTTTGGGTGAAATTGGTGTTGCATGGGATTAGTAGCAAGGCTACCACTGATATAAAAATTTTCTGATTTCACTCTTTTTTTTTTCTTGAAAGAATCAAGAGCAGACCTTGAGTAGGGTTGCAGGGATGTAGAGAGATATAGCATTTTGTGTTGGAAAATTCTCCATTGTCTTATTGAGCTGTTGTTGTTTTTGCTGATGTTCTTGGTGTATGAGCCTGGCTACTATAATAATTATACATAAACTATGCCTGTACTGTCTGTCATCCACAGTAAATCAAAGACATGGACCCTGCAGGCACTTAGAGCAAGTTAACACAAATGAAAAACACCATTGGCTTTGCCTGGGAGAAAATATTTTATTTCTTTCTCCTAGATGATGACACTACTAATTGTATGGCTGTCAGTGCATGAGCATAACTTCTTTTGACATCAGTGAGTGTTGCCTTGATCATTACATGTTTGCCAGCACAGTGGAGTCTCTGCTGCAAGGGTTCAGTGGTGCTGTCCCTCTGCCCCTGCAGAGTCCACTGCTCCATCCTTTGGCTGTGGAGGTGGTCAGAGAGATGTGGCAAAATGTGGGGTGGCTCCTCTGGACTGAGATCCTTCCTCCTTTTTTACTATCTAAGCAGATTTCTCCCTGCTTTTGAAAAGCACCCCTGATTTTTAGAATAATTTTTAAATGGGTTTAGCAGCCCATCCTGAGATGTGCTGGGCTTTCCAGGCAGGTAGCCATCAACAGGCTGAGTTAGGCCACTTCTGTCTTCAGTGGAGCTGGTGGCGCGGTTTAATGCTGACTGTAGTAAGAGTTGGTTTTAGGCCATTCAGAGCTCTTGAAATCCTGCCCTGCAGCATTTCCAGCTTCTTAGCTTGGTCCTGTAGAGCATCTGGGGAGGGGGAAATAGTTTTGATGACTTCCTGTAGTGCTGGTGAGAAATGATCTGTCACCAGCTCTCAAAATGCAGAACACAACTTGTCTCTGCTTGCACTGTGCAAACCAGCCATAAATAATGTTTCTTCCATGTCTTTGCAGACTTCAAAGATTATTCCAACTGTTGCAGGAAGCCTAGTGAGAAAAGGTAGCTGCAAGTTTAATTGTAGCTTCAGGACTTTAGCTCAATCAAAATCTAAACAATCTGATAAAAATTACAGACACTTCAATGTTGTTAAAGGTTAAAAGCGAGCCCTCTTCAGAACAACTATTAATGCTTTACATCTTAAAATAAAGGAGCTTATTAATATTTCTAAATAACATTGAACATACATTTTTGCCTTTGAACCGTCTGAGCACTTCGCATGATAGTACAGATTATATTTGATGATAAGTGCATATAATGACAGCATAAATGTCAGTTTTGCTATCAGATATGTTGCATTGATATCTTTTTAATATTAAAGATGATTATGTCCCACAGTGCTTAAACAAATCATGGCACCCAGAGTCATAAGAGGATGCCTTTGTGTTTTGCCACAGGGTGAAATTCTTTGTTGAGTCTTCATATTTCGTGGAATCCTAGAATGGTTTGTATTGGAAGGGACCTTAAAGATCAGCTAGTTTCAACCCCACACTATGGGCAGGGACACTTTCCACTAGATCAGGTTGCTCAAAACCCATCATCCAGTCTGGCCTTGGAACACTTCCAGGGATGGGGCATCCACAGCTTCTCTGACTAACCTGTTACAGTGCCTCACCACCCTCACAGTAAAGAATTTCTTCCTAGTATCTAATCTAAACCTACCCTCTTTCAGTTTTAATCCATTACCCCTTGTTCTATCACTACACTGTAAAAACTCTCTCTGCAGCTTTTTTTTAAGCTCCCTTAGGTACTGGAAGATGCTAGAAGTCTCCCCAGAGCATTCTCTTGTCCAGGATGAACAGCCCAAATTCTCTCAGCCTGTCTTCGTAGGAGAGGTGTTCCTGTCCTCTGATCATCTTCCTGGCCCTCCTGTGGACTCACTCCAACAGGTCAATGCCTTTCATATGCTGAGGATCACAGAGCTGGAAGCAGTAGTCCAGGTGGGGTCTCATGTGAGCAGAATAGAGGGGCAGAATCACTTCCCTCACCCTGCTGGCCACGCTTCTTTTTGTGAAGTCCAGGATATAGTTGGCTTTCCGGGCTGCCAGCACACATTTCTGGCTTAAATTTGGTTTTTCATCCACCAACACCCCCAAGTTCTCCTCATGGCTGCTCTCAGTCAATTCTCAGTCTGTGTGTGCTTGGGTTTGCTCTGACTCATGTGCAGGACCTTGCACTTGGTCTTGTTGAACTTGATGATGTTTGCACAGGCCCACCTCTCAAGGGTGTCCAGGTCCGTCTGGATGACATCCCTTCCCTCCAGTGTGTCAACCACACCACACAGCTTAGTGTCATTGACAAAGTTGCTGAGGGTGCCCTCAATCCCACTGTCCACATTGCTGACAAAGATGTTAATGCTGGTCCCAAAACTGACCCCTGAGCAATGCCACTCCTTACTAGTCTCCACTTGGGCATCGAGCTGTTAACTACAACTCTTGGAGTGTGACCAGCCAGATAGTTCCTTATTCATCAAGTGGTCCATCCAACAAATCCATGTCTCTTCAGCTTAGAGATAAGGACGTTACGTGGGACTGTGTCAAATGCTTTGCACAAGTCCAGGTAGATGATTTCTGTTGCTCTTTCCTCATCCACCAACGCTGTGTCCCCAGAGTGGAACGGCACCAGATTTGTCAGGTATCATTTGCCCTTGGTTAAGCCAGATATGTTGGACAGTGGCTCAGCCACTTCCTTTGGCCAGTTCCCTCAGGACCTGCAGATGCAGTTCATCGGGTCCCATGGATTTGTGCAACTTCAGGTTCCTTAGATGTTATTGAACATCATGTTCTCCTGAGTGAGTGGTTATTCCTTCTCCCAGTCCCTGACTTTGCCTTTTATGACTTGGGCGGTGTGACTGGAGCACTTCGCAGTGAAGACTGAGGCAAAAAAGTAAAATGTACCTCAGCCATTTCAATATCCTGGGTAATCAGGTCTTCTGTTTCCTTCTGGAGAGGGCTCAAATTTTCCCCAATCTTCCTTCTATCACTGGCTTACCTGTAGAAGCTTTTCTTGTTGCCCTTTGAGTCTCTGGCCAGATTTAATTCTATCAGTTCTCTGCTTTCCTAACTTGCTCCCTGGCTGTTCAGACAATCTCTCTGTATTCCTTCCAAGCTGCCTGTCCTTGCTGCCACCCTCTGTAAGCTTCCTTTTTGTGTTGTAGTTTGTCCAGGAGCTCTTGTTCATCCATGCATCCATATTTAAATAATTATTTAATAATTTTGAGATCTACATGTTTGGAATGGGTTTGGTTAGGTCGTTTGGGGTTTTTTTTGAAAGCTGGTGTTTGAAATTCTTTCATTCGTATTCTGTAAGTGACAATTAGATAATGACAGCTTGTGGCTGCAGTCAGGTTAGTGAAGTTGCTGCTTGCATGTCTGCATCTTTGTGGTGAGCTTGCATGTGAGGCAGAGTTGCCAGCTTGTGTTGGGATGACCTAGCTTTATGGATTTTTCACTGGAGTGCAATGCAATGATGGATACACTGGTAGTCAATAAACTCAGAGCTGAGATTTTACATAGACATTTTTTCCAGAGGCTTCCTTTGATATCTTTTAGTCAAAATTCAGACACCACTATTCACCATTAGGATTTTGAAGGAAGCATAATTGTTGATTTCCTTTAGAGAAGACCAGCCTTTTTTTTTTTGTTCTTGCACTTCGTAAGAAAAAAAAAAAGACAACATTTTCTATTTCTGCTTTGCCCTTGATAGTGGGTGTCCATATTATTGTAGTGGTCCATAACTAGAAAAACACTGTACTACCCAGAAGGAAATGTTCCTTTGGCAGAGAAGCTAGAGGATTGGGTGGAACAACAGTAGCAGTAATTATTACTATTGTTATTTTAAGCTGGAGGTTTTCATTCAGGGCCAGGATGCAAATAGTGAAAAGGCAGCTGTTGCTTTCCAGTAGCCAAAAGTCTTCCATGTTGTCAGATACTGAATAGCTGGAGGGTGACATGAGGGTGGTATCGTGATGGTAAAACCTTCTGGCACTTTTGCCACTTGCCTGGACCACGAAGGCTGGATAATTATGTGAGTTTTCATGGAGCAGGCTGGTTTTAAGTCTTACTATTGACTTTCTGTGGATGAACACAGTTCTCTCGAAATGAGGTGTGAGCTTTGGATCACCTTGGATGCATTGGACAAGGCTTTACCAGCTTGCCTTGCTGCCCTGTTCAGGCTGCTGGCTCGCTTCCCTCAGCTTTGCACGGCAGCATCTGTTTGGGAGGTTCTTTACCCAGCATGGTTTGTGCAGGGAATATGTAAAGATGCCCACAGGGCTCCTTTGGTGGGTTTACTGCATTAGTAAAAAGCATTGTGATTCAGATCTTTAGAACTATAAACAAATTTTTTGTGTGCTTTTGCAGCCATATCGTGAGGTCAGGAGTAAATGGTGAGGTACATATGCTGCTGCCGGGGCTTTGGGAATTGACCCTTGCCAGTATGTGATGTGTCTTTGGGTGAATTTACACGGTGAGGTTTAGCTGGACTCATGCTGAGTCCTGGTCCTCTGAGTTTTCACAGTGCATGCTGGAGCTCTGCATTGGAGCAAACCAGCAAATCATGCTGACAGAGAGAGCCTGAAGGGCCCTGCTGGAAATGAAACCCATGGTGATTCCCTCTGGATTATCATGCTATAGGAAAAAGACCTGCATACCATGTTAAAGCAGCAAGATGCAGAGCTTTCTCTCTTTCTTTCTCTCTGCCTCCTCAGCTGTTTCCAGAAGCTGCATTCTGAAACATCCTTCCAAGAGCTGTTTCCTTCTGTTCGTAGTGGTTTAGTGACAGCTAAAATGATTCTTTAACAAATATCAGTTGATCTACAGCTGACTTTTTCACATGTAGATGGTGAGTGTGGAAAGTCTGAGGAGAAAGTGAAAGGGAAGAGAAAGAGGATTTCAAGTTGAGTAAGGAGTGAGTAGAATGTACTTCCATGTCTGGGCATCGGTTAATGACTGTTGATTAGCAAAGGATGGGGAAAAGAAACAGTGGGAAGGGGCAGTTTTCTGATGGTGGTGACTGAATAAAGGAATATGGAAGATTTGGGGTCCTGTACTATGCTAGGTACCTGACTGGGGAATGGGGAGAGGGAGGAAGATGATAGGGAACTTCAGCTGTATTTGCCCTTACTTGAAATGGTTTCGTTGGTTTTTTTTTTAAGCTGTCTTAAATATGTAAGATTTCCATCTTGGCTAAAACAGCATAGCTAAAGTCTTTTTTTGGCGTTCTTAGATTGACAAGCCTAAAATGTGCTTTCAGACTTAGTTTTTTCATTAGCTAACTTTCTGCAAGCGGAAAGTATGTCTGGACATAAATTCTGAGCGACAGTGATGTACAAAGGATCTGGCTGAGACTGAACCAAATTTGACTCTTTTATCAAAATTTTGGTAATTTTGAGAATGCTTTATCCCTTATGCTATTGGTTCATTGTTTTGTATATAAAAATTAAGGTGATGGTAATAATAATAAAAGCTATTTTTCTACCTATTCCCAGAAACTTTGAATAAAGCATTATTGTGATAGGCAGACGAGCTAAAGGAGTGTTACTGAAGAAATTCACATCACTTCTCTCACTAACTCTTCTGAGAGATTTCCTTCTGGCTTCACAATTTCTGTGATGCACAAGTTCTTCTTAACCCAAGCTTTCATAAAATGAATTCCATCACTCCTTCAAATGTAACAGTCTATTGCAGTTGGCTTGCAGTTTATGCCCTGCAAGGGATTCATCTGCCCGGTGGACTGGCCTGGCTCACATCCGCAGTAAGAGGGTCTTGGCAAAAGGAGGGAATTAGAAGCATCCTGCAGTGTTCTCTTGTGCATAAAATTTGCCTTTCTCACTTTTGTTGCTCTTCATCTACTGCATGTTCTTCTCCCAGTACCCAGCCGCAGTGAGACATCCTCAGTCTGTGTACCAACGTGAAACAGAGCTTAGCCTTTTACATCAAAAGTAATTTGTCTCCTGATTGATGTGTTGCTGTAGCTGTAGGAGCATCATTTTTCATTTGGGTAGTCCTGTTGGGTATGTCAACCCTGCATCTTGAGGGTTGGTCTCATGTTGCCATTAGGACCAAAACTCCAGCCAGAGGTCAAGCCCTCCACTGAGCTTGTTAATCCAAGTGCCCATGGTGGTCGCTGGTGCTCCCAGGCAGCTGGGAGTTTGTACAGCAGCTGCGTGCAGAAGGCAGGCTGGGCAAGGAGCTTGTCATGGCCACAGAGCATGCTGTCCTTGTGGCCACTCTTGCAGATGCCCTTCAGAGGTTATATGGAAATATGCACTGACTTTAACAGGAATCATTAAGCAGAAATTATGTAGGCCATTATCCTGTGTGGAGTGGGAGTTCTTGTGCAGTGTGTGTGTACGTTGAGGATTGTGGCTGTTATTGTGGTACATCCTTACCGTGTGATGCTCTTACATGTTTTAAAGTTCATAATAAGATTGGCCACCTTCAGGGTGCACTTTATGCATGGGCTATCTTTACTGTACTGACGGCATAACTGTATTTGTTCCTGAAGGTCAGCAGAAGTCCTGGTTTCTGCTGTCCTCTTGGTTAAGTAGTTCTTGGCATTTGTGGAGCCATTTTCAATCCATCGCAGTGAAACTGAGATTAGAATCTGATTTTTTGGATTTCAGACAAAAAGAATAGTGACTTCTCGTGAATGTTCATATCCCTGCCAGTAGAGGCTGGATGACTTAATCTCTGCATATATCAACATGTTGATCAAGTTTCACAGCAAAGTATCCAGGGCTAACTCTAACAAATATTTAAAAATGTAAGCCTGGGCTGTAATTTAAAACCTTTCTTGGTTATACAGTTCTGAGTGTAATGGGAGTGACAGCTCAGGGCTGGATTTTAGGATAGCTTTATCTGCAGTAATATTCAGCTCTAGGTCTGTCAAAACAGCCTTCTAAAGCCAGAGCTGCCTGTGGCATGGCATTCAATCAAATATGCCTTAATAAAATCAGTGCGAGTTTCCCCATCCAAAGGAAAAATGAAGTGTTTGAGAATATCTCCTTTTCAGATACCTGTTAGGAGGTCCCAGGGCTGAGATCCTGTGAAAATGACAAAGTTACATTAATTCTTGATGTATTTGCTGAGAGAGATGGGGCTGATTGATTTGCTCTTTCCTTCCTTGTCTTTGGGCGATGCAAGGAGCATGAGGCTGAAGCCCATCTCATGGGTGGAGATGGGAGCAGAACCCTTTGCAAAGTGATTACTCAGGGGCTGTTTGTAGAGCAGGATTTTAAAACCCACTGGCATGCAGAGCTGCATGCCATGCCTTGCAAATGGAGGTACTTCAACCTGCTTATTCCAGCAGGTCAACCCCAGGTGCAGCTGACAGGGATCAGGTGGTTTTTGAGACCTAATGCAGAAATGCCATAGACTGAACTCGTCCCATCTTTGCCATTGCCAGCCAGAGCACTTCACTTGTAGTAATGTTATTTTATCATGAGCCAAACAAAACCACAGAATTAAGCTAAAACCACACCAGATTATGGGTTTTAAAGCTATCAGTCTATCTATTAGTTTTAAAGAAAAACCTTTTTCTAGCTTACTTTCCTGTACTGATTCTTTTTTAGCTCTTAACGTCTCTTCCATGGCCATTCAGGAGTTGATTTTGACACTAGGTCACTGGGACAACAACAGGAATGAGGTGTGGGGGGTTTGCTGCCATTTACAAAATCAATAACTCTTTTCTCCCTAAGAGTTTGGACCCTGAGTTGGAGCAGACTTCATAGCTGGCTGTATTGTGAACGTATAAATCTTTGGCATCTTCTATGATATCTAGACTTTCAAATCTTACCTGCGATATTCACTTAATAGTTACAGGATGAAAAAGTAAGTCTGCAGACCAACAGTTCCTCCAAAAAAACCATTTTACCATTCCTTGTTCATGTGCCAGGGTTCTTCCCCGTGAAGCGAAAAGTGGAAATCCTGAAACTCTGACAAGTGTGGGAATATTTCCCAAATTCAATTGGAGAGAGATGTTATTGCCTATCACCTTCAGGTCTTGTATTGCACAAGTCTGAAAAATCTCTAGGAGTCGAGTTTTCCATCCAGGTATTAGCTTGTCTCATCCCCAGCAGTAAGTCCCAAAGCTGTATCTCCTAGGAAGGGATGAGTACCGAGCCCTCACGCTCCATTTAAATGGACGGACCGGTGCTCCACTGCAGTGGCACTGCACAGACACAGGATCCTGATTTGTTCTGGTGATAGCTTTCTTTAAGGAGTTCCCAGAAAATATTTAGTATATCTTGGTATTTAGTGTGTGGGTGTTTCATAAGATGAACCTTTAGAAGGAGGGAGCTTATGGAGCAGTTTGATAGGAATGGCTGATAATGAGTCAAAATGCTGCTAAGCAGCCCTGAGCTGCTGCTATCTGGTATGGTCCTGCTGGTTGTCACAGCCAGCTCCTTCTGGAGGCTTGGTTTTACCAAGGTACTGTAGACACAGCTTCAGCCCATAAACATGTAGTGTTTCACTGATAAATATCAAAAAGCTTCATGAGTTAGGATTCTTTCTCACTCCCATTTTAGAAATTAAGAAATCAAGGCAGAGGCAAGTTGAATTGACTTGCTCCATGGCCACATAAAGGTTAGGAGTTGAGTGAGATACAGGATCCAGCTATCCTCAGATTTTTGATGAGCAGCAGACCATGCTCAGCAACTCTGCCCGAGAGGGAGAAGACACAATGAGGAGTTTCCTTTAAGTGGGAGCTATTTACTTACTATACAATACAGCTGGTGCAGCCAGGAGGAGACCAGTCCTGAGATGGGTTCAGTGCAGTTGCAGCCCCCTAAGCTCCATTTGTGGTGGGTATAGCTCTCTTCTCCATTTTGCCATAGGCTGGCTGATAGGCCTCTTCCTTCCACTGAAACCCTTATCTAATGTGCTCACTGGTTTTGTCTAGGAACAGAACAGCACAGAGATGGGTGTAAGATGTTCTGGATCCACATTCTTCTGCTGCTACCATTTTCTTTTATATTAATCCACCTTGGCTGAAACCAAGAATCACCTGCATTTTCTCTGAAAAATGAAGCTTTGTGATTTCAGCCTTTGGGGCTCTCCTTCCTCTTGTAATTTCGTTTAATTTGCGCTGTCTTGGACTGTCCTTGAGCAGAATGTGCATTTATGTATATAGAGGGGAATACCCAAGGGAAGAGAGCAACAAAGAAGAAAGCTGCCTTGCTGCTCCTGAGTCCCTCCTGCAGCGCAAGCCCTGGCTACATCCTTGACTGTGCATTGCATAAGCTTTGCCCAGCACTGCAGTGCTAACAAAGTGAGTCACGTTGGTTACGGCGCTGTGCAAGTTGATTTAACTTAACGTTTACGTCCTGCTCTTCCCTTTCCTATAAGAGACAATTAATAAGTGGTATTTCTCTAGAGAAAATTGATCCAGATTTTAACGTAGTCAAACATCACCCCTGACCTTTCACAGAGATGCAGTTTGTCCAAGTCCGGGGAACTGATGCATGACCCCGAAGAAGACGGTCTCCTGAGCTCCTTATCATCATCATAGCTAGAGATAAAGGAATTGCATGTATGAAAGGTCACCCTAGCTTAGTAACAGAGGCCCCCTCTATGGTTAATGATAAAGCACTTCCAAGTGGGTTTCCCTTCCCGTGTATCTGGCAAGGCAGTTGGGGTGGGTGATTCATGCTGCTTACATTGATTAGTGGCAGTGGAGTTGACTAATTTAGATTTGATTCATAACTTTCAGCTGGCTGAATCAGATGAGAAAAATTCCTCACTTACCATCTTGGGTGAGTTTAGTGACCTCCGGTAGTGCCACCACACTAGTGTCTGTTAGAAAACAATATTGGTGGAAGAAAAGAATAAAGAAAGATATTTTTTTTTTACTTAAATAAGAGTGTCACTGCTAGGTTTCTCTTAATTTGAAGACCCAGGATGGTTAGCAATTGCTAATGTGTTTTCTTGAGATGTCTACTATTGAGAGCATGTGCACATTGTGTTCTGTGAAAGTTTAGGATGAAAGTCCTTGACAAAGGTAAGCGTGTTTAACTTACAGATACCCTGTAGCTGAGAAGCAGCAATTAGAAAGGAAACAATAGCAGAAATTAAAAGAGGAAGAAAATTCTATTAATTCCTGTCTTTTTGGTAGCAGGTAGATCAGTGAGCTGAGAAGGACCCTAAACAGACTTGCGGTTCTCACCCAGGGAGGTTGGAACAAAGATGGTGAAGCAGAGGTGGCAATTTAATCACAGATTGGTTGCTTAAAGCAAAGAGTACTGGATACACAGTCAAAATTGCAGAAAGCATCTTTTATTCTTATTTTGGAAATAAACATAAAGCTGGTGTCAGTCCTGCATTCCTGTGCAAAGAACCCATTGTCCTTTGGGTTTTATGGATGGAGGGACTAAAGCAGATTGATTGAGGCCATGCAAGATTATTCTGTTGCACATGTGATTGCTGACCTTGGTGCGAGGCACTGTCTCTGTGTGTGTCCCATGCAGGGCAAACCGTGCCACTGTGTGGGTGGCAGTAGGACTGTGGAACCCCCCCTGCACAGAGCTGCGGTCACGGGGTGTGCGGCAGAAATTGTGCCCCAATTCAGGATGCGCAGAAAGCCATTTGCGTGATAAGCAAGTGACGACATGAATTCCCTCTCCTCAGTGAGCACGAGGGTAAGAGTCCAATTATTTTGCACATAATGAGGAGGTCACTGAAAGAGGGACTGGAGTTTGGCAAGGCAAAATGGGAGCGTTCTCTTGCTTCCATTTTGCACTGGGAAGCCTCATTATTTAGTTACATGACTGTGGATAAAGTTGTGGCTCTTGAGATTTGAAGTCCTGGGAAGGCGTCAGTGATCATCATGGTATGTCTGGGGATCACATAAGGTAGAAGAGGAAAGAGGTTATTGGGGGTGTAACTGTATAACATAGGTTTTTTGGAAACATCCTAGGGATAATGAAAAAGTAATTAATGGGGCAGAATATGGACATGTCAATACAAAAAAGAATCAAGTCCTGGGGCAGAATATGGACATGTCAATACAAAATAGAATCAAGTCTATTCGTATTAACCATTATTTATTTTAGATTTTTTAAGGAAGGAAATTTTCAGACCGATCTTTATGCAAACTAATGTTTATTAAATGAGGGATTCAAATAATGACATGTCAGTCTAGGCAACTGTAAAAATCTGGAAGAACTGTACTGTTACTGCAAGGGTTGGGATGCTGGTGCAATGAGAGCAATGGGTGGGATAGGCATTGGTACTGGTGAGCCAGGAGTGCTCTGGGGCTGACTGGTGATTACAAAGCTGCAGGAGGAGACTTGTCAGCAATGTGGGAAGCCCAGTCTGCTGTCTCAGTGGAAAATATGGTGAGAAATCCCAAATGAACCACTGTTCTGAAAATGCTTTGGAATCTCTAAATTTTTACTTATGTTTGGTTGGTTACTTTGGCAGGAAAGGACTTTCACCCAAATGGAATTGTTTAGGAACATTTTTAAAATCAAGAGTGTACTTCTCCCGTTTTCCAGTCTTCCAGAATTTTTTTCAATTGTTTAGGTGACAAAGTGGAAAAGAGATAACAAGAGATGGTTGTTGCACACTGAAACCTGCTAGTTATTCTCCATACAGTTTAAAAATCTTCTATAAACTTGAATGAGATGCTTTAATAAAAAGTGTGTGCATGCACAGAATTAACAAGCATCCTCATCTAGTATTTCTCTTTTTATTTTTGTATAAATTTACTTAACGCACATAGAGACAGCGAGCAGTGTACCTGTTTAGTTATCATATTAATGAAGCTCTAGGTTGAAAGAAGATGAAGTTATAAAAATGAAGTGCTTCATGGCATTGATTTCTCTAGATGCTAACAAGGCAGAATTTGAGTGGAGATGACAACAAAGTAATGTCTCTGTGGGCTAAATTGCCAAATTAAAGAAAATGTAAATAAATTAACTGAGTCATCCTGTTACTTTGCAGGCTAAGGAAGTTACACAAACAATTTCTAGAGTCTTCTAGAGGTTTGTAAAACTAGTGATGCAGTACTAAAGGTGTATGACATATTAAAATAATTTCTTGCTGTATTACAGGTTTATATTTTGGAGTGGGGAGTTTTTGAGAAGAAATAATGCTTCATTTAATACACAGCTATATGGCAGAATCAGTTGCAGGAGTAATGAAAGTCACTCCACCAAATGACTGGGACTAAAAGACAAGTCCAGTTTTTTTTAAGGTATCAGATAAATCCATAGGAGTGTTAGGATACATTAATCAAAGTTATAAATTAAAGAAATTATCAGTCATGTATGTGGCTCTGTTGCCTCCACAGGGACGTGGTGGCAGTCTATCTCTTCCACAGGATCTTGTTCCTGCAGCCCGTCCTACAAGGAATTTTAGAACTACGTCATTGTACAACTTTCTCTCAAAATAAAATTGATATATTTTCATATTTATGCGTCTTGGTGGCTTTGTTAGTGACTACAGTGAATTTACAATAAAAAGGATATGCCTTTTTCTTCTCGCCCCTGCACCCATCTTCATTTCTGCTTTGTGTTCAGCCTGGGGTAGTAGCATCCAACTGGAAACATCCCTCATCTCACATGGCACGAGAATCAATGCTTTGGCTTGGATTTTATTTGGATGCAGTATGCAGTACAAGTATTTCTTATGCAAGTCCAGGTTGCATTTAGGCTGAAAAAGAGCTCCAAAATATGTTTTGGTTGTTTTTTTCTGTCTTGATTTTTGTATTGTAAAGGTATCACCCATAATTCTTGACCTTATTCAGTCATCTTTGAAATGAATTTTTCAAGAATTTTTTTTTAAAGACATTGAAGGTTTTTCTCTTTGTTTTCCCTCTTTTATAGAAGTGAAAACTATCAGGTCATATCTACCTTTTAGAATTTTCTGATTGGATTTGCTTTAGTTGGATTTTCTGATTCATTGATTTGCTTATTTCTGATGTATTTATTTGGATTTTCATATTTTTTGATTTTTTTTTAATTTGGTTTTATGTTGGTATATCTAGTCTAAGTTTGTAGGTGGCAGGGAGTTAACTTTTGGGTCTCCTTTTTTTTTTCTGTTTCTATGTTGGCCTCAGATTGATACCATTTTTTTATTACTTTCTGGAAATAGAAATGCAAAGAGATAATATACCTATGGAGAAGTAATATCTATCTGTAAGGAGGCGAGTAAAAAAAATATATATCCTGCAGAAATAGAATATATATTAGTTTACATTTCTTTCTGTATTTTCAACTTTAAGAAGTGATAGGGTGAGCTGCTGTTGCAAGCTTCTGGTTAATCTGATGTTTTTAAGGTCTGCTTTCCATTGCAGTCAGGGAGACTTGTTCCACATTCAAGATGCTAATTCTTGACGCACAGGATATTTTCCTTCTCATTAAAATGTATTTATTTATTTTGCAGTGAGAATAGCTAGCTTAAGATGCTTCTTTTGATCTTTGGTAATGTCACAGACTGAGTAAGACTGCTAGCATAAAGTAATGTTTATCTCATTTCACTTTTACATCCACTGTTAATTAGACCTGAATAATATAACCCCACTGGAAAAACTGATTTAGTTTGTTGAGTCTCAATATGATGTCCAGTAAGATGCAGGTAAGTGCTTGGAAAATTGTTCCCTGTCTGTAACTGGAAGGCTTCTTCATATGTTTCTGTGATTTTATTTGCATTTATTGGATTTTAGGCCTTTTAAGAGATAGGGGGAAGGGGGGAAAAGTATAGCAAGAAGTACAAAGTTTCAGCAAAAACAATTTTTTTTGAGCTTGAATTTGTAATATCACGTTTCTAGGGCAACAGCTTCTTGTAATGCAGATCAACAGCTGAAATACTTCTAGCAGCTGGAGAGTGAAGTTAGCAGGACCCACGATTGGTTCTGCAGCTGATACTGGGAGCTTTGTGGCTGGTGGGAATTGTCCTGCAGCTCCCCTTTTAGCTGTTGTCCTTTTGGGGAGCAGCAAGAAGCACTGAGTGATGCCAGAGTTATCCTCAAGAGAGGTTGTAATTTCGGATGCTGCAAGATCAGGGGGTGAATAAAATCAGATTTCCTATAGCTCTGAGGAAAAGTTCTGAGATGAGGGAGGAGGTGACAAAGTGAGCTTTCTCCAAGCAACTTGGATTGCAGAGGAATGTGAAACTTCACAGTTTTCTCCCATCTTGCTCTTGAAAGTTTACACAAGAAATAGATAGGAGTGGGAGACAGTTTTCTGACATAAATCCCAGATTATTCATCCCCAGAAATTGAGATGGTGACAAGAAACTGGGTACTGAGCAGAGAGTTACCCAAGAATTTTGTTGACTGAGTTAAATCCTCCAGCAAGCAGGTGTTGGGTAAATGTTTTGATTCCTTGCAGTGTATATTTGCATATTTGAAACTTTCTGGTACTTATGACTCATTTTAGTTTGTGAAAATCTTAAAAAGAGCAAACCAACAAGGTCCTTAATTTTTATGAGATTGCCATGTAGGGACCTCAAGATGTTCATGCCCCGAGCTGGGCTCCTCGGAACGCAGGCACAGCTTGTCCTACCACCATCTTGAGTGTGATGTACCTGCAGGTCCTAACCATTGGGATCTTATGGATAGCTATAGTCACACCACACCTCAGACTATGTGAAGTGTCTTTAACCCCCACTGTCTGATCGCCTCCAACCCTGAATCTGTTTTCTTCTAACACATCTGCTGGGCCCGTCTTGCCCTCCCCAGCATAACTTGTATCCTGCTTCTTTACCAGGGTGGCTAGGTGTGGGTGTTACAGGTCAGGCTGTAGTAGCAAGCAGCTCTGGCCCTTCAGACCGGTTCCGTGAAGTATTTTGAAGGTCTACTGGAAAGTGAGGCTTCGTAGTGGTATTTTGTCCATACAGGTTTATTTTCTTCATGCAAATATGCAGGGGGGGAGGGGGAGGAGGAGAAAACATACTGAGAGAGTAACACTTGACGCCTTGAAGCGTTTTTCTTGATAAAAAAGCTTTTCCTGTAAATTTTTCAATTTTGTCAGTTCTCGTTTGCTGGGATCATGAAGGATGATAATATAGTCTGTGTAAACTTCTTTGGTGTATTTTTGTCTGGTACATTAATAGCTTCCTTAGTATGTGAGGAAAAGCAAGTCTCAACTTACTAGTTGCTGATCAGAATGTGGAAGTGGTATTTTTTTTCCTAAAAACTGTAACTCAAGGTTATGCACGTGCAAAAATAGCTTTAGGGTACAACAAATATTTTCTTCAGCAGGTCTAGCTCATTTTATTGACATATTGTTTTGTAAACTGCGGGTGACTTGTATTGTTCTCAACCAAAATAACTTGCATCAATCAACATAAGAGTGTAATTAATTTACATATTTTCATTGTGGAAATGATCCAGACTTTTTGTTACTCTACAATGCTAGACTTGAGAGAGGAAAACTGTAATAACATTTTGAGTTTGTAGTTTGTTTTTAAGTTATTCTTCATTTCTGATTGTGCTGGAGAAAGTGTTGTGACCTTCTTAAATTTGTGCTTGGCATAACATTGAATGAAAATAAAGACAGACTTATGAGTGATATTGTATTTTGTGACTGTGTGTCATGCATCAGTACAGCCTTAATGAGATGAGGAGAGTGCGGCTATTGTGTGCCGTAGCAAAATGTAGTCCAATACACTTGTTAAGAACAAATGCAAGAATTAACTATTTCCTTTCTGTATGAGAATCTGAGGCCAGCAGAAGATACTATGGCAGATACAGAGTCTGATGAATTTTTTGGAGGTATGCATGGCAACTCTCTGCATGCCAAAACCAAATGAAAATGCGTAGAGTATTGTCTTTGAATAGGCAAGGGCTGACTGCTGTTTGTATGAGGCACCAGAAGGTCTCAAAACCACCTGAACTTCTCTAGTCCATCGGTGAATTGTAGTTAAAGCACCAGTTTCTAAATGATGAAATGCAGGGAGCGGAGTGGTTATCACTGTGGGTGGATTTGACAGGAGGTGGCTTTTGGGGGAGTGTGAACTTGTGTCTCCAAATGTGTAGTGTGAGGCCTCTTCCTCTCCTTCTCTTCACCCTGACTATACTGTATGTTTGATTATTAATAGCTGCTTTTTTTTTTTACCTCCATAGGGTGATGGGGCAGTGATGTAGGCTGCTCAAAGCCTCCATGCAAAAAGATGCCGCACACAGGCAAATCCTGTTACCCATATCATCCTTAAGAACAAATTCTTATAATTTTAAACCTGAGACAATGTAATGCAAAAGAGTCCTTCCTCATTTTACATTATGTATTCTATGTTACAGTGCTTGGTGTCTTATAAGCATATTATACGTCGTCACATTGACCTTAATTCCTCACTTTTAAGCACCATCTGAGGGGATATCACTGGAGGTGAGAAAGCTTCTCAGGGAAATGGGACACCAGTAAAATTTGTCTGACATGAACTAAGGATATCTTTTGGGAAAAAGCAAACAAACTAAACAGTTTTGTTTCTTGCTGTTTTTATTCTTTAAACAAGATTCCTGATGTTTCATTTCAGGAACTGCCTGTGAACAGAAGACTTTTAGGCCTCTCTTTCTAGTGTCTTTCTTATGGTGAATGTTGCATCACCAGTTCTGCAAGAGAGATGGTTGCTGTGATTAAGCTATTGCTGCTGGGGAGATGAGGGCTGGAATCAGATTTTCTGGCTTCGAGTTCTAGTCCTGAGATGAGGTGCTTGTGCTGACCAAACATAAGTAGCATCTCTGTGACCACTGCTGAGAAGCAGCAGGTTGACCCAGCTCACTGGTTCCCTAACTTCAGAGTATGTGCTGCCTCCTGCTTGCTTGTAATCCTGGGTCTCACTCCTCCTGTGCCCACACAGAAAACCCCTGCTTCCATGCAGTGATGTTTTTAAGCTGGATGTGCTGGTGATGGCTTGGTGCCCATATTCTGCTTTCACTCAAGCAGGTAACCCTCCCACTTCCAACAGAGTACCAATAAGCTCTCCAGAGCTTTCCTGCATTTTTCCCCAGATACATAGAAGAGTGGATGAATTTCCTGATTTGCTGGCAAAAAATTGGAGAAATGCTTGATCCAGCAATGAAAAAGTCCTTGTGGCTATTCACTCAGGGACATGAAAGGCAAAGGAAGCCACAAAAGATGATATAGACATAGGGCAGTGTGACTGTTGGCAAATTGGCAGGACTGGGTTAGTCCCAGGAACTCTTATCTGTGCTAACTCTTCTGGGAAGTGTCCAGCTGACTGGAGAAATGCAGTTAGTCTTTCAGTAACTTGCAAATATTGAAATCTGACTTCATACCACTCCAAATGTGTTCTGCTTTTCTTCCTTTCCACAAAACCAGAAGTGTCAGGGTACTGCAATTCAGATTTCTTTTTTGACTCAAGCACATTTTCTCATCCTGCTTACTTTGAATCAAGTGGTGCCGGGGCTTGAACTTGGGCTATCCTCGTCCCAGGTTAGTACATTTGTCTTTTCTCTGTGCTTAATTGATGTGGTCTGTGAGAAAAAGAGATTTAGTGAGCTAATCTAGTGAAAGCCTGTTCTCAGAGCTTCATTTTTAATCTCTTCCTAGAAAACAAGTGATGGGTGCAGTAGATGGTGCCAAACACAGGGACCCAAACAGTGCACCCATGCTGGCAGAGACCATGTTCTCCCATCCTTGCTTTTTGTAATTACTTTATGGAGTATGAAAATTCATGAGCATTTTATTTTCCTTTGGGTTAAGGAATTATCTGATCAGCTGTCTATCACTCTGACAGTGTCTGGATGCTGACAGTGTCTGGATGCAGTCTGTATTCCACTTCTATCTCAACTCCTTTTAAAAGCTCCTGACTAGTATCCATTGTCCTGGCAGCATCCATGGGCTCTTTTTGGAGTGCACGCAAATGACTGAGGCCCAAAGCCAACTGGTGCAATGCTCACTGAGCATTGCAATGCTTAAATAGGCATGAAGGCTAGAGTTGTGTTGCCTAAACAAAGAGATCTGCTCCCATGTTAGGAGCTTTAGGGTAGCACATTGTTGTTGGTTCAGAAGTGCATGTATCCCTCAGCTTCCAAGATGCATCTAAAATCACAGAATCACAGAATATTCTGAGTTGGAAGGCCACCTACATACCATCATACCTTAGTGCTTGGGCAGCTGAAAGTCTTGTAGGCTTCTGCTAATTAAGTGATAGGATGAAAAGCAGTCTGTATTTTAATGCAGTGTGGTACTCCACAGTTTTTTATTCTTTCCTGACAAAACAGAAATGTATTTGATTCTGATCTGTTATGTTTGTTCAGTATAACATAGAATCATGGAATGGCTTAGCTTGGAAAGGACCTTAAAGATCATCTAGTTCCAAACCTCCTGTCATGGGCAGGCACTCCTTCCACTAGACTAGGGTGCTCAGAGTCCCATCCAATTTGGCCTTGAACACTTCAGGGATTCACAACTTCTCTGAGCAACCTATCTAATATTAGCAATATCCATTGCTAAGGAAGTTGGAATATTTTTTTAGGAAGTGCAGTAAAGATGAGTTGAAAGGTACCAGTGTATTAAAACAAATTCACTGTGGTAAATCCTATTGGAATGTGCTTGGATCTAATTCTTTAGCAGGATAGGGGTTTGGCATTATACAGGAGTTAGGTGTGCATTGACAGCTTCCACTATTTTAATTTGCTTTACTGTCATGTCTTGCAAACTTATCTCTACTGGCATGCTATCTGGTGCATTTAAAAACTGGATAGTGTTAAAATAAATTGTAGCAAAGGGAAGATGGAAAAGTAAATGAAAGGAGCTCAAACACTAAATGAAAGAAGAAATGCAAATTTCCTTAGGTTTGGGTTGGCGTTTTTTTTGGTTTGAGTTTTTTTTCCTTTTTAAAAATTATTTAAAAATTATCTACCTTAATCTAGCACTGTAGTAGGCAGTTCGCATCTGGCCTTATGAGAACACATTCCTCTAAACAGGTAGAATAGGCAAATAATACAAATAGTGACGTGGATTCTCTGATTGTCTGGGATACCCAACTTGGGTGAAGCTAAGCCTAAATTTTTTTTGGTTTTGCTTTTTTTTTTGAGCTGCACCAAACTCCTGCAGCTCACAGGATCTACCTGATTTCACCCTTCTTGAATGGGAATGTGTATTCTTCCAAATGCCGTTTTAAAACATTTGCAAGCAAGACTATGGTTCTTTCCTGAGATCTAGACTTTTTTTACGGAAAACTCCATAAAAGAGTTTGGCGAAATAAACACTTGAAGAGAAGTACAAAGATCAGTGTTTACAGAGCCATTGTGCTGTCTACTCTTCTATATGGATCCGAATCATGGGTCATCTATCGCTACCACCTGCAGCTCCTAGAACGCTTCCATCAACGCTGCCTCCGTACAATCCTAAACATCCACTGGTCAGATTATGTGACCAATACATCTGTTCTAGAACAGGCAGCAGTTACGAGTATTGAGGCCATGTTGCTGAGAACACAGCTGCGTTGGGCAGGGCACGTCTCAAGGATGAAGGACCACCGCCTCCCTAAGATCCTGCTTTATGGTGAACTTGCCACCCGCTGCCGCAAGAGAGGAGCCTCAAAGAGAAGATACAAGGACTCCCTGAAACAACATCTCAGCCTTGGCCATATTGATCAACATAACTGGTCTACTCTGCCTCCAATCAGGAGGCCTGGAAACACACCATCTATAACGCTGCTGCTTCTTTTGAGAAAGCACGCAGGATCACTCTCGAGGAGAAAAGACAATGCAGAAAGAATAGTGCCTTGCAGAATATACCACCTAAGGAGTCTTTCTGCTGTGTCTTTTCCAACCGGACTTGTCTATCTCGCATTGACCTTTTTAACCACCAACGCGCTTGTAACAAATGTGGGTAGAGCCCTCCCCAAATCTTCGTTCGCGAAGCCTAGCCATGATGATGAGACTTTTTTTTTCCCCGCATTTATAAGAACCTTTACAGACAAAAGGTACTGTAACCAGTTTTAAAGTTAATGATTGAACATGATGGTCTTGGAGGTCTTTTCCAACCTAAATGATTCCATGATTCTGTGTTCTAATTCTTTTGGGGGATTCAGTTATTGATGGGGATTCAGTGTGGTGTATAGGGTTTTGGAGGAGGAAAGCAGTAGCTGTCGCTGCCATGGAGAAGGAGAAGCAAGAAGATCATCTCATAGGGTACCTCCTGGGATCAGCATGGATCAAATTCCTGATCATATCTGGTTGCTACAATGGTGTTCCCATGATGCCTCATGTAAGAGGGGAGGTTGTTACCATTGCCAGTCCCCAGCGAGGAATTGTGCTTCCCTTGAATTCTCCTTGGCTCCAGTCATTCATCTGAGCGCAAAGACCTGTTGTGACAAGTTCCTTCATGTGCAAGGGCAACATGAAGCTGGCTGGATTTCAGAAAACGCTGGTGCTGAGTAGTGCTTGTGTTGTATATATACGGTTGCAGAATGCTTTCAGAACGAATAGTCCACAGCAAAGCTGTTTTAATGAGCTGGAATGCCAATTGTAGCATATCCTACCCAATCTGGCAGTGCTGTACTGAGCTGAAATACCTTCTTTGTTCTTAAAATAGCCCCCACTGATTCAGATTTTAATTGCAGATATTACAGCTGTCAAAGAAAAGGAGAGATGACCAGATGATTGTGTTGATAGTATAAATGGAAGCTGGGGATATGTTGAGTTCCAGCCTTTAGATCTTCCTTCATTGAAGCACTATTGCAGACATGCCTGTGTGCTGTAGTGATTACAGGGGGCAGAGGCTCTCTCTAATATTAAGATGACCCTGAAGTACATCGTGCCTCATTATATCCACTGTGTTGACTAAACTAATCTGACAATAAGCATGTAGGGCTACAATGATTTCAGTGCTAGCGATGGTAACAAATGGCATAGATATTAAATAATGTTGGTTAAAGCCTGAGGCTTGATAAATCGAGATGGAATTTACTAACGCCCGGAGAGATTGTAATTCAGGAGTTGAGTTAAAACAAAAAAATAACAAAGGAGGTGAATAAAATAAAAGAATTTTAAAGTTTGGGCACCAGACTGCATGATTGCATTGCAAATCAGTCAGCATTGGGCAGAGGGTGAGAACTCCTGTGTAAGTGAACTGAACCTTTTCAGCACAGGCATGTCAGGAGCAACCATCAACCAGGTGGGCTGCCATCATTCCTTTTTTACTTCATGACATATTGATCAGGTTCTCAAGTTTTACAAGTTCATGGATTGTCCTATGGAAAGAGGCATGGTAGACTGTCTTCAGTTTGTATTTCTACATTTCTAGTGTCCAAGAGGATGGATTTTTTGCTGGATTCAAGACGTGCCTGACAGATTGCTCAGGCTGCAGTAAAATACCATGGGCATAACGTGAGACCATCCGCCCTAGCTGATAATGTATATGCAAAAGAGAGAAGAAATCAGTGAAAAGCCTTCAAACTGAGTCTGTAACTCAGGGCAATGCTAACTACACAAACTGACACTGTGATTCTGTCTTTGAGCCCTTCACTGCTTTGGAGAAGGGTAGGAAGTCATCTCTTACCAGGGAGAGGGAGCTTCTGCCAACCTCGGGAGATTTCTGCTGGGAGTATGAGAGGAGTATGCATGGATGGTAGCACACTGTGGTGTTCTTTTCAGGTTCACCAGTGTCCCAGCGTTGCTGTCATATAAAGATTTCCATAATATCACTTATGTTTAGTATTAAGCACCATTAGTTACACATTTACACAATGGAAGATCAAATGAGGGGCTGATACATGTTACACTTAGCAGACCTGGTCCTTACAGAAGTATAGTACTTTCTTACCCATTCCTATTGTTAAAGGTAATATCCTTCATGGTTGTTGAAGATGCCTGAAGGGATTTTGCTGGCATGTAACAACAACAAAAGCCAGGAACAAGATGGAGAATGTGATTTTGTTTGTGTGTTTTGCTTGAAATGCTGAAGATGGGGGGCAGATTGTTGCTTAAGTGTAACTAAAAGTTGTTTTTTTTTTCCTCTGGTGCATATCACTTTGTAAACACAGTAATAAAATTAATTTGAATTTTTTTCCCCCTGTATGTGTGACAGGGACAGTCTGCTCTGAAGATACTGTTACTGGCCTATGTGCGTAGCTACATTAATTACATAAGCTAAATATAGTGTTGGTAATGGATGGTGTGATAGTATGAGGGGAGAGGCTGTGAGTCCTCTGGGTGCTCTGTGATGTCTGTCCTGGTGGCAGGATATTTAACTCCCACTTCATTTTGTTCCTTTACACTTGGTTGAAGGGAAAGGAGAAACAAGACGAGCTTTCTTTCCTGTGATATTGTCTTATTAAGAGTCCGTTAAAAGTGGAAAGAGAATTGTTTTAAGGTTACAGGAGCCATTTGAGTTACGTTGCAGCCTCACACGGGAGTGGAGAACAGCAGAAGGTGCTGGTACACTGCTAGCATATTACTGGCAATAATTATCTTGAACTATCCTTTCTTACTGAAGTTTGCCGAATGAGTGTGAATGCTTTCTAACTGTCTTGTGTTTTGGTGGCTTTTTTTTTTTAAACAGCTTCACAGTAAGTTTTAAAACATTGCAGCAGAGCCTTATTCTGATCATTGGTTCAGGCAAATCTTTCAGTTGAGGTATCAGAGGCTTCACTTCTCTGAAGACCTATACAAAGCCAGCGTTTTATTAACAGTGAGTAGCAGACATTACTCCATATCCTTCTGATTACTGTGCATGTTCCACTCACCTTTGTTGCTTGGAAAATGGGAGGAGGGTCTTGACTTCTCGTATTATTTGCACCATTTATGAACAAGTAATTTGAAAACAAAAGCTTTGGAGGAGGCAATGTGAATGGAAATCGGGAGTTTACAGAAATTTCACCTGATGACCAAACCCTGTAATTTTGCAAGCAAGAAAGTAGGCGTTGTTTTTCAGACAAACCAAAAAAAAACCCCAACCCCACATCCCACTCTCAGATGGAAGTGAAAGTAATAATGAAAACGTATTTGTTCATGGTCTGTTTGTAACTGCATAGGGAGAAGATTACTGAGACTAGGTGGTGCTTCAGTGTATCAGGTGGAGGTGTAACATGACCCAGTGTTGTGGAAAGCAGAACTGAAGGAAATGAGGCACACTTGAATTTTTCTTTTCACAGTGAGTGCAATTAATGATTGGGAAGAACTCATCCAGAAATGTGATGCATGGCTGTCAGCTGCTTTCACCACTGGGTGCCTCTCTGTGAGGTGTTGTAGCTCAGTTGAAAATAGTGCACTTGATCAGGAGCCATTTGGCCTGAACTGATGAGTCAAGCAGTGTGCTCTTGACCTTAAATTCTGTGAGACACTCAAATCACTCTTATGTGTGTATTTTCAATATATTCCTTTAAAGTTGGAGGTTTTTTGTGTTATAAAATAGGAATTGTCTCATCCTGAGGAGATGGTAAGTATAAAGGATGAGTATTACGTTTTTTACTTTGTATTTTTTAATACCTGCTTGTCCCCGGTGTGCTCAGCAGTACTGTTTCCTTTCCTTCTTGACCACCAATTGAACTGCTGGTGGTATCCCTTGCATTAGTGTGCTGGATAAACACTTGAGGTGCACTCTCTTGGAGGAAAAACCATTCTGCATCCAGGTGCTAGTTTAATGCTAAGTGAGGCTGAAAGATTAGTCAGATAATTATGTTAATAGCATAGTGTTCTCACTAAGAAGGGGATTGTGCAGTACCAAGATATATTGCACAAGTCCCTTTGCAGGAAAAGGAGGAGGAGTTCTCCAGGGGACTTTGCTACCCTCAGTAGGTATCAAACTATCGGAATACTAAAATAGCTTTCAGTGCATTTGGACAAGGATAGTTAGGTGCAGTGTTTGGTGGGAGTTATGGCTGTTTCTTATTCTGTAGTCTTAGGAGGGAAAAGAAAAACATCTAAAGATCAATGTATTTTTGTAAGACTGGGAGGAGACTTCCTTTCTTATTCCCCTTCCATTTAACTTAATATTATATGGAGGCACTGGATGAGGCTTGCCTTGGAGGAGTTAACATAACAGACCCCCATTTGAACTGGTTTTTAACCAGTATGGACTTGAAGGTTTCCCTCAGGCTGCAAGGGTAAGTGGTAAATGGTAATGCAGGGAAACACTGTCATCAGCCCTCAGGAAAGGCTGCTTGGCCAGCTCATCCTTCTCAAAGATGAACGAGATTTGGAATCTGAAATGGCCAGGTCTCTGTGAGCCTGGGTTCAAACCTGCCCAGACAAAGGAGAGGCATTTTTGCTATGCAGAAGCTGCTGACGCTGATTGCAACAGGAGCGTGTCTGTGCAAATGGGCTGAGCTCACCCTCTTCAGTCTGTGGACTGGTTTTGGTTTGGAGTATTTTTCACTGGGATAGCACTGTTCAATAACTACCTGAAAATGCCCTGCTTGGAGCTGATGTGGGCACAGAAGGCAGAGGAGCTCCTGTGCAGGACCAGCTTCCTGCGTGCCTGGAGGAAGCTCGGCTGTCTGGTGTGAGCTCTCGTGCGGTGCAGATACTGCACAGCTGATTTTGAGATCCATACAAGGGCCCTCAGCCCACTTTGTCAGATTTGTGTGCTTGAAGTTAGACTCTCAAAGCCACACTTGAGCACCCATTAGGTCACTTCAGAGCTGTGCTAAGAACCAATATTTCCGACTTAAACTGTTCAAATAATTTTCTGTATCTGAGTTTGTCTAGCTGTAGGGCTGGCTTCAGTGGGACCCCTATAAGCAGCACATACCAGTGGTCATAGGTGGCCCACGATGCTTTGCCTGGTTCAGAATGATTTGGGTTGGAGGGGGCCTTAAAGATGATCTTATTCCAACCCCCCTGCCATAGGCAGGGACACTTTCCACCAGACCAGGTTGTGCAGGACCCCATCCAACCTGGCCTCAAATACTTCTGGGAATGGTTGTGCCCACAGCTTCTCTGGACAACCTGTTCCAGTGCCTCACTGCCCTCTGGGTAAAAAAATTTCTTCCTAATATCCAACCCAAATCTCTTCTCTTTTAGTTTAAAACCATTCCCCCTTGTCTGATCACAATCTGCCCAGGTAAAAAGTTGCTCTCCTTCTTTTTTATAAGCCCTCTTTAGGTACTGGAAGGCTGCAGTAGGGTCTTGCCAGAGCATTCTCTTTTCCAGGCTGAACAACCCCGACTTTCTCAGCCTGTCTTTGTAGGAGAGCTGCTCCAGACCTCTGATCATTTTTGTGACCTTCCTCTGCACTCACTCCCAACAGTTCCACATCCTTCTAGTGCTGAAGATCCCAGGTGAGGTCTTACAAGGACAGAGTAGAAGGGTAGAATCGCCTCCTTCAACTTGCTGGTCACGCTTCTTTTGATGCAGCCCAGGATAAGTTGGCCTTTATGGCTGGCAGTGGCATTAATGTGATGGTACAGTCATCTCCAAGCCAGACAGCAAGGAGGCAGTGTAAAGGTCCTCAAAGGCACAGGGGGGTGTGCAGGAAACTTCAGTGCCGGCACTTAGGAATAGTTTTCCACACAGTTCATGAGGGAAAGGAAGGAGGAAACAACAGTTCTGGGGAGGTGGATAGGTTGCTGTGTGAGCCTGCTGCCATGCTGCTCCGGAGGGCTGTACCTCTGCCCCTTGTGACAGCTGGAGCCTGGCATGGTGGAGGCTCCTTGGCAGAAGACATAGGTGCCAGGGCAGCGGCTGCTGTCTCACCATCAGCCACACACTGTGTGGTTGCTTGAAGTCCCTCTTGTCATCATTGTGAAGCTGAAATTCAGTGGCAGTTTCACAATAGCACAGTTCCTCGCGCAAGGGAGGGAAAGTAGGTCACAGACTGCCCTTCCGGCATTTGTTTGTACGGCTGTAGGGCTGTGATGAGACCTGAAGGCTCTGAGGATCCAACCGGTCGAATTTGTTTCTCGCCCCTTTCCTTTATGTCTCTGTTTCTGGCATATGAGTTGACTGGGGAAGAGATGCTGGAACCGAACAGTTGACTTCCTTGCTATTGTTATTACTATTTCAGTAGGCCCTAAAGGTTTTTGATATGACTGGGCACCAAGCATTGTGCAGACTGGTCAGACTGCCCATGTGCCAAAGAGTAAATGCTTCAGGTAGATGAGTCAAAGTATAGATGGAAGCACAAAGGGCATTTAAAGTTTTGGCTGCTGAAGTGTGTGCTCAGTATCTAGCTGCCTGAATTTCAGAAACCACTTCAGGGTACCAAGAGACCTTCCAGCCCAGGAGGCACTGACAGCATAGCACCACCTGCATTTCAGCAGTGATATTGCATGGTGTGTGGAAAACCCCTGCTCTTCCTTTTAAAGCAGTGGTAGCCAGCAGTTTGAGGGCTGGCAGGGAAGCAAACAAAGTAGGGACCCAACCCCATAACACGAAGTTGCAAAGCTTGAGCCTTTAATATGCCCAAAGTCCCTCAAAGACTGGGTTAATGCAGTTATTATCTAGATAATCAGAGAATGTTTGGCAAACCCTTTGATGTGCAGCCGGAACTGAGATCTGCATTCATGCATCAGCGATCGGAGCTCAGCAGAGGATCTCCAGCCACACTAACCTGTGCTCCATGGTGTGGAAGGGTTTGGGGCTAGTGCCTCTGGACACTCCTCCACTTGTGCAGTGCGAGAAGTGGATAGACTGTGTTTTTCATTTCCCTGGCTGGAGCAGCTGGGGACTGCAAAGTGGCACAAAATGGAGCACAGATCAGGTTCTCCTCTGAGCAAGAGCACTGACCTCCCAGTATTTTCTTGTGGAAGTTGGAATTTTTGGTGTAATATAACACATGACCAGGGAGAAATTCAAGTAGCTCTTTTATGTTTATTCAGTATTTTTCCAGATTAGTTCCTAGCTTCATTTGGCTCAAATATGCAAACTACTTAAGAAATAAAAAGAAATCCCCTTAACTGGCTTCCTGTGAGGAATGTCACTGGCTGTTCTGAGGACTCTCCATCACTTCTTAAAAAGTTAACTTAAACAAAACAAAACATTGTGGTTCTTTCTGACTGCCACAATTCTTCAGGTGTTGCTAAGCTACCACTTGGCAATGACCTTTCCCACCAGAAGTGGTGTTGTGAGCCTTCAGGCTGAAATCGCCCAACAAAAGGAGAAAGCATAGAACACCCAAGATCTCTGCTCTGAAATCAGTGATTCCTGCTCCTGCATTTTATGTATGATTTCATAGAACCAGAGAATCATAGAATCATTAAGGTTAGAAAAGACCTCTGAGATCGAGTCCAACCATTGGCCCAGCACTGCTGGGTCACCACTAAACCATGTCCCTAAGCATCACATCTACATGTCTATTAAATCCCAGTGTAATGGTTTGAGAGCCCCAAAATCCAATTCTTGAGTCCAAGCCTGCCTCCCACATCTCAACCCAGTGTGAGATGGGTTTTCCAGACAAAAAAACACGAGACTCAATATGGGGGGAAGGGATTATATTACAATGACTGTACAAATAAATATTATAGTACATCACACACATAATCTTAACTGTCTTTTCTATGATAAAGCAGTATTTACAATGGATCAAATCTCTTCTTCCTCCAAATAAAAGTCCAGGAGGGAAGAAGGAAGAGATCCTTTCCACTCTCAGAGCAGCAGTCTCTCCAGGGCAGCAGTTTCTCTCTCCCATGCAGCAGCTGTACCTGGATTACTTTTACCAAATACACATAAGGGAGGCCTCCAAGCCCCTCTCGACCCTTTGACTCCAGGCGAGGGTCTTTCTCTTCCATGGGCTGCGTTTACCAGGACAAAGGTCACTTCACCATGTCATATCAACGAAGTGCAGAAGCCTTTGTGATGGTCCTTATCTCAGGGGATTCAGATTCTCTTACAGAGCTCCTGTGCTCTGATCTCAGGCTGCTAGCTTAGCTTAGCAGCAGCAGAGGGGGCAAAGCCCTCTTCCGCATTCCTTCGGCCATCCCGGTCCAGCTCCAGGAAGCCTGAGCTTCTCAGCTCCTCTCTTTTCGGTGCTGTAGCACTACAAGACTCTTCTCAAGTAAGAGTCCATCTCCTCCTCCTTTCTAGGAGGTCTCAGAGGGGTTTGGGGAGTTTTGGTTTTCAGTTCTTACCCCAAACTCTGTCTCTGCAGGGCTTAGTCCTGCTCTCTCTCTTTCCATTAGAGATCTCTGTGTCTTCCTTGGCTGTATGCCGGCTTTGCTGCTTCTTCAGTTCTTATCTCTTGGCTTTCAGCCATAGCCTCCGTTCACTGCTGTTCTGCCACTGCTACTCCTGCTGTCCACGGTGGAGGGAAAAAAAACCTCCCAGCTTCTCAGCTACAGATACTTAGCCCAGTCTAACACTGTTCCAAGTCCCTGTAGCCCCCCAGCTGGGGGCTGGGGTGGGCCCAGCCTCCAGTGGGGCTCCGGGCCCCTCAACACGTGGCTTAGAACATGGCCAACTCTTCTCCCACAACAACTACAACAACCTTCTTTTCTGGTCTGGGTGATATGTTTATATTTTGCAGAAGCGCTCATTGGCTCCACCCCAAAGGTCACCACCCCCTGGGGGGGTTACCATTTTATAACTCTAGGGGGAAAACTGTTTTTTCTGCACCGCACCCACCAGGGATGGTGACTCTACCACTGCCCTGGACAGCCTGTTCTACCCTCTCAGTGAAGAATTTTTTTCTGGCTGTGAACCAGAGAAGGCAGGAGACAATCCCGATTTTGCAGAATTGGCATATGAACAGGGACTCCCATTATCTACATATGACACCAGACAGCTTCGTTTTGAAGCCTAATGTCAGAAATCTTCAGCTTGTGTCAAAACCAGGGAGAGGAAAAGACAGAGGCTTTATTCCAGCTTTCTGTAAGCTGTCAAGACTGGAATTTCCTGATATGGATGCCACAGCCTACAGTACTTTTTTTTGGATAGGTTATGTAGAATCTGATGGCCTGCTATTCTGAAATGATAAAGAACAACAGATTGCAGTGAAGTCATTAAGGAATTGAATTTCAGTATCTTTGAAAATAGAGGTACAAGTTAATAAACTGTTTGTTGGTTAAACATCATCCCTGAGTAAACCTAAAATAAAAATTGTCTTCCCCACCATTCCTGGTGGTCCTTGCTTCACTTATTTTACATCTTTGCTGGGTCTAGGCATTATCAACCTTGCTGCTTTAGATTCACTGTAATGATCTAGCAAAAACAAGTAATTAGATAATGTATGTGATGATCAAATTTTGCTAATGGCAGCTTGAGTGATGAAATCTAAGAAATGCTTTGGGATTCATTAGATTTTGTGCCACTGTGAAAAATGCTAAACAAAATTAGTAAAGAGTTATCTACTTCAGTTTTGTGGATGGATACTAGACAGTTTGAATAGTGGGAGAAAAGCAGTCATATTGTCTTAGGGTAGTGCACTAGTAGTGTGTTACAGAAAAGGGAGAATCAGTGGACCAGAAGTTGTATCATTTTTCATATCCTCAAACTTTGACACTGTACTTTTACACTACAGTATTATCCCAATAAATCACAAGTTGGGATCCCTAGAGGTTTTTGTGAAGGATCATATATTTGAAGGTAGGTAGAGTTGAAAAGGATGCAAAAAATTAAATACATTAAAAAGTTCCCACTTGTTAAGCTGCTTTGGAAATAGCTTTAGGAGAAGAGAGCAGTGAGGTTCAAGTTCAAACTCTAGCCTCAAGGCGCTTAGGTGCTGCAGTGTTCCATTTCTCATCTGCTGCAGTATAGGTGCTTGGGACAGGGAATGAGTCAGAGCTTTAGCTGAAATAGAATATATAAGATCTTGGTCCTGTGAAATTAAGAGAAAAAAATTTGTAGTATTGAATGGTTGCCTGATCGCTTTCATTTATAAATGATAACAATAACACCATTGCATTAGAGGAAAACAGCATTTCAGACTATTTAAGGCTTGTGATGGCAGACTGCTGCAAGCTCCCTGCTAGCAGTATGCCAAACCAGAGGGAAAAGACATCTGATCAGAAGCACGGCCTGTAGTGTAGCCCTGACCAAAATGCCCTGTCCCTCCGCAGGACCTGAGAGCAGCATCTCTGCTTGGCACTTGATGAAGAGCTTTCTCCTGACCTGCTGCCTGGGGGTGCAGTCTCATGTATCCCTGCAGATCTGGTGTGGAGATGTCCTTTGAGTTGCACTTAAATTGTGTCTGGGCACTGTTATTGGTTTTGGTAGTCATGCCATGCTCAGAGGAAAGGGAGGCACGCACTTCCTGGCTGGAGGAGTTCCCAGTTAAAAAAGAGTACAAGTCTGTGCAAGTGAGCTTGGTGAATGGTGAAGGAGGATGCAGTAGAAGGGCACACAGGGCTGGGAAATGTGTGTGTTGCAGTTTTTAAGTGTCAGGTAAATTTTCAGGCTTTCAGAAGGTGAATCAAGGTGGTGACTGGTAGCACGTTCCTTTCCCAGCTGTAACTTGCTCTGTGTAACTGCCTTAGTAAATACATATCCCTCTCTCTCAGAACTGGGAGGGAAGTGACCTGTCCTTTAATCTCAGTGTAGCAAAATACACAAGAGCAGTGAGAAACACACTGTAATTTCCTACCTTTCTGTACTTCACATTCTTGCATAGCTATGCTTTTAATTAGGTCCATTTTTTTGAAAACATTTAGCTGCCCCTCAGTGACCCAGGGATTAATTTTTCTAACCCAAATCAATACTAGGTATATGGAGAGTATTGCTGTCCTGTGGTGCTTCTGGAATGAGTGGGTCATCCAGCAGGCTGGGCTTCATCTGGCTGGACATCAGTATTTACAAGATGGCAGTGTAGCATGATCCTCCTCCCTTATGTAGCTTGTGGAGAAGAAAGGTTGGTATCCAGCAGGATTTTGTCCATTCTTTTCAGGCATCTTTTTTGAAATGGGATGCATTGCCTAGCTAAGGTGTTGGTTGCTTTTGCAGCATAGGAGAGGTGTTCCCATCCTCTGGTCATCTTCCTGGCCCTCCTGTGGACTCACTCCAACAGGTCAATGCCTTTCATATGCTGAGGATCACAGAGCTGGAAGCAGTAGTCCAGGTGGGGTCTCATGTGAGCAGAACAGAGGGGCAGAATCACTTCCCTCAACCTGCTGGCTATGCTTCTTTTTGTGAAGTCCAGGATATAGTTGGCTTTCCGGGCTGCCAGCACACATTTCTGGCTTAAATTTGGTTTTTCATCCACCAACACCCCCAAGTTCTCCTCATGGCTGCTCTCAGTCAATTCTCAGTCTGTGTGTGCTTGGGTTTGCTCTGACTCATGTGCAGGACCTTGCACTTGGTCTTGTTGAACTTGATGATGTTTGCACAGGCCCACCTCTCAAGCGTGTCCAGGTCCGTCTGGATGACATCCCTTCCCTTCATTGTGTTGACCACACTACACAGCTTTGCATTGTCAGCACTGTACGTCACCGACAAAGATGATAAAAAGTACTGCTCCCAATACCATTCCCTGAGGAATGCCACTTGTCACTGCTCTCCACTAGGACATCAAGCTGTTAACTGCAACTCTTGAATGCAACCATCCAGACAATTCCTTATCTACCAAGTGGTCAAATCCATGTCTCTTCAGCTTAGAGATATGGATGTCATATGGGACAGTGTTTAACAGTTTGCACATGACCATGTAGATGATACCTATCATTTTTTCCTCATCCATCAATGCTGTATCCCCAGTGTAGAAGGCCACCAAATTTATCTCAAACCAGATCTTCTCCTTCAGTGGGTGGTTCTTCATTCTCCCAGTCCCTGCTTTTGCCATCTGTGATTTGGGCAGTGTCATTGGAGCGCTTGATGGTGAAGACTGAGGCAAAAAAGTCAGTGAGTACCTCAGCCTTCTCCATGACCCAGGTAACCAGGTCTTCCATTTTCTTCTGGAAAAGGCCCACATTTTTTCTGGTCTTTTTTTTTAATCACTGATGTACCTAAAGAAGCCTTTCTTGTTGCCCTTAAAGTCCATGGCCAGATTTAATTCTGTTATGGCTTCAACTTTCCTAAACAGATCCCTGACTGCTTGGAACAATCTCTCTGTATGTCTCCCAGGGTACCTGTCCTTGCTTCCATCCTCTGTAGGTTTCCTGTTTGAGTTTGTTCAGGATCTCCTTGTTCATTCATGCAGGACTCATGTTTTTGCCTGACTTCTCTTTGTTGGGATGCATCACTCCTGATCTTGCAGGAGGTGATCCTCAAACATTAACCAGCTTTCTTGGGCGTCTCCTCCCTCCAGGGCTTTATCCCATGGTACTCTACTGAGCAGCTCCCTGAAGAGGCCAAAGTCTGCCCTCCTGAAGTCCAAGGTAGTGAGCTTGCTGTGCACCCTTCTCATTGCCCTAAGGATCTTGAACTCCATCATTTCATGGTTAATGCAGCCTAAGCTGCCCTTGAGCTTCATATTCCCCACCAGCCTCTCCTTGGTGGTGAAAATGAGGTCCAGCGTAGCACATGTCCTTGTTGGCTCCACTATCACTTGGAGAAGGAAGTTATCATTAATGAATTCCAGGTACGTCCTGGATTGCTTATGTCCTGCTGTGTTGTCCCTGCAGCAGATATTGGAATAGTTGAAACTCCCCTGAGGACCAGGGCATGTGAACATAAGACTGCTTCTGTCTGTCCATAGAGGGCCTCATCCACTCAGTTTTCCTGGTTGAGTGCCTGTAGCAGACCCTCACTATAATGTCACCTGTCCCTGCCCTCCATTTAATCCTGACCCATAAGCTCTCAGTTGGCTCCCCATCTACACCCAGGCAGAGCTCCATGCATTCCAGCTGGTTATTGACATAGAGGATAACATTTTCCTTGCCTGTCCCTTCTTGAAAGGCCTGTATCCTTTCATTCCAACACTCCAGTCATAGAATCCATCCCACCACATCTCTGTGAAACCAGTAAGATCATAACCATGCAGGTCTGCCCATGTCTCCAATTCCTCTTTTTTATTTCCCATGTTATGTGTATTTGCATAGGGGCATTTAGTTGGGCTAGTGGCTGGAGCTGGAGTTCCTTTGAGCTGATCTTCAGACTGGAAACTGAAGTCTGCCATATGTTAGGAAGTTTGCTGGGGTCCATTAGGATGGCACCATATATGATCTTTTAACATACACTCTGTTTTCAGCATCTTTGAGGGGTTTGTTTTGTTATGTTTTTGCTGTCCGTGCTCTGTCATCATCATGTACATTTTTG
Source organism: Neopelma chrysocephalum (assembly GCF_003984885.1). NCBI lineage: Eukaryota > Metazoa > Chordata > Aves > Passeriformes > Pipridae > Neopelma > Neopelma chrysocephalum. The sequence continues at coordinate 15,883,279 of NW_020897702.1, read as the reverse complement.
GTGTCAGGGGAGGTGGAAATGCACAGCATCTCTTAGTGCCAGGCTTCTTGATAAGATCTTTTGTGGGCATTGAGTCTTGGAAAATGTGCTTTTGTGTCCCCAGAATGGATTAAATGGTTTTGAATGGAGAATGGCTGGATAGTTTTTTACAAAGTTCTGTGATTAGCGCATGCCTGAAAGTTTTGTTTCTTTACTGGATGACCTCACAGGTATGACTGCAGTGGGGCCCAGTAATACACTGCAGTGTAGAAACACCTCAGCGTGCTTAAATGATATGTTGAGTACTAGCTGCAATCAAGCAATGGCAGCATGGAGCTCAGCACAGACTAATTTTCCCTGCTGCTTGTGTACACCAAACATCTTGGAAAATAGTATAGATATGCTTTTAACTTTTATATTTCTGAAATATAAATAGTAGTTTTCCTTTTTCCTTTAGAAGTTGGCCTAAATAGGAAGCCTGATTTCATATGAAAAGTTTGTCATGAAGGTGGGTAGGATGGAAAAACATTTCTTCTTGGTGTATACTGCATTTCTTTAAGATAACTCATACTTCTGCAGTTCAAGAAATTGGATTTTATTTATATTGATTTAAGGAAAAGCTTTACATTTGCATATTTAATGTAGTTAGAGTTTCAGTTATTTGCATTAGCAATTGCTCCAACTACAGTAGTAATGAGGCAGGTGCTTTTGTATAAATAAAATAGAAAAGAGAAAAGAAGTAAAAACGTTAGTGCCATAGGTTAATTTTTGTATAGATGTAATGACTTGCAGCCGCCACAGTAACACTTAATATTCCCCTAGTGATACCTTGAGTCAGGAAAGAAATTAACTCCTGTATATTAAGTTAGCAGTTGGCAAACAAAATTGAAGATGAAAAGAAAATAAAGGGGCAAGGAAAAAGGCTCAGTTCCTCAGCACTGCCACAAGGGACACCCAATTCTAATTTCAAGATCTGGTTATTTCCTTTAATGCCCACCATATGTGAAAAATGCTATGGCAGCACTGGGCCATATGCAAATCCCTTTGAAAATTGTGGGATTTACATTAGACCTACCTTTTATTACTTATTTATATTTTTTTAGGGTTTGGGGGCTTCCTCCCCTCCCCCCCAGAAACAGAGGCAAGATAGGCCTGCTACAGGGGTATTGTTGCAAGAGATTGGGATCTTTGTGCTTATGAAGATCTTCATTACTTAATACATGCTTTTGATATAATGGGGTCTTACTGGTGATGTAGGTCAAGGCTACCTCTATTTGGGACTAGCTGAAGTCTTTTGGCTTCATGCAATGTCAAGTGCCCACTTACAAGGAAAGTCTGCAGGTGTTTCATTTTGCGCCTCTGTGTGTACAATGTGTTTGTGTAGCAGCCAGAAGAAGATGAGGACTGGATATGTTCCCCCAGCAATGCCTTGAAGCTTTCCTCTCATGGAGCTAAAGTGGACTTGGGAAAACTGTCTGATCTCCAGTAATGCAATGGCTGCTTTCCCTTCTTTGGAAACAGAGCAACTCTCTTAGGGCACAGGAAGGAAGCCAAAAAGTCAAATTGGCTGAGAACAAATAATGAAATTAGCTAGTGCTGCTTCCCTGACAAGAGCTAATAAATGGGGCAGAAAATCTAACAAAAACCACAAATGAAGCTAGTCTACAATTTTTAAAAATATGTGTGTGTGTGTATATATATATATATTTATCTTGAAAGTTTCATTTAAAGCAGTTGTGTGCTTTCAGTGTTTCTGGTTCTTGCCACTGTGACTTCTTTCCTAAATTGTTAAGAGACCTGCATAAATATAAGGAGCTTGGCATTGCTCTGTAAATGGACAGGATCTTGGAAAGAGTTCATTTCTCTTGTAATGCAGTTCTATTTCTGTCATGTACAAATCCTCTCTGACCAAGAATATTGAATTGGAACTGACTGTGGGTGTTAAGTATCTCTGCAGTTATCTTTGCTTGTGTTGAACAAATGAAAGAAGGTGTAAGAATGGACAGTCCTGTCTGTGTTTCTTTCCTGGAGAGGAACTGTCCTGCACCCAGCTAGCTGAAGACAACCTGGCATGGAGAGTTAAGCAAGGTGCTTGTGCTTGGCAGGAGCATCTTGCTACACAAAAACCTGTTGCCACTTGTGTACTGTGGCTTAGAAAAAGAAAACATAGAACAGTCCGGAGGAATGGATACTTCTCGGGCAGCTAACCACAAAGCATGAAAGTCCTGCTATATAATTTGTGGCAGCCCAAAACTGGTGGCTGCGATTAGGTATGTAAAGGCTGAGGCCACAAGGTACAAGGGAAAGCAGGTGTTGCATGCACTTGGGTTTCTTCAGGTCAAACCTTTAAAATCTGTTGCTGCTGAGCACGTGGTGTACTTGATGTGAATTGTGCTACTATATGCTTGGCCCTCGGGACCGATTGCTATGTAAATGCAAATTATTTAATTAACATTATTGTTTCCGTCTGCCATAATATGATTTTTATGAGCATTTCTAGATTAAAGTTCACTTTAGAAACATAGCAATTGATTCCCAAATTGCTTGGCTGTGCACTGCATTTTAAACCTCTTCAATGCAGTAAGGAATCCTTATCATTCCTTAAGCATCAGAGAAGCATCCAGAAAAAAAATATGACCAAAACATGTAAAAATAACACTTCAGAAAGCATAATGAAAGTCCTGTTTTTTTTGACATAGCAGATCCAGTAATTCTTGACTGGTAATGGGACAAAAAATATTCAGAGAATAAACCTGTGTCTTCTGGTCTTTAAATCATAAGCCCAGTTTTAGTTAATTTTTTTCCCCCTTTTTTTTCTTTCCCCCATCAGCAGGTGTTGTGCTTTGTTAGCAGAAGTTCTGTATTTGCCAACAGTTCCCATCGTTTTCCTTCTACGTGGAAAATATGAATGGAAGATAGATGTGCTGTTGGGGCCCTGGTGTGTGGCACTGGTCAGTGGTGTGATGCAGGATCCTGCCAATAACTCAGCAAGGATGGTGCAGGCAGTGAGCATGCATTGCATGCCTGGAGCTTTGCCAGGACCTGCCTGTGTCAACATACAGCTTATTGCTCAGTGCTTTCTTGTTCATTTCCATGATTTAGACGGTAACTCAAAGATCAGTTGTAATACCTTTTATTGTTCTGGACTGACGCTTGTCTAGTTAAGTTGTTCATGGTGGGAAATTTAAGAGCAATCCCCTCCAATATTAATGTGAAGGTGGAGAAGTGTTGAGGAATGTCACCTTGCTTTGCCCTTTTACAGAATTTTCCCAAAACTTGCAGCTTTTACAAAAAGTTGCTATTTAAGATTTTGCAATCTTAAGACTAACCCAATTACATGTCAGTGCATGGAATTCCAAATAAAGGAATGTTTCCATAGCCAAATTTTTGTATCCTTTTTCTGCTGTGAAATTTTAGCCTGTGTTAATTTAACAAGGGATTGGAAAATGTCTTTAATATTTACTCTCTTCTGCTGTTCTGTGTTTGGGACTTGTTTGTTTGGAGGTTTTTTAAAGGTAACAGAGCACAAGCGTGTTGGGTGGCTCACATTGAAAGTTGCAAAGAAGACAAAAGTACTCAGTACTACCCACTGAATGTAAAGAAATACATGTACAGAGGAATATTCAGTGAGCCCTCGATTTTTTCTTTGAAAAGGGAGAAAAGGTGTCTTATTACTTCCAGCCTGGCTTTGTGTTGCTTGGTTTAAGCAGACGATCTGCAGCTGCTAACGCTTCCCTGCATACCTCTGATACTACAGCTGTTGATATGCATAGAAGCTGGACCTTTGCTCCTTGGTTTGGGTCTCACCCCGGATGCCTGTGGCAATGTGTGAGCAGTTCCATGGGGCTCATGAGAGTCGCTGGCTACGCTTTTTTTCTCTGAGAAAGCACACGGAGGAAATAACTTATTCCTTTTGCATGATCTAAGGTTTTGCTGGTAACAACAGCAGGTGAGAATTTGCCAGTCAGAAATGGTGGTACTAGCTGACAGCATACCTTTAATCTTTAATTTGCGTCTACAAGTTTGGCAGGTTTTTTACCCTTCCATCAGTTGACATATGCAGTGGTTTATGTTCCTGATTAATGGTTTATCTGTGCCTCCAAGTGCCAACAAAAATCTACATTGAAGAAGGTTCCCAAATGCTTCTCAGTGTCAGTGAGGAAATCTAGATAAAATTCAATCTCTTGTACAGGACGCATTGCTAACCTGTGACTTCTTTCTGTTTTTGGAGAGAGGGAGTGGGGAGTGCTTTCAAGAGCAGGCTTCAATATAGTAAACAGAAAAGACTGGGTTTGAAGTGATGGTATTTATTTTTCAGTCTCTCTTAACCCTGCTTAGGGAAGGGAAATGGGGAATGAGCATTCGATTATGGCACTGGTTAGACAGGTGGCTGGAATGTGATGTAGTACTGCAGTCTTTCCCTTGTCCCTGTGGCAGGGATCACCATACCTGCAGCAGCCCTGGGTCAGAGTATATCAGCTGAACATTTCAGAGTTTTGAACTGGGTGAATTGGAAGGTTCCTGTTAGGCTGGGGTGAGATCAGAGGTTGAGTTTTCTTGCAGCTGCGATACCATTCAGTATATTGAGAGAGACAGAGTACGGACACGAGCGAGAGAAAGCGTGTTTTTAAATGGACTGGAAATGCAGAGGTGGGTCCTCACTCCCCAGCCTGCGCTGGGCATTGCCCTGAAGTCAAACCCTCTGTGCAGAGGAGGAGCAATTAACCTTCATACACAAGCACCTGGGGGGAAAAACGCTGCTCTCTTCCCTTCCCCCACCTCCTCAGAGAAATTTCATTCATAGCCAGGGTGTCCAATCAGTTGCTTTATAGTGTGAGGGGTATTTTTAAATTTTTTTTTATTCTCTCAGCTTCTCCCACAGCAGGAGGAACATCTTGTGTCAGTTTGATCTGTGAATAACTCTGATGTTCCACGGCATAATGTTAATAGAGTTGGTGGCATAAAGTCATATGAAGAAAATCTAAAAATAAAGAGCAGCTTGATTAACGTCTGAAGCCTAAAAGGAGCACTGCTTGTGCAGTGGCCAGAGACTGGCAGTATTTGGAGAGGAGTTTTCTAAAACGGAGAGTTGAAGATTACTGTGCCTAGAACTGGGACTGAATTGTCTTCAAAATAGTTTCTTTTAATTTAAACCAAACTGGAGGTTTTCTTCCTGGGACAGTGGCTGACAGCCATGGAGCCCGTGCTACGTTGTTGGCAGTGCCTGGGCTTGGCAAGGGATATCTGGGAGTAGAGGGCAGGAGACCTCCAGACCTGCTCACCACCCCCTGAGGCCCCCATGGACACTCCCAGACAAAGTAACCTGAATATTTGCATGTTATAAGGCACTTTACTGATACCACTGGATTTTTCTTGTGGTGTTTCTGTTGCAATTAGGCAACAGCACATAGTGATCATAGAATCATTAAGGCTGTAAAAGACCTCTAAGATCACTGAGTCCAATAATTAACCCAGGCCAGGTCCACCACTAAACCATGTCCCTAAGCACCACATCTATACCTTTTTGAATGCTTCCAGAGAAGGTGTTTCCATCACTTTCCTGAGCAGCGTGTTCCAATGCCTGACCACCCTTTTAGTGAAGGAATATCCTCATATCCAATCTAAACCTCCCCCTGCTAGAACTTGAGGCCATTTCCTCTTGTCCTACCACTTGTTCCTTGGGAAAAAAGACTGACTTCCACATGTCTACAACCTGCTTCCAGATAGTTGTAGAAACAACTGGAGTGGTGAATCTTGGTCAAAGAGAAACCCTGCCATCTTGGGGAGCAGGATCAAGACCAGGATCAAGACCCGATTTCTGAAGTTGTGCGAGAACCCTCTCTTTTTCACTCCCCTATTTCTGAAATCCACAAGGAGCATGTTCAGCTGTGCCAGGGCAGACTGCACCCATGGTTGGGGCAGGTCACAGCCATAGCCGGTGGTGCACGCCCAGCCTGACCCGCAGCCTGAGGAGACATGTCGCCTGAAGGACTCTCCTGGAAGAAATGGGTTGCATAATACATTAAATTAATGCAGAATAGTGATATTTTTCTGAGAACAAGCCAAGGTTTTCCTCTTTTGCCTAGAGCTGGGAAACTGGGAGAAGCTCCCTGCTGTCTGGGAAGCTGTGCCCCTTGAGGAGGTATGGGCGTGGCAGAGATGCTGGGTCTCCTCTAAGTGATTCACACCCATCCACTGGAGACCAGAAACCTCTTCTACTTTCCTCCTCCCTCCACATCTACTTCTGTTAGTGGCAGGACACCACACAGCCTCCTGTAGGCTGAGGGAGCAATCCAATCCATTCCAGCTTGTTAGCAATATTGCTGACGTGGCCGAAGCGTGTCCTCTTTCCATGCTTGGAAATTTTTGGTGGGTGACCCTCTCCAGCGCAGCTGTCGGTCCACCCATTGATTGCTCATGAGAGGAGAATGGTTCCATATGCCATGGCTGTGCTGGCCACAGTGAGGGCTTGGCATTGCCAACTGGCAGCTTCAGTCCATGAGCACTTCCCTCTGGGCAGCTCTGGCTGAAAGCTATCAGGAAGAGGAAGGCCTTTTCTTGCTAATTTTTCTTTTTTTTCTTTTTTTTTTCCGCCCTCTGCTTTAAGTCCATAGTCCTATTCTCTTAAAAATCCTTTAATAATTTTATCCAAACGAAGTGGGTTGGTTTTTGTTTGTTTGTTTGTTTTTAATTTTTGGATATAAGCTCTTCGAGCAGCAGTCGTCCTGTGCTGTTGGTAGGGAAGCTATGGAAGTTTTCTGAAGACCTGTTAAGACTATGGTTTACTGGGACCATGTGGTGGAAAGGTTGGTGACCTGATGACTTGGGCTGTCACTTTGTGTCCTTCCTTGTTGACCTTTCCCTATGTTTATATAGTTTTGTGAATAGCTGGGCAAAAAGCAAGGAAAAATAAACAAAAAGGAGGCCAGGACTGGAAAAACTTTTCAGATTAGGAAGAAATACGTGTGCTTGGAAACCAGATGTGGTTTTATTTGAAACAAAACAAAACAACCACAATTTATCTGGAGGATTTTTTTTTTTTTAGCAAGTGAAACAGGTTTAATATATTAGCTTGCAATACTGATAAGGAATCATACCTTTTGACCACTGTTTTCAATTTTTATGATACTGTTGTAATAGTATTATGATAGTAAATGTCCTCCTTTACAAAGGAGCCCCATTCTCCAAGTAAGTTGTGTATAAAATGAGGTCTGTGACTGAAGTGCATCCCCAGAGAGTTTGTGATTTCATGTTAATGATACCATCTGGGTAGGGCAGCTCAGTCCTTGGAGGCCACTGCAGTTTTGACGTGGGAAAGCACTGGATCAAGCTTGCTGCAATGGGGTGGCAGTTCTGACACATGAGATGGGTGGAGCAGAAAAATTGTTTGAGATCGTTTTCCTAAAGGAAAGATGAAAATTTATCCTCATTGGCCTTGTCATCAAAGATACTGTGGTATGTCAGCTGGAACAGAGGATGGCTCCCCACTGAGGACTAGATGTTTGATTGCTCTTGTACCAAAACTAAGGCAGATGGATTTGAAGAAGTTTGTATGATCGCTGCTTGCTGTTTCTTCTGTCTCTGAATTTATTGTTCACCAGAGTTAAGTTCATACAAATGAATTAATCGAAGATGGGGAAGTGATAGAGGAAATGCATCATTCTGCTATGTGCAACTGACTTCAAGGAAAAAAAGCTATTAAGTGGGAAAGATAACTAAAGTTTCAAGAGTTTTTGTGGGAGAGAAAAACCTTAGGTACCAAGGCCAGGTTGGATGAGACTTTTGAACATCCTGGTCTAGTGCCTTGCCCACGGTGAGTGGGTTGGAACTAGATGATCTTTAAAATCCCTTCCAAGCCAAACCATTTTATGATTCTGTAAGGTATTTCATTATTTGAGTGATAAGGACAGGAAGATTTGTGGCTGGCTGTGCAGCCATTTAATAGCAGACTGAGATATCGATCTAGTATTGTATCGTGTTTTCTTATGATATAGGATAATGGTCCATTATCTTTCACTTCAGAAAATAATGACTTAAAAGGTATTTGAGCAAAGAGGCTGTTGACTGTAGAAATAAAATGAAATGGAAGTTAGATGAAACTGGCTGGAAGAGATCCTGGAATTTAAAAAAGGCTATTGTAAAGCAGGTGTTGGCACTTTCTCAGTGAGGGTGTGCCACCTTGTAGCCTTTTTTGCTAGATTAGAGGTTGTAAGTGCCAGTAGAAATGGAGTGGAAGTTGAGAGCTACTGCCTTTTGCAGAGTTCATAGAATGCTACAAGGTCCAGCTTTGGGCATATCTGTTGAGCTGTTTAGGATCCGTCTTGGGAGGTTTGTGCTGCACACTGCCAGCATCGGTTGTGCAGAACTCTGTGGTGCACAAAACTGACTGACTATAGAATAACTTACTGTCTCTCCATGGATTAATCATCATAAAGTAGATGTCCCATGTGTCATGTCTTTGTCTGTGTCTAACATGATCCAAGTTTTATACCTGTCCTATTTCAGATAAGGCATTACCAAGGAAGACCATGAAAGGGTTGTGCATTGACTCCATGGTACTTTGAACCCTCTTAGAGTAGCATCATTCATCCACCATGATGGCATTTATCTGAATGTATTTCTGGTGTGGTAAACAAGTTATTGGAGAAATGTTATTAGCACCTTGTAAATCCCAAGGACAACTGAACATAGCCTTTTATAGTCTATCATAATCAGTCTTCTATTCACAAAAAAGTGAAAATTATTGTTTTGCATGTAGACTTCCTTATTAAAAACTAGTCTCTGGTTTGGTAAATGCTATTAATATTTTAATCAGATTAAGCTTTCTTTACAGTTTTTGCAATCTACTTTTAAGAAAAAGTCATCTTTATTAAGCATTCTTTCCTCATACTTTCTTAATCTTCATGGCCCAGGGCACAGTTGGGGAGGAATAAGAGATGAGAGTTAAAAGTAGATACTTTCTCCTGACTACTCTGCTTTTCTTTTTAAAAACTTTTAATGAGAAGCCTTCAATTTTCAATAGCAAACTGGGTCTTTCATTTTCCTGCATTCGTTTCTCTTGGCCAAAGTGTGCCATTAAAGAATAACGATGTTCATGGCATTCTGTGTATTTTTAAATGCAAAGAAATGGTTGGAGTCAAGAATAGCGTGATTGTAAAGCTTTGTCTCTCTTTGTAGGTGCACATGCATTCGAAAGTACAAAGTCTGAACTATCCATACAGCTTTCTTGTTTCAGCTGGCAGTCCCTTTGAAGGGACACTTGTCATTTTTCTTTTACTTGTTTGCCTTTGCCTGGAGGCAGCATGTATTAAAAATAATAAATACTTCTACTAATGCCTGATGGGAGAGCTTACTAGTTGAGTGATCAGATTTAGAAATATCTGGCATTCTCAAAAATTAGAACTCCAGTGGCTCTCAGAATCTGTCTCCTTCTCAATAATGATGTTACTGTTTCATTAGGTTGGATTTCTCCTGCAGGATATGAGTCCTGATCAGTCCACAATCTTTCAACAGTGGGTTTCAAAGCATTTTAAAGTCTTGTGGAAATGTTGGCCAGGCTGGAATGAACACGCCATTTCTGCGCTTCACAGCTTAGGAGTTGGTAAAGAAGATTCCTACACAGGAGCTCTAGGCTTCCTGCCATCTAATTTTATAGCAGCTTGAAAAGCAAACATTTAGTAGAAACAAATGAATTGAACTCAACCAGCTGGGGAATTGGCTACCAAAACCAGAAAAATAAAAAAGGACAGATCTTGGTATTAGTCCTGTGTCAATAAATCACGTCATATTAAGTTTCAGATATTGATGATTATTTTCTTTGACTGTCTCTTGATGTCCAGTTGGTGAAGTAGAGAAAGAGACAGGAGAGTAGAACTGCCAAGAATTTCTTTTTTATCTTCATTTTCCTCCACTGAGAAAGCTAATTGAATCTCTTTCTGAACCACTTAATTCACTGCCTGTCATGATCTTCTCTCCGTGTAAACTTCCTTGGGGCTATCGCCACAGTCCCAGCAGAGGAGGAAATTTGGGTCTCTAACAGAAATAACCTACAGCTTACATAGTGTAAACAAATCTCGGAAAGCAAACACTGACAGGTTGGGGAAAAATGTATTTTTTAAAAAAGGAAAGTAATAAAAAAAGAAAAGATTAAATGCAAACATAGTGCCCTGCAGTGTTTAAAACACTTCCTTATAGTCTGTCAGGCTACATGTTCAGGACCTTTGATCAGGATGGAGGTTGTTTATTTCCTGTACAAACCAACTTGTACATTGATCAATGCGTTATTGGTATAGTGAAGGTATTTCCTTTATTGGCCTCTTTGAGAGGCCTTGGACTTGACAACAATATCATGAGCACTAACATGGGTGTCTGAGTTGTGGAGAAAATGCAGAGAGAAACAAAGGACAGAATTGGTAATAAATTGATCACCTATTTAAGGGAAGAATGCTTGGAGGGGTTTCTGTGGAAAGAAGTGCTATGGGGTGAAGGTTGTTCACACTTTAGAAGAGACCATTTGGGAACCACTGGCCTAAATAATCAAACACTTTCCTCACTGTACTAAGAGGACCTGCTGCAGGATTGTTTCTGACTGGTCATCCCCTGTGAAAGGGGGAAAACATTAATACTTACACAAAGAAACAAACAAAACAACAAAAAACCCATTTAAAACATACCATTTGCCTTAAAACTTGGCTGCATTTCGCTGCAAAAATTTAACGGTTTCCGCAGGGTGGACCTGAATGCAAAGTTATGCAAAGAATAACGTTAACTTTGTATGCACAGTAATGGGATCTAAAATAACTATTATTAGAAAGGAAAACTTGCTTAGCTAGAAAGTGAAGGATTATTTACTTTCTGTCCCAGCTGTTTTAAGTTCTGAGGCATCAGGCTTAAAGTGACCCGATGGAGATCTGTAATGAAGCTGTGCAGATCTTGTGAATTTCAGAAGTTTTTGTGCCAACAGACAGCATCTGTACAAATTCATGAAAGAGAAATCCATCAGATGCTCTTAAAAAGAGAGAAATCCCCTCCAGTTTCTGAAATATGGGAGCTGCAAACCTCTATGTTGTTGTGTATAGTTATTAAAATATATTTTACCTGTTTTCGCTCCACCATACACATTTTGTTTCAGACCACTACTGGGCAGTATTTGGGTTAGGGAAACCTTTGGCCTGACCTCTGTCAGTCATTTCTGTAACTCATGGAGCAAAGGTTAACTGAGAACTACACTTTAGGAGCCTCCGATTCCCCCTAATTTTAAGCAGAGCACTAAATCAATAATATTGTGGTTATTTGGACTACAACTGGGTGGAATGAATTCAGTTTTCCATCTCAGCCCACACGTTTCCTTTGTCACATAAAGTTTTTTTCTGTCTCTCTGAAGCACTCTGTAAAACAGGAATAATAGCTCTTTTTGTACATATGTGTTGTTTCACCTAAAAACCGGCCCCCCAGGATGTATTTGAGCACTGCTTTGGGGTTGGTGGGCATTAAGTATCGATACTGTTATCCCACCAACAGGAGCAGGAGGTGAGAAACTCCTTCATCCATCATCTTCCTCGAAAGCACTGATGCAGAGTAGGAGCCTCCTGTTTGAAGAGAGGACAAGCTGTTATCTGTTAATATGGCAGCATTTTGCCAAATGATTATTAGACTGTCAGAATTACAGCAATTTGAACACGCTGAGCAAGCTTTTATGTACACAGGAACAAGATGCCGGCGTTAGATTACTGAAGAGGAGTAACGCGCTGGAGATTGACAAGTGCTTGGCAAGCCCACATTCCTGGGGCTCATCAGACATTCATGGCTCTTATGTGATGCTGGTGAAGAGCATACTCAAGTGGCTGCATCATAGCCTGGGTGACATCTGGTGACATGCAGTTAGGCCTGTTGTCTTTTTCAGGGATGCATTCATTTTCACAATATTTGAATGGAATCATTTATGCAGAGTGGAAATATTCTGGCATGCAAGTGACTTACAAGACAGTAATATTTTTGGTGCATCTTGTATTTGGTGACAAAAGTGTAATTAGGTGCACTTAGCCACTTGCTATCTTATGGAGTAGTTTTCTGGATTTCTGTGCTTCCTCCTCTGCTCCTTCCTGATGCAGGTAACTACAACAGTTGCAATGAGAAGGAGGGAGCTCAGTACACTTGGCAGTTCCCTGTGGTCATAATGAGGGCTCCTACACAAATGTGCCTGCTGGCAAAAGCTACTCTTTCTCTGTAGCAGCTAGAGGGTTTACATTGCACTAAAGAAGCTTGGACACTAAGTGGTTTTTGGTCCTCTGATATCCTCTGCTTCAGTAGTGGAGTATATTATTGTTTCTCTGTCAGGTTAGTTGGTTGTTCTACTTTGCTGTTGCTGAATGTAAGTGTTGGGAATTGGTTGGTTTAGGTTTTTATTTTCCTTGACCACTCAGAAGATGACTGTGGGCTTGGTTCAGCTTTGTGTCTAAGTTGAAGTCAGGTTTGGAATGGGTTAGAAGTCTGTTAGGAGTTCAGCTATAGCTTGTTCTTCAGCTGTCTGTGACAGAGGTGTGGAGAAAGTAAGATTTCGTTGTACAGGAAAAGCTTCTATGTTAAAAATCAAACAGCACATTTTGATTTTCAAGCACTGCTCTTCCTGGCAGGCATCAGAGTTTCTGTGGTGAGTGAATGCAGGAAAATGTGTATTTGGTATAAAAATCCATTTTTTCCTGAAATGGTACTTTTTAAGGAAAATTCTTTTCTAGGTCTATTGAAAACTTACCTTTCTGAAACTTTGCTGCAGTGGAAGCCCTGCCAGCCCTCTGGTGCACCAAGGCCTAGTGCAGAACTTTGTGTGTGGGACCAGCGTGAGTCCATGAGATGTTCTTGTGTCAGGGAACAGCTTAAAGCGGGACCCTTATTACAGTACCTCATAAATAAGAAGGATGAGCTTGAAGACGTGTTAGCTGACTGCCTGGCCTGCAGCTGCTAGTGCTGTTGTGCATCCCATGGGCTGTTTCCCAAAGGTAGTGGGGCAACAGCATCAAGCCCAGTTCCCTCATGATGGCTTTGCACCGTGGGGCTCTCCTGCAGCCCTCTCCAGGACATGAAGGAGCTTCTGCCAAGTGACAGCAATAAAACTCAGGTCATTTCAGACCTTTGATCTGAAACCCAACAGCCAGGTAGTAGTGGTGCCCTAGCACTTCATATGAGGCCAAGGTATTATGTAGCTGGATATGGGCAGGCTGTTCCACATAACGTGAAGCAGGGTGGATGGATGGTCCTGGACACTGTTTTACTGATTAGTAGTGTGTAACCTGTGTGCCTCTGATAACTCTAATGGAGAAAACCTTATGGAGTAAACCAATGCAAAGTGTGTGGTCCTTGGAGTGGGTGAGGTGTGAGTTGTACCAGGAGTACAGAAAGGCAAATCCACTTTGACATTCTGTCCTGCTCCTGGTAGGAACATCCTGAGATCTGCTGATGTGAAACACACATGTAGCACCTTGGGTAGGGGTAAAACTGCTTTCTGTAGTCCTAGTCACACACAAGTGCTAATGATTGTTTTGCTGAGAGGGGTCTTTGTGTGTCCAGCTTGGAAAACAGGATGAACAAGGGGAAAAATGTTAAAATATGGTTTCCAAATGTTCTTCTGCAGCTTGTACATCTGAGTTTTAACACATGCTTTGGCTTAGGCTCCATTTAGGAGTTGCCCCTTGGAGACAGGCTGGTAGGGCTGGGGTGTACTGTGGAGACCCAGGGCAAACTCATTTCAGGTTAGCCTAATGCAGTATGCCAGGTGATGAAATGTTGTGAAACTCTATTTTTACTTTTTGCTGTTTGCTTCTGTGTCTTTGGGAGAAGATGATCATGGATGTAAACCTCTTTTTTTTTTTTTTTTTTTGCATTACAGTACTGTTATGATTAAATAAAACAAACAAAAAAACCAAACCTGTATAAACTTCCAAAGTGCCTATCATAAGGTAAGGATAAAAAAAGTTTCTCGTTGTTAAAATGGGCATTTTGAGAGTGCCATCAAGGCATTTTGGAGAATAGAGGTGTTTTATTTTTAATGAGAAGAACTAAAGAATAAAAAACGGTAGCCTTGGAGAATTGCAGATCAAAGGTTTCTTCATTGTAAAACAAATGAAAGGTTTCAGTCCTAGAAGTGATGAATAAATTGATAAATTTTTAATAGGAAGAACAGGCTATAAATGGTAATTTAATTCTCTGGGGGAGAGAATCATTTAAGCAGTGTTTAAAAAGTCCAGATTTTTTTCTGTGAAGATTTTAATGATAACTGAGGGGACGACTAGGAGAGTGCACGGTTTGGCCAAGGCTCACCACTGCTTCCACTCACTGCAGTGCTTGTGTCCTTCCCAGCATTCATCCCAGCATGGAAGTGGACACCTTCCTGCTTCTTGCAGAAGCCTGGTTATGCCCTTTTCCTTTTCCCAGATGCATCTGGAGACTTCAACCTTTGAGGGAAAAGCTAATGCTTAAAAAAGAGTTCAGACTTACCAATGTGCCTGTGCTCGCAGCCCCCCTGTCCCTTGGCTTTGTAAGAGACAAAGCCCAGGGCAGGGGTGGTGGGGACCAAAGCAGCCCATCTGTGTGTCCTCTGTCCCAAACTGCCCCTGTGCTCAGTGCCAAGGAAGTCTGGGGATGTGGGATTGAAAATGGACCCTGATGGAAGGAGCAGATCACCCAGGAGTGCTGGTGCAGGGGGGGGCTCAGTCCAAGGCAGCACGGGGCAGGCAGAAGGCTGGGCAGAAAGGGCAGAGCTGGGAGAGGAGGACCATGGCCTTTGTGGGCTAAAGCGAACATTAAGAAGTGTAGGCTGGGGAAGAGGCTTTTAATGGCATTCACCTAGGGCAGCTTGCTGCTACCAGACTGACAGGCTGATGGGTGCTGCCAAATTTGCATAATAACACTACTGATAAAGGCCTTGAGGTCCCTGCAGATTGCTTCTCCATCACCCACTGTGCACAGCCATTGCATTGGGCTCATCCTCCTCTCTGTAGCTGTGACCCACTTTTCACACTCTAAACCCGATTTTATTTGTCATTTGTGGAGTAGCCTGGCCCAGCTCTGCAAGGAAACCTTGTCAGCTCCTATATGGTGTTCCTGCATGGCCAGTGGCTTAGACCACAACCCACTGCTATGTCCCTGCCTGGGCTGTGCCCTGGCACGTCTGAGCTGCCAGTTTCTCAGTCTGTGTCTTCCCATGATGCTGTCACGTTCATTAACTTTTCAGCCTTCCTTTCTCTTGGCAGTGTTTTGAAAGTTAAAATAAAGAAAAATAGAGGAAAAAAGAAAATATTTGCCTCTTGCTTGATATTAATTCCCTGATACTAATCTTTATTCATTGTTCCATCCCCCATTAGTTTTCTTCCCTTGCTTTCATGAGATACCTCTCACAAACCAGCTGGATGGAGATGCTCCACTACAGCCCTTGTGCATGGACACGTACTCACTTCACAAACCCGGGTGGCTGAGCCATGCCATGCCTCATGCCCCTGGGCAACAGCTATTTTGGAGAGAAAAATGTGCTGCCACTCGCACTAGTGATTGAATTCTGACTTCTTGCTGACCTTAGAGCAATGCAGGAAACAAAATCCGTTGTATTTGCAAGGTTCAGAGTAGAATCAAGTTGTTTTGCAAGTGGCTATGTCTCTATCACAGATTAATACCTTTTAATATTTCAACAAAATAAAAAGAATTAAAAGCCCACTTTGACTTAAGCAAAACAGTTCTGTAAGAAAAGGTAATGTTTTTGACCACTATGGCATTCTCAAATCAGTTTACACTGAAGAGATGTAAAGGCATGATGAGACCTGTTAGGTCATGGGCATAATTTTTGGTCAGCTTTCTGCTTACTGGGAGTCACAAAAGTATGTCTGCATTCAGTCCTTTGCTGTGTCACTGAATTCCTGATGATATGCCTAAACTGTAACAGCTGGTCATAGTGGCAGAAGGCTCCAAACTGAGAAGCAGGGTTGAGCTTTCTGACTTTAACCCTGTGGGGACTGCAGATAGGCAGTGACAATACTATGAAAAATTTTAAGAGTTTTATATGTAGCTTAAATGGCAGCACTGCCATCCCAGATAATGAAAGGTGCACCTGTAAGTTTTCATCATTTAATTTCTTAGCCTGTATCAATTTTAGATGGTAAGTGGATAATTTGATATTATCACTAAGGGTGTAACTGAAGTTGATTGCACTCTGCTGATAGGAATTTTATTTTTCAGCCCTGTGGAGGTTTGGCCAAATGTTTGTTTCAGGTGAATTCTCCCATTCCTTTTCTGTACTCTTCAGCTTTACTTTGATGGCTGCTCCAAATGGCTGTTGTTAGCCTGAAATCAGACCTAAATCCTGAAGAAGGTTAAACAATAATGTCTGGAGGTTGCCTTGGTACAAAAGGGGTTCACCTTGGGAAATTCATATCTATATCTGGCTCGCTGTTCTCCTTAGGAGCTTATGGGTCTGATTCAGCTTTGTGTTTATTTTGCAGCATTGCTTTGGGTAGAGCTGCTGCTGGTTTTTCACTGATGTGTGAGATCAGAGCAATGCCTTGCGGTGTTTAACTCTTTGCACTCACAGCAGTAAGCTTCTGACAGCTCTGTGAGCCCATTTGCAGCAAAGTGATCTTTGCTGCTCCCGTTTCTCCACTGCCTCTCTGGCAGGGCAGCAGAGGGGACTTGGAACACCTGGGGAGATGGAGGTGAATGTTCAGGAGAAGCCCAGGCTTCTCAGTGTAGACTTGTTATCAACCAGGCTTGTATGAATCCACACTTAAGGACATTTTATTCAGTTTTAACCCAGTGAAAGGTTTTGCCTCAGTGGAGAAATAAAGCCTTTAAATCTTGCCAGCTTGGATGTTGTAACAGTGTTAATGCACGCAAACGAGCAAGTTGTATTGAGTCTGGCCACCTTTTCCCCCTCTCCCAGAAGCCTGGCTGAGAGAACTGTGCAGAGTAAACCAGCATAGTGAGAGTTGAAAGAGTTTGTACAATGTATGTGAAGATGTTATTATCTTGAATATATTTTAACTTGAGCCTTCCCCACCCCTGCTCACCATTTTTTATTGTTTTTAACATATGCATTTTAAAGGAATACTGAAATGTTTCTTTGTCTGGCACTGTTGAGATACCTGAATTCAGATGATTATGGATTTAATTTGCTGGCCCTCAAATACTTGCCTTTGCTAACACTGCGCTCTAGTGACTTGCACCATTATGTTTGCTGTGTTCGCTCTTATCTTCTGATTTGTGTGCCTCTAGATATTGCTTGTTCAGCTCTTACTGTTCAGTTTAGCTTTTCAAATTCTTGTTGCCTGTCCATGCTCCAGCCCTGTGCTCATAGCAGAGGCTGAGCCTCTGCAGTTTTTCCTGTACCTCTTGGACAGCTGTCCAAGAAAGTTGTGAATCTGCCTGTGTGGCATTGATGGCAAAACTGCTAATGCCATTTCATTCCAACTCCCTTCTTCATTAGCAGTGATGACCAAGTAATAACTGTAGAATGGCACAGTCAATGCTGGACCGAGTATCATTTATATAATGTGAAATGCATTTCCAACTTAGCTGGAAGTGGAAGAGGCTTCCATAGCTACAAGCTCTCCTACACTTGCAAAGGGCTGCATGTGTAGTATTGGTTTTGAAAAGCTGGTATTTGCTTTATTGTAGTATTGGTTTTGAAAAACTTTACATGAGTTTAAAGCTTGGGAAATGGAGAAAATATAAAGGGAAATATAGGAAGTGTGACAGTCAATCAGATGGCATATGGAAATAAAGATTGACAGGAAAAGAGGTCGTAGCCATCAACACTATTATAGCAGTGTGCAGAGAGAAATCCAGAATCCATGTTGCAAAATTGTTTCTTTAATTGGAAAATGGAGAATTTCTTGGCACAGCACTTCATGTGTTGGAAATAGACGGTATGTAAAAAGAAATGGTGTTTTTCTTTTGGATATACTCTTCTATTGGCTAGCAAATATGGAATATGATTACTTAAGGCTTCTGTTTATTTAAAAGGACACTTTATTATCAGTTTTATGACCAAAGTTTCCAAAACTAAATTCTTCATTTGCATAGCTGAGATTAGCTTAAATTTGATATTTAGTCTTAACACAGTGGTAAATTTGTTTTTAGTAATCAGAGAGTCACGGACTGGCTGAAGTGGGAAGGCACGTCTGAAGGTCATCTAGTCCAAACCTCTGCTTAGAACAAGGTGACGGAGAGCAGGTCGCTCACAGCCACAAGCAGTTAGACTTTGAATATTTGCAAGGATGGAGACTCCATAATCTCTCTGGGTAACCTGTGCCAGTGCCTGACCACCCTCATGGTGGGAAAGTGATTGTGGATTTTTATTACATTTAAAAAGGGTTTCCCGTATTTCAATTTGTGCCCATTGCGTCTTGGCCACAATAACATTCCTCATACAAACAATTTTAATTCAATGCTTTGTTAATTTATATTGACTCAGTTGTGCTTGAGAATTCCTGAAAAATTAAGATTTTTGTTTTTATGGGGAATGTGGCAGAATAATTTTGTTTCCAGAAATCAAAATGTGGAGTTATGTCTTTAAAAACTAGTGTATGTCGTTGAATAACAACTCTTACCACCTTTTTTCCACATTGTTTTTTTGTATGTGAGGGGCTGATCCCTCGCCACCCCATTAAGGGTTATATTTATGACCAAATAATATTTTATCAGATCTTTTTTGTAAGTTGTCTCTTCAGTGAATGTGTTATGTCATAAAATTTAGTAGATACAAGATCAGATTTCTGATTTTTTAAGACTGTCATAAAATAACTTTAGTGGGGAAAAAAGACAGTAACAGCAGTAAGATCTGAAGCCTCTTTCCCCACTTTCCTCATTCCTAATTAACTTAAAATCACACTGGACAATCCTCAAGTAATGTGTAAAAGTGACATCTAATAGATGGAAATTATTAAGAAACTTTCAACTGTCCTCTGGGAATATGCCTTAGTGCTTCTGTGTGCTTAAGACTGCCAAAAATATCCCCAGTAATTCTCAAACTCTTTTGGCAGATGAAGGCAGAATGACTGGTTTTACAACAATCAAGATCAGATGGTGGCAGATCTATCATACACTTTTCTATATTAAGAAATATGTACACTGGGAAATAAGCCGTGATCATATGTTCCTTCTCTTTCCATCGATTTGTTGCTAGTGAGTTACTGTTAGCATTAGCGTCTGTAAAAGATGGAAGACAGTAAGAGTTCAAATCAGTCGTGCTCTACGTGCTTTTTATTTCAAATATTCTTAGTGTGGTTTCATTGCTGTCTTGGGGAAAAGAAAAAAAGTTCAGTTTTCTCTTTCACCTGCCTAATAATGAGCAACTGTCAGACACACTTTGATACTTCTGTGGCTTTAAACAGCGGTGACCACAAAGAAAAATACACCTTTTTTTGCCAAGTCTTTGGGTTTTTTCAGTGAGAGATGAGCTTATACTGTTGGCAAGAGATACTGCCTTTGTTCTGCTAAGGTGTATCATTTGAGCTGTGGATGAGCCTTGGAAAACAAAAACATTTAATTTTCAATCCCAACCAAGCGATCTGTGTGAAAAACCATGGCTAACCCCATGGAGCATTTCTGCTGCATTTGCAGAAACAACCTTGGCTCTTTTGGTTTTGGCCCTGTTTCTTTTGAGGAATTCCTACACCTTTCTTTGTCATTTTTGTTTTCTTAAGGGTTTTGTTCTTAGAAACTACTCTTATATTTTTCTTATAGTTACCTTTATCTTTTCTTATAGTTACCTTTATCTTCAAGTGGTTTCCCAATCTACCAGAAGCAATTGCAAAGTTGCTTCTGCATAAACTTTAAGTAAGCCTGATATATGCTTCTAAAATTGTAACTCCATTCATGCTGGAAATTCAAAATCTCCTCTTTTCAGAGTGTGCACTCAATCTTGATGATATTTGCTACCAACACAGTGATGTGAGTCATTTCCTGTTTGAAGATGTAATTTCACCGACTGAAATTGACAGTAGTATCTGCATCCAACCCTAATTCAGGATGACCCTTATTTTCCTTTGTTGTCTTGAGCCAGTCTATCTCCATTCAGGTGTCTTCTAGCCAAAGATAAATGAATTGGTTCAGATCTGAAAACTGTGTGTGAGGAGTTGTCCTAGTCTCAGTTCCTTTAGGTAATTCGTTCCACAGCTACAGTTCAAAGCATATCAGTTTTGTTTACAAGTCTACATGCAAGTGAACAAAAGGATTCGAAAATTCCTTTTCCTTTAGGATGGAGCTGTGTAATATAAGCTATAATTACTTTCCTCTGAGATAAAGAACACAGGTCTGAATTCAGGAAACAGGGATGCTGTGAGAGCCCAGAAGGTTGATGGTTTGTTATAATTATTCAGGAGTCTGTTGATGGGAATGCCTGCCCTGACATTCCCAGCAAATGGTCTCTGTCAGGCTGAAAGGGAAGCTCCATCCTTTTTTTTCCTCTTCTTTTTTTCTTCTTCTGATCCAGAGGATACCCACAGGAGGGTACCTCCCTGGCTCCCAGCCAAACCCCAGAGCGGTGCCGCTTTCCTCTTGGTTCCCCCACGCGGTTTGCGCCTTCACTCTGCCATCTCCTTAGCAACTCGGAGCGCACCAGCAGCACACAGCCACACAGCCCCCAAGAGCTGCAGCTCTATTTATAGGCAGCCGAGCCTGGATGAAAATTTCCAGAATGCTCTGGTAAGGCCTCCACGGGCACAAAAATCTTATGGGTCCTGCTAGAGGATCTGGCTTGGTGCCGTATCTCAAAGTCCTGGCCTTTGCAGGATGTTCAACCTTTGGAGTAAAACACACGCGCTCTGAGACATAGCAAGGATTTGCTGTTTACATAGCTGCTAATTAACCTTTCAGGAATCATGTTCTCTGTAACCCAGGTTAGGAAGTGAAATGCAGGTGCAAAAACAACAGCCTGGGGTAATATCATGTTGTAACAGGCAAAGTCTGAAGAATGATGCCATGTCTTTGTTTTTTTTGGGGGGGAGGGGGTTGATTTCAGGGACGTAACTTAGTGAAATTGTAGAAAACAGGAGAGGAAAATATTTTTTCTGAGCTTTGTGGTTAGGGTTTTTTTTTACTTATATTTCTTCAGGCTGAATTCAACATTGAAAACGAGATTTAATCACTGATTATATTGCTTAGTGATGCTCTGCAAAAGTTTATTGATTCAGCATTTCCCTTAGTCACGTGGCTGAGAAATAAAGAATGTGTGGTGGTGCTAAGAGGGACTTGAAGTATTAAAGAAATAAATGATAATCCATTAAAATGCGTTGGTTGATGACACCTGATGATACACTTTTCATGTATACTGATCTAAAACTATAAGACAACCATGAAGGAATTTAGTATTTATTGGGATATAATACCTTTTAAGTGAATCAAAGGGGCTTTTTGGAGATTCTAAAGTTACCATATCTAGTTGTATGACAACTTTGTACTTTTTTAGCTTGGCAAAATCATAATTAAAGACTTCCATAAAGCAGTGAGGTTTTTTTTCTTTATTCCTTGTATCTAGACCTTGTATACTAGTGTAGGAGAATTTTGTGTCCTGAGCTTAGGGCATCCCTCCCAGATTTCCCTCATACCCTGCATTCCCTGTCAATGACTGCTAGTGGGAAAAAGTTTGGAGGAAACGTCACTCTGCTTTTGAAATACTCTTTGATGTCTCAAAGTCATGACTGGAATTGTTTTCCTGAATGACATGTTGAGAAATAATGCCCATCTAAGAGTAGAAGAGCAAGGGAAGTCCAAAGCAACACTTAATGTACTCCAGTTGATAGGAATGTGGGAATTACGTGCTTTTGTGTGTGCTGTTGAGGGGACAAGGAGCCTCTACATGCAAGGAAAACATGAGGAGGTGAAGACATGCACCGTATAGGGAGGCTGATTGACAGTCCAGCTAGCGTAGATCAGTAATTGGAAATTCATTGCCCATAAATCTTCTAGTACTTATTGTGAGATATAGGAAGGAGAATATATGAGCTCTGAAGCAGCTAACTCTTTCAAGGCCATCTGAGATGATGTTCAGCTTTCAAAGTAGCAAGACTGTTCGAATATTTCTCTTTAAAGCCTTCATTTTTTTGTTGGAGCAGGAAGAATGCTGGTGGAGGAAAACGCCACCACCATGTGCTCAGTCATAGAATTTAGGTGAACAGCCTTAAATATTTAATGTTTATTTTTTTTACAGTGTGGCTTCAGATTGCCTTGGAAAAATCATTTTTGTATTTGGTGGTGAACACATTTTTGCCTTTACAAAATGCATCTTGCACATGTTGCCTGCCAATTTCATGTCTGATTTACCTGATTTGTGTCTCCACATTGGTGGGCTTATTGTATGTTTGTCCATGTGCCAGCAGACTCTGCAACTGTATTTTAAGAGGTCTGTTCGTGTCTAAATATTTATATTCTTTTCATGAGGCTGAGACTGATTGTATGTGCTAGCAACTTCGTCCCTGCACCCCCCCTCCTCCCCCAGACCAAGTGTGGTTTTGGTACGTTTTCCTTCTCACTTGATTTCAGCACTCTGGTGATTTCCACAATACAGTTTCGAATGTATAATTGGTTTCTGGTGACCACATTTTTTCTCATTTCTTTTGGCCTCTGTTCTATTACACACATATTTGTCTCTCCATTAACGTCAATGTGAATTACAGATGAGAAGCTAAGTGTGGATAAATTAGTAATTACACAAAACGGAAGGTGGCATTTAAGTTTCTGAATTATTTGTGTGGGCACAGGACAGCTAATGAATACCTGAGGATCTGAACAAACAAGCAGCGCCAGTGTGTAGGGCTCTGCTGTTAACGCAGTTCACAGTGCGGTGGCTGGGGAAGGTGGGAGTATGTAGGTGGCAGTGCAACTCGCTAGGTTTTAACACCCACTCTTCTGGCAAGTGCTGTGGGTTGATGGAAGTGCTAGTTGTGGTTTTGGAGCCAAAAATCATGCTTGCCTCTGAGAGAGCAGTTGTCTATGTACAATAAATAGAAGACTGAATAGTCTGCATCTCAGTCCATAATGTACTGAGACTTCTCTCAACCCTTAAAATGGTGTAAAACAGTCCAGAATGGTGTTTCTTGCTGTAAAAATACAGTTCTTGGATGAAAGCCTTCGTTGAAGATGGGCCGTGTTCTCTGCTTCACTGCCTGTGGTAACACTTTATTCATTTATGTTAGGAGAAAACCTTTTGTCGTCAGCTGAACAACTACTGCTTTGCTTGCGGTGCCCTGCAGAAACATTACAAGAGGTTTCCTTGAAGAGAAGCACTTAGCTATTTTCTAAGCTCACTTTCAAAGTACTTTGAATTAATTATAAATGAGTAAAGCAGTCTGGCTCTTGATTACACAATTGCCTATCCTGGATTCCCTGTAATGAAATGTAAGCTGGCCCAGTCATAGTAAAACAGGAGGTGCTTTCTCTCCTATCTTATGATCTGTGCTATTCTCAGATCTACTGTTCTAATTTCTTTTAGGCTGCAATTCTGCCAGCCTTCTATTTCCTCCCCTCTCTCCTTGCTTGCTACCCTATTTTATTAGGCTTTTCTTTTGGCTGCACTTATGCTCGTATCCTGTTATAATTTCCATCGAAAGTAGTTAACATACATTGATACAGTGCTTTTTTTTGCACTGAAATAACACAATGCATTTTATTTATTTAAAGGGTTCTAAGTGCCTTTAGTGTCTAAGTGTTTGACAAACACATAAAAATACACAGAAGTCAAGCACTTAGCTGCCCTGAGAGGATGCGTTTCCCTCTGTCTCTGCCAGAAACATCCATAAACCCAATTACTTATGTACCACATAGTTTAGCAACAATTAAACTGAAGTCTTTGCTTTCTGTATGGTGAACCCTGACCTCTTGTCTCCATTATTTGCCACAACTTGAACTTCACAGGATGTGATGTGTCTTTACGCTGTCTTTTTCTGCCCTTGTTTTTGTGTAGTGCTGGATATTATGGTCTGCAGTTCTTCTCACTTTTATCACATTTTTACTAGGTTTACTGCCTTCATATGGGATGGGAGGTGGCTCAGTGCAAGTGACATGGATGTCCTTTGCTCTGACGTTTTATTCTGTGCAAAATATCAGGAACAATGTTAAGGAGCTATAAAATGCGGGTTTGGACTGCAATAACAGTGTATAAGCTGAAGACCCTAGCCTGAGTTTTGGAGTAGAGGTCACTGAGCTCTGACACACTTGGTTCATGGCACACGTGGTGGAGGTAGGGCTGCTCCTTGCTCTGTCCATTGAGTCTGTCCTGTAATGGGTGTCCAACACTGCTCTTGACCTTTCCACTTGCTGAGGAAGGATGGGTTCAGAATGACTTAGGAAAACGGTAACCATCTTCCCCAAGATGCAAGAAGGGCAACATTAATTTATTCACCCCTGCTCCTCTCCCCTCCTCCTTGTGTTGGTTTAGGGAGTTGAAGACATGATAGGAAAATGGATGAAGCTATACATTTTCATATCTTCTTAATATATTAATAATATGGAAACTATGGACAATGGATTCTTCTGAGCTTTGTTTTTTCATATTTGTTGGAGATAGTAAAGCAACAGAAGGTTTCCTTCGCAAACCTTCACAAACCTTCACATACCAACCTTGTGGGCTGAGTGTTGCCTTGAGAAATAGGCTGTACCTGCTGAGTTACCATCCTCCCTGCCTTTGGGATTTGAAACCCATGT
This sequence comes from Neopelma chrysocephalum, assembly GCF_003984885.1. NCBI lineage: Eukaryota > Metazoa > Chordata > Aves > Passeriformes > Pipridae > Neopelma > Neopelma chrysocephalum. Next base: position 15,858,619 of record NW_020897702.1, on the reverse strand, counting down.
TGATGAGTGCTGTTTAATCTCAGAATTACCAGAGAGCTGAGATATATATATATATATTATTGTGCCAGACATGGAGTCATCTACATTGAAAATAATTTTAAAGGGGAGACCTGATTCTTTATTATTTTGCCCTTTTACTTGTATGTTCCTCTCTTCTACCAATCCACCAAGATTAGACCATCCAAGTTGCCTTTTTCTAACAAGGTGCTGCATTTTTTCATCTGCTCACTTCCAGCTCCCTTTGCCAAACCCTCTAGCCGTGAAGCTGCTTTTGTGGAGCATCTCAATCTTCAGGACTCATTCCCACAGCTGGCACTTGGGTTTGATAAAGACATCAGCCCTGTGAGTTTTAACCTTCAGCAACCATGGCAACATGCCTTGCGTCCTTTGAAGAAGTAGTCCCGAGCACAAGTCACTTCAAAGGTAATGGATGTGAGCATCTGTGATGTGGCAGGGCTTTTCATTTGAACTGTTATTAGCATGTGTTGGAGGTATATATTCAAGCAAAGAGACACTTAAGATATATTCCATGTTGTATGCCAATATGCTATAGAAAGGCCTGATATATCAGGAACCAAAATTAGTGATGGAGAAACACCATCATATAATCTGGGTCTCTCTCTGTGAAATCACAGACCACTACATAGCAATTTACCTAGGTACTTGTAATGCTTTCAAGCATACTTATTTTCCCTCCCTACTATCGGAGCCCATGTTCTTTCTTCTTCAGTAGGCTTTTGCTGGTATGTTCTGACCAACACCACAGGCTCTTCTGGCTGTATTATGATATGGAGGTTGTAGCCAGGTGGGGGTTGGTCTCTTTTCCCAGGCAACTATCAGCAAGACAAGAGGGCATGGTCTCAAGTTGTGCCAAGGGAGGTTTAGGTTAGATATTAGAAATAATTTCTTTACAGAGAGGGTGATCAGACATTGGAATGGGCTGCCCAGGGAGGTGGTGGATTCTCCATCCCTGGAGATTTTTAAAAAGAGACTGGATGTGGCACTTAGTGCCATGGTCTAGTAACCACAGCAGTAGTGGATCAAGGGTTGGATTGATGATCTCGGAGGTCCCTTCCAACCCAGCTGATTCTATGATTCTAAGTCTCTCTCTGCCTTTGAGCCAGCTCCATCCCTAAGCTGCCAAGCCAGAACAATGGGGGAAGGTTTCTTTGCTGTAGAGGAGGAACCAAAACATGGTAACTGAGTCTACACTGGAAGAAGTGATTGGAGGTGTTGTGTAGAAAAACTGCTTGAGAAGAGTTGTCCTGTGTTCATGCTCAATGTGAGCAGGATCAGGGGTAGGGAATGAGACATACATCATGCAGCCCTAAACACGTGGTAGGCCATGTTGTGTCAAGCTGGCAGCAGCATCATCCCAGGCTGACCATGTACTCGACAGGGCCAGGCAGATGCCCTAGGAGCTGCACTGCACTACCTGCAGCTGCCTTGGAAACCACAACAAAGCACTTACATTTGAGTAGTATGAATTTCTTCCAACTTTTATTTTATTTTTATTTCAGTTCATTCTGGAAAGAGCTCCTTCCTCCCCAGTAAATTACAGATATTTCTAATGCTGCAGTCAGAAGCGTGAGAGGTGTCCCAGCTAGCTTTAACCAAGCTTGCCTGGGTGGTTGTGGCTGCCATGAAGCCATGGTAACAGATGCTTTATTATGATACGGTCAGTGGTCAGAGTCTCCTGTATCCTGATTAGATTTATGTGGTCTGTGCTGATATTTGTAGCTTCACTGATGTGAACACCAATGCTGTTCAGTCTAGTTTAAAATTAGTTTAGGTTAGCTTATCTGTCCTCCAGTCAGCTTTTGGGGATAGCATGCTGACCTTGCTAGTACAGAGCTAGAGCATCTCTGGTGGGAATGGTAAGAAACACTTATTGCTTTCTAAATTTTTGTTATATTTTGTAGCACCTTTCTCAGGAGGGTCTGTTTTGCACCCACTGAATAAAGACTTAAAAATGTGAAAATTAGATCCAACAAGATTGTTTGGTCATTTGAAATAAAGTGCCTTTAGAGTTCCTTGTCATCATGTGGATTTAAATGAGACTTTCCAAATCCCAGTTCACCAAAGCGTGGCTGCTTTGGCAGAGGGTACAGTGAGCCCCCCGTGCTTAGCTGGGGGTTATGGGCACCTTCTGAAGAGCTTAGGCATGGAAGGGGATGCAGTGGGTGCTGCAGCTCCATTTGGGTTTTGCTGGACCTCTGTGATGGATACCGCCGGGGAGGTAATCATCCAGTCCCCCAGAATGGTGACTGCACATTGCTGAAACCCAATTTTCAAATAGGAAATTGGCCTTTTATCTTTGGTACTTGCTACATAATGGTGCAGAGCAGCAGTCAGCTGAACCTCACCATTGGTTTACTGCTTGGTTGTAAATTGTAATTGGTTGACTAACCTTCTCTGATGTTAAGTGCCTTAAAAGGTTGTTTTTCCTTTATTTTAGTTTAGATTTAGTTTCTGGCTTTATGTGTTCTTTCTGTTTATTCTTCTAGTAAAATGTAATTAGAAATTAAAAAGAACAAAGTAAACCTCCAACCCTACTGATGTACATTAACATGAATCATCATCTCTTGAAAGTATGTGTAATCCAGAGCTCTGCAACCTGATATACATCCCCTTCATTTGGTAAATATTTAAAATATCTGCAGGCATTTTTTCACATTCTTGAGCAAAGACCACATTGCTGTGTGTTCACCCTTGTGTCTAAGTATTGATGTTTTGAAACGAAAGTATATTTAGTTAAATGTCTTTTTCTTTTTTAATTTTTAGGGTTTATTGTACTGTACGAAAATGAATATAAAGAAAGAGAGAAAAACCTACCAATTTATTTGCCTTTTACTAATCAAAAAGAGTATATTAGAAAGAAAGTGTAAGCAACTTTAAATAGTGCCAAAGGCTGTAGTCTTTGAGAACAGTTGAATTGGGAGGTTTATATAATGAACAGAGCTGATGATGTCTGTAATAAAGTGGATTAGCTTTTACAAATTCTGTTCCACCGTGTATCTTTACATAGCTTATCTCCCATGTTTGCAGTTTCAGTCATAGGTTCTTGGGGAGCACCCAGATAGATTATAATTCTCCAAAGTGTGTTGTAAATGCTGACACTTCCCAATAGTTTCTGAAGAAGAAAAGAAAAAATTTCGTAGCTTTTCCGCTGGGTTGTATGGTACTGCGCCATTAGCAATCATTAATTCCTGTGCTCAAATAGTAAATACTGACTTCTTACTCCTTTGGTAGAAACTCTTTATCTCTGATACATCTTTCCAACTTGGACTTCTGTTAGGTACTCCTTACAGCTTCTGTAGAGTTGCCTTTGATGAGAATAAAGCAAATTCTGAGAATAGTGCTTCTTCCTACAAATCGTTTTAAGCTAAATTTGTCCTGTTGTGTGGATTATGTTTTTGGAGTCATCAAGGCACCAGCTCTGATGGTGGCAGAAATGGTGGGCCCATGTGCTGAGTGATGCTGATCTCCAAGGACCATTTCTGTCAGGTAGGGTGTGCAAAGGGTGTCATGGGAGAGCAGGGTCTCCAGGCAGCACTGGCAGCTCACCAGGGCGTGTGTGCGTGGGACACTCTTTGTAGGAGCCTCTTGCCCAGATCAGGGCAGCAGCACATCCCTCTTTCCCTGCCTCCAGCAACAGCAGGGGTTGTTCTCTTGGCAATTAGGGGCTGGGACTTTCACGGTGGCATTCAAGATTTTCTATTTTAAGTAGATATTAACCAATAACTTGGTCTGATACTGGCACACTTGCTTATTTCGAGAAATGTTTTCTGTCCCTTTTTCTTCACCGATATGAGGTGTCCTTCCATGGAATTCCCCCACTGGCTTGAAATGTCCTGCCAAACTGGGACTTTAATTCTAATTGTCGAATGATCTTCAAACTATTTTTTAGTAAAATGATGTCAATTTTTATTTGGAATAAAACTTGTTAGTGTATACACATGCAGATTTCTTAAGCAGCACAGATGATTTTTAAATACCATGAACAGTGCTTTGATTCATACTTAAGAGTAGACTAGAATGGTGCTGAAAATTTTTTAAGGAACGAAGCTTGACTTTAAAAATATGTCAAATTCAGTTGATTGTGTTTGAAACAGTCTTTGCAAGTAACGGCCTTGAAAAGCCTGGAATCAGTTTCCTGCTATTCTCCAACACTTCTTGCATCTCCTTGGGGAGGCAGTTTAGGCTTTCAGTGTTCAAATCATCGTCTCCAAAATGGGGATAATAAAGATTTTCCTAGTGCCTAGGAGTGTTGAGATGACAGATCAGCTGATGGATCATTTATGGATTCCAAGAGCATTTATGTTCCCCTCTGCGGCTGTAAACCTCAACCTTTTCCAAAACGTAGCTACCCAGTGGGCCTCCATAGCCAGGATAGATTCAGTGGATTATGTTCTTATTATAGTGGTTTCCTATGTAAACAATTTGATTTCCAGGACAAGTGGTGTATGTACATGTTCATTCACTGCAATGAGATCCAAAACACTTGCCAAGTGCTTTGATCCCCTTGCCAAGAGAAGAGTTCTGTACAAGGTTGGGGCCACTTTTGGGGACACTTTAGCCAATTAGCATTGCCCCCTAATTTAGAGTAGGAGACTGAAAAGGGAATGTAATTTTGCCGACTCTGGACCATTAGGTTGGTATTATCAGCAATCTCTGCATCTTATTTCAAATCCAGTATGTTTGCCATGCTGTGGTGCTGGATCAGTAACAACTGTGAAGCATGACAATCTAAATAATTTTCTGTGATTTCCAGTGAAGGTTTTTTAATTTTCATCTCATTCAAATTGTCACCCAGCATTGCCTGCTTACTGCCATGTTAATTGGGGTACTTCTTCCCCGACTCTTTTTGCATGAAAAAAACATGCCAGCTAGATCATATTTGCGAAGTCAATAGATGTAAAGTACAGCATCTTCCTCACAGGTGCAAGTACATGAGCCTGGAATTACTGTAGTTCAAGAAGCATGACTTCATGTGCATAAGCAATATAGCTACACTCTTTTGGATCTTCCCATGTAAATAAACCTTTAGTTTGTGGTATCTGTTGGGGTAGTTGACCATTGCTTGGGTTTTCTGCATACCCCACGTTTATCTAACTGTGAAGGATGTTACTGGGCTTCATATAGAATTTGTGACAGTGTGGTATTTGGATCTACTGCTTGTAGTCACTAACAGGAATTTGGCCTGCTGCTGTTTTTTTTCCCTCTGCCAGCTAGCGGGAGAATCCTAACCTTAACATTATTTATTTGGAGGCTTTTTGAGTTAATTAATTTAATTCTTCACTGCCTTTGGTCACACGGTTTTATGAGTATTTTTAATTGATCTTATTTGTATGTAAATGCAATCTAACATTAATTTAACAAGATGGATTCAAGTCAGTGGTCAACCCAGCTGTTCAGTCAAGGATATTACTCAGTGCTGTTTATTGGGTTTAATTTGAAGATCATGGCCACCCCAGAAACAAAAAAGGGAAAGCAGCTACTGGTGGTGAAATCCTGTATTTGTAGGCAGTTTTAGTGATGGATATTATTAGCTTGGAATTGTACTGGCCACAGCAAATAAACAGGGCTTTCTTTTCTTTCCACTGACTTTTACAAATATGAAGGGAAATGTGGAAAGGGAAAAGGGAACTCTTAACTTGAGAATTTCAGACCAGTTGAATTTAAGCAAACCACCCACTTATTCTTAGATTAATGGCTTGCAGGCAGACTCTATCAGTTGTGGACTGTATTGTATTAATTTGCAATGGCAAGAGTTAATGCTAGTAATTGCTTTTCCTCTATGGAGAGAGCCTGTGGTAGATTGTTTTTACATGGCAATCTGTGATTGATAGATCAGGGAAAACAGGACCAAAGAAGGTTACTGCCTCCCAACCAGTTCCCCCTTCAAATTAAAATAATTTGCAATTTGTAGGATGCCTTGTAACACGTGCTTCAGGAATGAGGCAGTAAACACACTAGGCTGCATTCCCTTAAAGCAATGAACCTCTTACTGCCTTTCTTTCACCAAACCAAACAAGTTATGTTGTTGGGAGTCCATTGAAAACAAGTGTGCTGGCGAAACAGCCCCCAGACCCCTTCAGCAAACTTCCTTTACGGTCAGGCAGCGGACCTGATGAAAGAGCCCGTTTGTGAACATTTGGATTCCTTCCATTGATTTGTAAATCCACTTTAATAAAGTACTGCTGAAGCTAGTGAAATGAGCAATCGAGGGCTTCCGTTAAGTTTCTAACAAATATCTGATGCAGCTTGTATCACTGGTACTGGCACATGCTTTTGAAATTGTTTTTTTTCCTGCTGCGTTGGATCGTTTCGAGATTGGGGGAGTAGGGGAAGTAGGGGGAAAAATGCAGTCTCCATCAGCCACACATTACATGGCTGCTTTATTTTTCAGTGCTGCTAAAACTCCTCTTATTTAATATCGATCATACCAAGGAGCCAGCAAAGTATAGTGTTAATTGGGTCCACTGGAATTCCTGTCCCCTGGGAGAGAGAGCTTCCTAGGCAGGGAGGGCGGAGGGAAGGAGGGAGGGAGGGAGGGAAGGAGAGAGGCAGGCAGGGAGGAGGGGACCCACTGTGTGCCGCATAAAATGTAAGTGCTCTAGACATCAAGGCTTCTGCTTGCATCGCTGGGAAGCAGTCGCGGCGGTTCCCACCCGCCCCCCCTTTCAGAAATTAGCCAACTCTTTTTTATTTTATTTTTTTTTAGAGTCTGGCAGTTCTTCTTGAATTAACAGCTCCTTTCTTTTCTTTTTCCTTCCTCTTTCTTTTTTTTTCCCCTTTGCGGAGGGCTGTTTTTTTATTATTTGAATTGTTTTCCTCTCCTTTCTGCAAAGCTGCAAAAGCTCTGCTTTGAAAACTGCTGCCCCAGAGTGCAGTTGCTTAGCTGTCCTGTCAGCATTGTTCTAATGCTCATTCCATATGTATGTCACATAGGAGCAGTACCCTCCTCCTCTCCCTTCCCCCATCCATGCATTTGATTTTTTTTCCCTAAAGATTGAAATTTTTTTCTTATTTTTCCCAAGGAGCTTGCAAACAGGGAAATTCAAACTGAATGCTTCTCTGTTGTGGTTACTTATACAGCCAAGACCACATTTCTCTTAGAAAAAGTGTTTGCTCTGTTCCTTCTTTTCTCCACTCCCTCTTTCTTCCTATAAGCACAAAGGCTTTAAAAACTAAGATCTATAGTTCTTTTTGCTTTTTTTTGCGTTACCGTGACAGCATGTATCTCTATTGCTGAAGAATGAAGCAGGCAGGCTGGAGGTTTTTTATGTTCAGTGCTTTTGGGACCACTAAAAAGAAGTCCGCAGAGAAATACGTACAGCAACTGTGCCAACTGAGTTTCTCATCACTGTTAACTGTCACTTATTCTGACTAAAAGGTAAGGGATTCTTTAATATTTTTTTGAAGTCTTTGTGCATTGTTTGTGCATTGTCATTTGACATGTGCAACTCACTGGCTCAGGAGGGAGGTGGGTTGTGAAGATTTTTATGTTAAGGTAGTATAGGTCACCCAAGTAAAGCTCTTTGCATCCACAGGAGAAAAAAATCTTGTTTCTTGGAATTGTTTCCCTTTTCATCTCAAATGGTTCCCCCAGCTTAGCTCGCTACTGATTGAGACATAAAGCTGGGGCATTATCGCTGCTGCTTATCTTTTCTGGTCCTCTTTCTCTGCCTAGGAAGTACACGCACCCAGTTTGTGTGTGCGTGCGCATATGTGGGGTAAAGCATATCCCCTTTGCATAAGAAATACTTGGCAACATGCATATTCTCCTCTTTTACTGTGAATAAATGTCTTCAAGCACTCTTCACAAGGTAAGAATGCCTTAGTTCAGCACACTGCAGCTTATGCCTGTTTAAAATTATTACTTGGATTACAGTGCATACTGTGGAGAGTTATTAGTTTCCACAGAGACCAATTTAATTGGGGGGTATGTGTGCAGCGGTTCTGTTTTGTGCTTTCCATACACTGCTTAGGGGGGAGTATGAAATGTTATTTTCTTCTTAATTCTTGGAAAGGGTGAAGTTTACACTGTCTGTTAGGCAGAGCAAATGAAGTTATAGCTGAAATCGATTAAAGCTGTGGAGAAGCATAGCCTTACAAGGCTCTTCAACTTAGTCTGAGAGTCAGAAGATAGTTTATTAAAATATTTTTTGCGCTCCATTGTAATATGCAGAATTATAAGCAGAAAGGCATCTTCACCAAGCAGAAGTAGCAGAAAATGATGCCTGGACTGGATCATTATATTATTTATGTGTTAGAAACCTGTTTAATCCACAACCTTGGTGCGCTCTGCTTTTTTTGTGGGTGTGCTGGATACGTCTTGCAACAGCCTCTTAGTTCAAGAGGGCATTGTTTTATGAAATGTGTTAATGTGTTTCTGCTTTGCAGGCAGGAGAAGTGCTCTCTGTGACTGTCCTTTAGCTGTGACACAATCCGTTATTTGCTATTTTGGACAAAGCTGTTTTTTAGGGCTTGCTTTGCTTTCTTTTGCAGGTATTTGTGTTCTTACTTCTTAGCTGTTAGTTCTCTGCATAGAAAATGCATCTTAAGGGTGCTCATTTCTCATGCTTTGCAATGATCATTAGCTGAGACAGTTCAGCAACCTCATTTAATGGTATTGCTTTACCTGGAATGTTGCATTGCTTATTTGAATAACCAGGAATACCACCAAATATGTAATTACTTTTAAAACAGTCTAAAAATACAAAGTGAAAGAGAGAAAAGTCCTATCTGCAGGCATTAATTTCTTTCTTTACTGTAGCTCTTTGTAATGTCATTTCAAAATCAGATATTTCCTAATGCATGTTCTGTAATTCTATTTTCCCATGATTGTTGCTTTCTATTAGCACTGAGAAAACAGTCTTTTAGATAACAGGTTTTCATTGACATCCTTTTTATATTATAGAAAGGAAGAAGCAGTAATAAGTTAAATTGGCATCTGCTAATTATACTGAATACAGATTGTGAGCTCTTCAAGTCGTCCTTTGCCTTAATGCTGTTAGCATATTTTAGCACTGGCAACCAAAGGAAAGAAACTGGAATGTTCCTGCTTGGGTTTTTTTAGTGGGAAAAAAAAAGAAAAGATTACTTGTGAAGAAATGTGAAGTTTTGGGGTTTTTTAATGTTTGTATGCTTGTTGTGAACAGAAGAGCATCACGCACAGTTTCGTAGCACTTGGTAAAATTGAGATCCCTGAGAAACCGACCTGTCTGGTGATCACTAGAATATATTTTGAGCCTTGGAGATAAAACTGTTGTTGTCCAATATAAAAGTTTCAGCAGAAAAAAGTTTGAGTGTTTTGCAGCCACAACTACCTGATTTTTTTGGATCTCTGAGAAATAACTAAAAATACAACTGTGTTCTGAACTTAGCTGTGGTTCTTCATACTGTATGGCAATTTTGCTCACCTCATCTGAAAACTAGGAGTCTTGGGCTTCCAGGGAAGCAGAAAAGCTGCGCTTCTGCCCAGATGTGCTCAGTTCTGCCTTGTGCGTTTTCCCTGTGCAGCAGTATCTCTCCTTGGCCGTGGCACTGAGCCCGGTCTCTGAGAAAGAGCAGCCCAGGTTGGGATGGCTTTGCCAGGGGACACGCTCCATCCAGCCCTTGGCCGCTGGCAGCGGCAGTACGACACGGGAGCGGCGGCCGTGGGTCAGCCACTAGAGGGGAGGCGAGAGCTGCGTTATCCCAGTGTCTGACTCCACGGAGGGAGTACCCGGTACTGGGTTGTCTACACGGGGGTTTGCACTGAGCAGTGGATCTAGCCAACCCAATCTAGATCCTCAGGATGCTGGGAACATCCAGCAGTGCTTGCGTGGGGCATAGCGTGGGCTGATACAGGTGCTCTTCTCAAGGAACATCCAGCTTCTGGGGTGAATTGTGTCCTGAGACAAGTTTAGATGCAGCAGAAACGTGGCCCACGCTTTGTCTGTGCTGGGCAGGTCTGTGGTTTTCTGCATGTGGATCTGCCCAAGCACCACTGTGCACAACCTTCCTCTCACCTGGCTTAAGTCTGGAGAAAAGAGACTGAGGGGAGACCCTACAGAGTCTACAGCTTCCTCATGAGGGGAAGCGGAGGGCCAGGCACCAATCTCTCGTCTGTGGTGATCAGTAACAGGACCCGAGGGAATGGCCTCAAGTTGTGTCATGGGAAGTGTAGGTTGGATATTAGGAAGAGGTACTTCACACAGAGGGTGGTTGGGCGCTGGAACATGCTCCCCAGGGAAGTGGTCACAGCCTGACAGAGTTTCAAGAAATGTTTGGACAACTCTCTCAGGCACATGGTGTGGCTCTTGGTACTGTCCTGTGCAGGGCCAAGAGCTGGACTCAGTGATCCTTGTGAGTTCCTTCCAACTCAGAATATTAAATGATTCTATGATTTTTACCAGTAATGATGATTTGGCACATAGATTTACCATAAGTTGTTTCATTCTTCTGTAGAGGATAGGTATCTTGAACTTAAAGCATTGCTCTGCTTGATGGGAATGAGCACACTGGGAAATGGCCTGTGTGGAGAGGTGCAGGGCTGAGTGGAAATAGGAGAGCTTCCAACCAGTGAGACCTCCAGGTCAAGGTGAGGTTTTTTAGGGATGGATGGGCAGTGCAGGAACTGTGTGCTTCGCATATTGCTGTGGTGTGTCATGGCAGTGCTGTACCTCCTGTCTTCATATGAGCCTAATCTTGCTAAAAGTCGTGTCAGAGTCTTTTTAATAAGACATTATGATTTTGGCTTTAATTTGGGGTTTTCTTGCTCTCTTACTCACATGTGTGAAATGCAAAGCGTATTTAATGAGTGAATACTTCAAATGCTTCCAAATTAATTAAAAACAGTTCCACATCTGGAATAAATCCAGTACCTTTCATGGATGGCTTCAACTTCACGGTTTTTCTCTCTTGTGAGAAGCCCTGTGAATATTCCCTTGCAGATGCTTGTGAAAGCTGGAGTAGCAGAATCCAGGCGTATTTTACAAAAGAAAGAGATCTGAAACCCACAGAGATCAATGGGATCTTGGCCTTTATTCCGCAGACTTTGGATAAGACCTTAAAATATATATATATATATATAAATATACAATATGATAGGTCTGTGCACGGTCAGGTATTTTCAGGGTACCCTGTCATGAAGGTAACTGTGCAGGTCTTGATTAAAATTTGTTGTTTTTTGTGGTTCAACTGCTGTTTAAATTCATGTGGATTCAGTGGGGCTTGAATTAGGCACCACAAACAAAAAAAGTGTTTTTATAATGAGGGTTTTTTTTCTTCTGCCTCCTCTGTTCCCAGAAATAAAAAAATGATCTGGTTTTTTGCTATGGGAATGTTGTGATTTAAACTGACACAACTAAGTGACCTAAAGATAGGCTTATTGCTTAGATAAAAAATGCAGGGTTGGGTTGTTTGAACTGCATTAGCATCAGAATAAGAAATGGCAGGGCTAGTTGGCTGAGGTGGCCCTGCAGAACTGGGGAGGGTTGTTCTCTGGAAAGCCTCTGAGCTGGGAATTCTTTTCTAAGCCATAAATAAATAAATCTGTGTCCCGAACACTTAATGAATACAGAAGTCTGGGCAACTTTAGGCTGTTGGGGATATTTTACAAACCCACATGATGCTTTTTTTGTTAGTATTGTCGATTTCCATTTCCCCCCCTAATATTTCCATTTCAAGGTGAGGGTTTTCTTCTACTTGCTTTATTTATGCTGAAGGTGCTGAGGATAATGTTTTTGCTAGCACTTTGCTGTAAAACCGCTGTTGTGTTGCACCAAAATACTGCCTCTGAAACTTCGGATCTTGAAGCTACAGATTGGGATTGCAGGCAGTTTAGTTCTTCAAGTACCTTGTCTTTGGAGTTGTCCCTTGGCTGCTTGGGCTGGATCCTCTGAGGATTCCAATAAAATTATCTTGCAGGGATCCTACTGTGAATGCATATACAGCTTTTCCGGGGGATTTCAGTGTGTTTTACAGACCACAACTAATTGAACCTCATGACATTCATGGCAGGCAGATATGCATGAACCACAGTAAGTAAGCTAAAACAGAAAGAGGTGAAGAGCTCAAGTTTCCCGTGGTAGTGAACAGTGACGTTCCTGTCGGATTGAGCTATAGATGCCATGAACCTGTGAAAATGAGGCTGCTAGTGAGTTGACTGGAAAAGCTACTCTTTTGGTAGTAAATTTTGTGGAGGGAGTTAATATTCGCAGTTTTGCGTCCAGCACCAGCCGATTAGAAATCGAATTAGTTCAAAACCCCCTCAACATTTCCTTATGAGTCTGCATAAGCAGCATCATCTTGGGAAGTTATTGAAATGTCCCCTTGCCCTTCTAGACTGGACTTTTCTGAATTAACCTACCTTAGTTGGAATTATAACTTTTTGAGTATCATTTTGCATTAAGCAGAAAGTGTCTGACAAAAGTGCACGAGCTCTTACAATACTGGCAGGTTTTGACCACTACTGGGTTCTGACTTCACTGGTGTAGTTTTCTAGTAATTGTATCTCTGTTAGGCTTTTGGGAGGGGAATGATACGCTTAAGATTACTGTTGTCATGGCTGTTGGTCATAAGCAAAATACAAAACCAGTGCTGATAAAGTGAATGATGAGCTGGCCATACAGTAAAATGGAGTGGAAATGAGAAAGTTCACTCGCTTACCTGCTTTGAGTGCACGATTGCTTCAAGTGCAAGAGTACAAGACAATGCCTTTAGAAAATAAAGGTTTTAGCCAGTTTGGTAACTCATTTATGAAACTATAGAGGGTGTTCAGAGAAAGCAATCTAAAGAGAGATCTATGGGACCATCATATAATTATGGTGCTATAAACCAGATTTGCAGGTGTACCGATACATCGCAGATATTCCCGTTAAGGCGTGCTGTACAACTGGGATATACTGAAAAGACAGAGAGAAAAGGAGTAGTGAGAGAAAGCTATGGCCCTAATTTCTATGGCCTTCTAAGAAAACATTTTAGGCATAGAAGCAAGTTAAAAAGGTTAATTGGGCAGGATCAATTATTGTGTTGTGTGAAAGTGAGCTTTGGAGCTTAAGAGAAAGCAGCAGACAAAGCAGTGAGGTGTTCCAGGAGATAAAGCTGTTTGTGGTGTTGAAAAATGAGGATCATCCCCACACAATCTGGAAGAGAGGAGGTGTAAGAAAAGTGATGGAATTTACTGAAAATGTGAATGTTCTTTCAGTGATACAAGACCCCCCAAAGCAATGTGGGTGGAAAGAGGAGGGCAGACAAGTTGCCTTTAGATCTTACAGAAACATTAATGGCTACAGCAGGAAAGGAGTAAAGTTTGTGAAAACTGAAGAGACAAGGCACAAAAGAGGAGGCAACGTGAAGATGATGGAGCCTTTTTTACCAAATCAGCATACCTGAAAGCATTCAAGATAGCAACAGAGTTCTATGACTGTGTGTGTCATCAGGCAAGAGCTGGCAGTCAGGTTATTCTAGTACTCGGCTGTCTTTGCCCGAGGCCACACTGGAAATACTGTGTGTAGCTCAGGCTATCTACTTATATAAAGGGTGTTACAGTCATGGAAAAGAATGAGCCAAAAGGAATGTAAAGGTCACAAAGATTACAGGGGCATCTGAAGAAGCAGGGATGTTGAGGTATGTGCTCCTATAAACTGTCACACATACTGGAAGGGAGGAATACCAAAGTTCATCCTGATGACATCCACATGACAGAGTGGCTGAACCTGCTGGAACTGCTTTATATTCAGTTGGAGGGAATTGACTGCAACAGAAATCAGGAGAATAATTGAATGCTTGCTGAAATTGAGCCTAAAACCCAGGGGTTTGGCACAATGATTTAAGTGCTAACACCAAAAAGCAGGAGTTAATTTTGCATCAGCTTCCTTGCTATAGACCTGCTTGTCTTCCTAGGAAACATCCCTGACTATGAGCTGTTGATATTGAAGCACAAGTATTAATTTTTGAATTAATTTTAATAATGTGGGCATGAGTCAGTATGCATCAGTGCCAGTGAAATGGATTTCAGACCAACAGGCTCTGGAGAAGAACACAGTTTCAGTATTTCTCTTATTGCACATTTAAGTGCAATTTGCAGAGAAGTTGGAACAAAGGACAGCATCTCTGCTTCATTTGTGACTGGTTATGCAGTTTAATTAATGCCCACCATTACTGAACAACTCCCATGAAGGTGAATCCGGCCTTAGAGAAATTTCCAACTCTGCAGAGGAACTCTGTAACTAGATGCTGAGAAGGGGCTGTTCATACACAGCAAACAAAAGGGCCCTTTGTGTGAAAGTAGCTTGTTAGCTTTTTGTTTTTAAGCTGTAGCATGTCTAAGTGATCAGGGTGTCACACACTAATAAACTAGCCAGTCCCTCTGGAATAGAGATTCTCGGTGGTGATTTAGAAGGTGCATTTATACAGTAGTCTCCAATTTCATTACTACGCTGTTTCCTTGGATACTGAACATTTTGCATATAATTACAAAAGGGATGTTAACAATGCTTTGCGGTTCTAATGTTTTTAATAAAAGTTTTTCATATTACTCTCTTTTTCCTTTAATATTTTATATCAGAGAGGAAGAACAAAAGGAAATGATTCTTGTCGACTAATTTGCACAACTTCTTTTGAGCCAAGAACAGGTTTTATTTCTTAAAGTGTGGAAATCCTCCGTGCTATTTTGGGAATTATGTCACTGAATGGGTTGTAAATAGGAATTGAAGTGCTACTATTCATTGTAACATCAAATTCACACTTTGGGAACAATCTTACAATAGTAAAGAAAAAGCTGTTTGAATGCTGGGCAGTAAACAAAATTTGTTATGGGTGTGAAAGCATTTAAATACTTCATGTGCCTATTTAGGACTTGGGTATTTTGATAGTGTTCAGTATGTTTCTGTGAGGTACTTTCTGCTCTTTACACACCATCTTGGTTGCCTCAACTCCGGCTGTTGTTTAACAAACAGTTTGAGCTGCCATGGACATGGAAAGGATCCCTCCTGCCTGCCCCAGGCACCCGTTCCCATCTCCCTCCCTCCCTTTTGTTCACAGGCATATTTGCAATAGGCCAGCTCAATCCACACTCAGAACAAAATAAACAAAAAACTAAAAATGAAAAAAAAGGAAAAGCCAAAAAAGCCCAACAAACAAAGACAGGAAAAAAGGGGAGGGTTGAGCCTAGGACAGCTGCTTTGGTGGCCACGGTGGCTTATTGTGCCGTAAAGTGATCACCAAGCTGTGGTATGAAAGGATTATGCCTGAATATATTTTGGTTTAGTTGTGCAGAGTGTCTGTAACTCTTGGAAAGAAGCTGGTAGGAGCATCAAGCTGTGGTGCCCAGCAATGCACCGTATGCTGTGGCCCTTCGCTGATCCTGCATGAGAGTGTAAAGCTCTGTGTGTGTTACCTCCATGGCTTTCAGCACATCTGCTTCTTCCACTTTTTGCAGAGGATGCTTTTATATGCAGTTGAGGAATGTCTGTTTGGGAGCAATATTTTTGCACGTCAAAAAAAGAATTAATGCTTTCGTGTTCTTTGAGACCTCACTGGACCTTGGGATATCCCCTAGAAACACAGCAACAAGGATTTAAACTCTGAAATGTCTGTATCTGTCACAGGCTGTGTAGTTACATGATGTATGAGGGCAGCTGAGCATGATGAAATGGGCTGTATGTGTGTGTGTGTATACCCCCACTCACACTAGAAGTGTGCTCACTTACTGGAAGCTGTTTCTAGGTTCAAAA
Organism: Neopelma chrysocephalum; assembly: GCF_003984885.1. Lineage (NCBI taxonomy): Eukaryota > Metazoa > Chordata > Aves > Passeriformes > Pipridae > Neopelma > Neopelma chrysocephalum. The sequence continues at coordinate 15,842,891 of NW_020897702.1, read as the reverse complement.
TGTTGTTAGTTTTTTTAGTGCTAAAACAACTACTTTATATTCCTATTCACGCTTTTACTTCAGAGAAACAATATATTGTATAGTTCATTTAATAAAATAAAAGCATTTTTCCAAAAGCCACAGAATACAGAATTTAATACAGTAGCATTTGAAGATAAATTCTAGGGATGCATGTGAGATGGCTCTTTTACAATATACTCAGTTTTATTGCAGTCCTCACGGTGGCTTTCATATGCCAAAAGCTATTGGCAGTCTTTTCTTATCAAAGCTGTATAGAACTGTATTATATACACAGACATTTTGTCCTTATCCATAATAGTTTCACAAGTGAGGCATGCTTCTTTTTCCCCCTTTCTCTGTGGATTTGTAATATTGCTACGTTGGCTTTAGTAAGCTGATGCATTGCTATTTTTTAACTCTTACTCTTTTTTTCACTGTATATTTTCATCTTAAAAGTACATAGGAAACAGGAAAAGTTATTCCTGATGATTTCAATCTTTGGCATGATGCTTTCTGAAACAACAATTTATTTTTTTTTTTACCTTTCTGGAGATTTGCAGGGGTCAGGTTGAAATGGCAACTGACTTTCAATCAGTTCATGGTCGAGCGTGAGGAAGAGCTGTATGCAAATAGTACCTTGCTATGTGAAACTTCATTTTCAACTGAGGTCAAATTCAGCAGCAACGAGCCTCACTAGTCATGAGCTAAGAGTTGGTATTTAGGCTGGAGTCCTTTTTATTTTAGCTGAGCAGCTTTCCCCTTCTCTTGTCAGAATAAAAAGGGTAAGAAAACGGTGAGCATGTGGCTAGGAGCCATATGGCATTAGTTTGCTTCTGCAGGATGCTCTAAGAGGGAACATCCACGTGCCTTTGCCTGGGGCAGCTCCTGGGAGCTGCACATCATCACGGCATGTTTGCCACAAGGCAGAAGCGATGGAGCACTTTGGCACAGCCACACCTGGGTTTTGAGATCTGATGGGATGGTATGGGGTTGCCAGCACTGCTTCTTCCCCTCCTGGGGTACAAACAGAAGATGTAGAGCCAGTGACTTTCTGTGTTTCGAGGACAAGCGATCTGCTCCATTTATTGGCAAATGCTAGGTTGGATGTTCAGCATCGTGTGATGTGAGGTGGCCACCTTGCCAGCAACTTCTCTGCTTGTCAAAGTGTGTAAGGGACAGGGTGGCTCCATTAGGAAGATTTACTCATTGAGTCTGTAGGGAGTTGGGGTGGCACCACCACAGTGTGGGCTCCCAGCAGGCAGGGAGAAGTCCAGACCAAGGAGACTGGCAGCAAACTGATGTCAAGGAGGTAGATGTGATGAATGCGTGGTCACAGGGCCTGGGCATGACCCTGCCTTGCATGTTTCAGTGATTTACCCAAACAAGTGTTGACGTGCATGTGGTTTCTGCCCAGGATTTGAGAGTGCAGGCTTTGCAACTTGACCTTTTGCTGCAGATGATCCTGACTTTAGGAGATGGAGAAGGGTGAGGCATTAAGATGCGGCTGTTCTTTCTAGTGGCTGCCATTGTCAACAACATAATGGAGTCATAACACTTGTTGTTAGTGTAGTCTTTGCTGTTATCATTATTATTATTATTATTATTATTATTATTATTATTATTATTACCTCTGCCTTACTGGTCTCCATTTCATGATTACTGTCCAATTAACTTTCCAAGATCTAGATGTAATTTTGAAGAACCCAAACTCCTGACCTGTGAATAAATGATGAATTTTAAATGGTAACCACTACAGTGATGTTTAGAAACAGGATTGTATGACCCTCTGTTCTAGAAATTTAGACCAATAATGCTGGTGAGTATTGCTTTGTAGGGAAATATTTCTGCCTTAGATTGTATAGATACTAAGGGCAGCATAGCAAGGCAGTGAGAGCTGTCAGCTGGAGTGTGTGTGGGGGGCATCTGCTATGTAACCTGGAGCTAGGGGCTTGAGATGCTGTACCTGTTTCCAAATCTGGACATGGGCTGTGTCTGCACTTACCTGACCTTCAAGTATGCACGAAATCAGGAGCCTTGAGGGCAGCTCTGTCAGGAAAGGTGGAGGCCCATTGCTGTTGAAGCCTTTCTAACAGCCAGTGGGTGTGGGTGCTTTAGAGAACTCCAGTACCCATAAGGATTTCAGGAGGTGGATAGCAGACTGCCATGGAGCTGTTCCTGCTTCCCAGTGTTGCTGGTGGTAAGGCATTCCATGAAGCCTGGGATGTTGTGCTTATTTAAAGCGCCTTTCATGGAGAAAGGGCAGACTGTAGCTCTGTGAGGCTGTTTCCCCTGGTTTTCCGTGCAGGGCTCCTGTAGATATTTGAGATACATGCTTCTCCTGAGGGAAGCATGGAGCTCTGTTAGCAAAGAGACCTGAAAGAAAATTCAGCTTTCTTCTTCTTTTTTTAATTTTGTATGATTTTGACTTATGAAACTGGCTCATAAATGAATGTATACTCTTTCTGAGGTTCTGCCTCTAATGCCAAATATTTTAAAGGCACTTTTCCAAGGTGAATATCAAAACTCTGTATTAGGAGATACCTCATTTAATCTAGCATATGCTGATTGCCATGAAGATATTTTCAACAGATATTCTGCCATAGTGTCTGTTATTCTTCAGGACATAAAATAACTGCTGGACTGTAGATGACTGTGTGAGTAACTGGCGGCTTATGGGTAACCTCTTTTCTGGCACAGAAATAATGGGTTGTTTGTTCCTCCAGTTGAAGTCCTGATGTGTTTTGATGTTTCTGATTTACATTTTTAGCACTGTTCCTGATACCATTCAGTGTTCTGGGAACGGTCTTTAAACTTGGTGTTTATTTTGGAGCACTGGTTTTCCAGCAAACAAATATGTGATTAGCAATTAATGGTTTTGCTATAAATAAACAAAAACGAACAGTTCAACTTTAAATAGTGATCTCTGCTCTGTGGAGCTTTTAATTGGATTGTGCTTGCAAAGTTGAACCTTTCCAAACACACAACAGGCTTTGAGGGACTCCCAGCTGCAGTGACTGAACTGGCCGAGTTGGAAAGCTGAAGCTGTGGTGGTTTGCGTTAATGTATGGGTAGCTAAAAAGTGGTTATCATCTCGAATATCTGTGCATGAGTGGAACATTGGAGGGGGGAAGAATTGTGGTTTCAGTATGGGTAGCATGTTTGAATGTGGGGGGAGTTTCAGCATGCGGAAGATTTCCAGTGCTGTACCTTTCCCTTGGCAGCTGCTTGCTGGGGTGTGGGTAAGTGGTAGAGGTGGCACCAGACATGGTACCAGAGGTTCCTCCATACAGCCAAGGCAGATCTGTCTCTCTGAGTGCCACAAGCACTCCCTTGTGTGCACTGAAAATAGCACTGAAATAGCACTGAAAATCCAAATAATTGGATTTAGCACCTTGTATGAATTTGGGTATTTCTAATGTGGATAGCGGTCCAAGGCCAGCTTTGTTGGAGAGCTTTCCTCCTTGCAGTGATTGGCCCTTAACAGATGGGCTGGAAAGGAAATTTCTGGGTTTCTGTCAGAACTGCTAGGTTTAAAACTGACTCCATCTACTTTTTTGTTTCCCACATGATGTCTGCAGTGTGTATTCCACTTATCTTAGAGAACGTGAGATTTATTTGAACTGATGTAGCTGTGTGTTGCTTCTTACTTAGGTTAACCAACTACTTTGGCCTGAACTGGATGTAATTTTAAAAAGTAATGGCAATAGCCCTTTCTCTAAACACTGCCTGTTTGAACAAATGACAACCTTTCTGGCTTTTTTGCAGGAAAATTTGGAAAGCAGCAACTATTTATCAATTATCCTTTTGGGTTTTTGTTTGTTTCTTTTTTTTTTTTAATGAACACTTGTGGGCTTACAGTTCGTCCAAGTTTTCAGAGGCTCCTTCATCAGAGAGCCATCGGGAAGCAGTTTTTGGGGAGCTGGCTTTCAGAAAGGTGGTTGCTCTGCAGTGCCTAGAAGTCAGGCCCACATAGATGTGTATGATTGGTTGTAGACAACTCCAGCGTGTTGATCCAGAAGCAGCTCCATGTTATGCCTGCAACACAGCAGCAAGTGCCAGCACCCTGCAGATTCCTGCCCCATTGAAAGAAAAATGTTCACTGCTAAATCTAGGTTTTGTTCTCAAATCTCAAGCTTGTTGAGAATCTCAATCAAAATATTTGCTCCTTGCACTTCCATCATGATCACTGTCTATTGCTGTATGTCACAGCTCTCTTGAAGAGAAATACCATTGCAAAACCAATAATACAGTTCCTAGCCTTAAGAAAGAATTTTTTCTTTCTTTCTTCCCCTCTAGAATAATAAGATTTAGGTATTTCTCAAATGGTTGTTCTGTTTAATTGTGGGTTCTGTTTTGTTTTTTTCTTAATGGCACCTGGATACATCCGTATGTCTTTTTTGGCATGGAGTAAAATACTTTATCCCACAGTCCCTCTGTAAAGTCTTTACTGGGCTGTCATTATTTTGATTTGGCATCTCGTAATCATAGAATCATGGAATGGTTTGGGTTGGAAGGGACCTTTAAATATAATCTAGTCCAATTTGACAGTCTTTTCCCCTAATCTTCATTTTATGTTGTGTGTTTTACATGGAGCTGTCAACTGCAAAGACGCTTATGTATATTTTCAATCACCCTCCATTTGCCCATATATTTGCCTAGACTTGAACATACATAAAGGTCTGGACCATTTGAGCTGCCCTACCTCCATACACTGAGTTCTGAGGAAGATATATAGTATTTTTTTCCTCTGAGAATAACAGCTTACTGCAGTCCTTATACCTACATACCTATTATGGCACTGGAAACAGTAGTTGTAAATCTCATAGACTTCTTTCTTGCTATAAACTATATCCAGATAGTTTATATAAGCCTATGCAAGCTGTCAGAAGGAGTATGTGCAGTATCCCAAACACAGAGCAGACTGGAGGCAGCAACTGGCAGAGGCTGGGACTAGCAGGAGTGAGTTTGCAGGAAAACAGCCATGGAAGAGAGTGCAGGGTGGGAACTGAGCCTTGTGTGGGAAATGTGGAAGATGCTTATTTGGCTGCAGGGGCGTCACATTCACATTGGTGCTGCACTGCAGCTCTCAAAGTGTTTATTTAAATTGCCGTGTTTCACCAGGTATTGTAAGAAGTTGAGATTCAGATTGCTCTAGGGTTTCGCACAAAAGACTCTCTGGTCTCAATTGTATTTATTACTTGCATTACAGTAAGGGGAAAGTTTGCAAAGAACCCAGTTGAGTCACTGCTCAAGTCCCACTGTATGCAGTTGGAAAGTACTCCATGGCAGGCTGTGGTCCTGCTCCTGGGTCCTTAGCAGCCTCTGGATGTATGAGCAGAGCTCTTGCCCCTGAGGATCAGAGGTGCAGCTCGGTAAAGAACTGGCTGTTTGCAGGGGATCAAAATTGATGTGTGGTGAAGGGAGAACTGGGGAAAGACCCGCAGTGAGAGGAATGGGACTCACCAGTGCTGTATTTTTGATGTTGACATTGCACCTTGAAAGGGCTTTCAAGCCAGGGCGCCTTGGATTTATGAGTGAAACATTAGGGGAAAAAAAGAAGG